>NW_027507789.1:7654641-7766272 GCF_037356315.1 Lithobates pipiens | reverse complement strand
TAACAGGTGGCTTAGCCCAGTCCTCCTCTTCAGGGCCCAGAGGCAGCAAAACATACAATATGTTGCCTGAAGTCCCCTCATATTTTAGTGGGGTGTGATGTGACCACGGAATGTGCATGGCCTGTGGGGTTTTTTTTTTTTTTTTAAAAGAACATTTTTGCTTCTATACAAAGGTTTTATTTTCAGCAACACTTTGTTTTTCTCTACAAACGTTTCAAGTTAACTTGCTTTAGGATCTTTGTGACTTTTTGTTTTTGTGTCTTGTCACTTTTGCGTTGAGAATTCTCAGCGGTTCAGTTACTTGGTTTAAAAGCCTTTCTTTCTTTCTTTCTTTCTTTCTTCTTCTTTCTTTCTTTCTTTCTTTCTTTCTTTCTTTCTTTCTTTCTTTCTTTCTTTCTTTCTTTCTTTCTTTCTTTCTTTCTTTCTTTCCTTCCTTTCTTCCTTCCTTCCTTTCTTTCTTTCTCTCCTTCCTTCCTTTCTTTCTCTCCTTCCTTCCTTTCTTTCTCTCCTTCCTTCCTTCCTTCCTTCCTTCCTTCCTTTCTTCCTTTCTTTCTTTCTCTCCTTCCTTCCTTCCTTTCTTTCTCTCCTTCCTTCCTTCCTTTCTTTCTCTCCTTCCTTCCTTCCTTTCTCTCCTTCCTTCCTTCCTTTCTCTCCTTCCTTCCTTTCTTTCTCTCCTTCCTTCCTTTCTTTCTCTCCTTCCTTCCTTTCTTTCTCTCCTTCCTTCCTTTCTTTCTCTCCTTCCTTCCTTTCTTTCTCTCCTTCCTTCCTTTCTTTCTCTCCTTCCTTCCTTCCTTCCTTCCTTTCTTCCTTTCTTTCTTTCTCTCCTTCCTTCCTTCCTTCCTTTCTTTCTCTCCTTCCTTCCTTCCTTTCTTTCTCTCCTTCCTTCCTTCCTTCCTTCCTTCCTTCCTTTCTCTCCTTCCTTCCTTCCTTCCTTCCTTCCTTCCTTTCTTTCTCTCCTTCCTTTCTTTCTCTCCTTCCTTTCTTTCTCTCCTTCCTTCCTTTCTCTCCTTCCTTCCTTCCTTCTTTTTTCTCTCCTTCCTTCCTTTCTTTCTCTCCTTCCTTCCTTTCTTTCTCTCCTTCCTTCCTTTCTTTCTCTCCTTCCTTTCTTTCTCTCCTTCCTTCCTTTCTTTCTCTCCTTCCTTCCTTTCTTTCTCTCCTTCCTTCCTTCCTTCCTTTCTTCCTTTCTTTCTTTCTCTCCTTCCTTCCTTCCTTTCTTTCTCTTCCTTCCTTCCTTCCTTTCTCTCCTTCCTTCCTTCCTTTCTCTCCTTCCTTCCTTCCTTTCTCTCCTTCCTTCCTTTCTTTCTCTCCTTCCTTCCTTTCTTTCTTTTCTCCTTCCTTCCTTTCTTTCTCTCCTTCCTTCCTTTCTTTCTCTCCTTCCTTCCTTTCTTTCTCTCCTTCCTTCCTTCCTTCCTTTCTTTCTCTCCTTCCTTCCTTCCTTTCTTTCTCTCCTTCCTTCCTTCCTTCCTTTCTTTCTCTCCTTCCTTCCTTCCTTCCTTCCTTTCTTCCTTTCTTTCTTTCTCTCCTTCCTTCCTTTCTTTCTCTCCTTCCTTCCTTCCTTTCTTTCTCTCCTTCCTTCCTTCCTTTCTTTCTCTCCTTCCTTCCTTCCTTTCTTTCTCTCCTTCCTTCCTTCCTTTCTCTCCTTCCTTCCTTCCTTTCTCTCCTTCCTTCCTTCCTTTCTCTCCTTCCTTCCTTTCTTTCTCTCCTTCCTTCCTTTCTTTCTCTCCTTCCTTCCTTCCTTCCTTTCTTCCTTTCTTTCTCTCCTTCCTTTCTTCCTTTCTTTCTCTCCTTCCTTTCTTCCTTTCTTTCTCTCCTTCCTTTCTTCCTTTCTTTCTCTCCTTCCTTCCTTCCTTTCTTTCTCTCCTTCCTTCCTTTCTTTCTCTCCTTCCTTCCTTCCTTTCTTTCTCTCCTTCCTTCCTTCCTTTCTTTCTTTCTCTCCTTCCTTCCTTCCTTTCTTTCTCTCCTTCCTTCCTTCCTTTCTTTCTCTCCTTCCTTTCTTTCTCTCCTTCCTTCCTTCCTTCCTTTCTTTCTCTCCTTCCTTTCTTTCTCTCCTTCCTTTCTTTCTCTCCTTCCTTTCTTTCTCTCCTTCCTTCCTTCCTTTCTTTCTCTCCTTCCTTTCTTTCTCTCCTTCCTTTCTTTCTCTCCTTCCTTTCTTTCTCTCCTTCCTTTCTTTCTCTCCTTCCTTCCTTTCTTTCTTTCTCTCCTTCCTTCCTTTCTTTCTTTCTCTCCTTCCTTCCTTTCTTTCTTTCTCTCCTTCCTTCCTTTCTTTCTTTCTCTCCTTCCTTTCTTTCTTTCTCTCCTTCCTTCCTTCCTTCCTTCCTTCCTTCCTTTCTTTTCTTTCTTTTTCTTTTTTTTTTTTTTTTTTTTTTTTTTTTTACAATGTGGACTAATTCTTCATAAAGCGCCCATTCACAACTAAACCCATGTAGTCCAGCACAGGTGGTAACACAAATATACAGTGGGTATGGTAGGATAGGCTGTGTTCTCATGAATATGAAGGGTCTCGGTGATGTCACTGGTCTCTAGTGATTGGATAGGCTGTGTTCTCATGAATATGAAGGGTCTCGGTGATGTCACTGGTCTCTAGTGATTGGATAGGCTGTGTTCTCATGAATATGAAGGGTCTCTGTGATGTCACTGGTCTCTAGTGATTGGATAGGCTGTGTTCTCATGAATATGAAGGGTCTCTGTGATGTCACTGGTCTCTAGTGATTGGATAGGCTGTGTTCTCAGGAATATGAAGGGTCTCGGTGATGTCACTGGTCTCTAGCGATCGGATAGGCTGTGTTCTCATGAATATGAAGGGTCTCGGTGATGTCACTGGTCTCTAGTGATCGGATAGGCTGTGTTCTCATGAATATGAAGGGTCTCGGTGATGTCACTGGTCTCTAGTGATTGGATAGGCTGTGTTCTCATGAATATGAAGGGTCTCTGTGATGTCACTGGTCTCTAGTGATTGGATAGGCTGTGTTCTCATGAATATGAAGGGTCTCGGTGATGTCACTGGTCTCTAGTGATTGGATAGGCTGTGTTCTCATGAATATGAAGGGTCTCGGTGATGTCACTGGTCTCTAGTGATTGGATAGGCTGTGTTCTCATGAATATGAAGGGTCTCTGTGATGTCACTGGTCTCTAGTGATTGGATAGGCTGTGTTCTCATGAATATGAAGGGTCTCTGTGATGTCACTGGTCTCTAGTGATTGGATAGGCTGTGTTCTCAGGAATATGAAGGGTCTCTGTGATGTCACTGGTCTCTAGCGATCGGATAGGCTGTGTTCTCATGAATATGAAGGGTCTCGGTGATGTCACTGGTCTCTAGCGATCGGATAGGCTATGTTCTCATGAATATGAAGGGTAGCCCGTGTTGTCATGAATTTGAGCATATATTTATTTAGACTAGTCAATCTCTTCTTCCTTGTATAGGCATAGGTGTGCACAGGGGGTGTGGCTGGGCACACCCTAATCACCCCTTGTGGTGCAAATTCCCCCTGCTGATAGTTCACCAAAGCCCCATAACAGGGTTCATAAAACAAATTATAAAAAATAATAAAAATAAAAACCTACTGACGGGTCCACTGCTCTACTGACACTGTCCATGTCTTAATACATTGAGGTGCACACCCTAATGCAATAGGCTGTGCACACCTATGTGTATATGACTATCATTTATGGAATGATAAACCTTGTTATGGAACAGCGTATGTTCCACATTATTCAAGGTATCTTACTTTTGTTACATAAGTGTACCTCCTTATTATGATGGCCATGGAGTTATTTGGCATTTGTAGGTCATTGTATAATTGGGAACCAGTTGAAATTTTCACAATCAGAACCCATAATTTAGCCTGATGTCGGGGCATGTAGTCCTGTTAGGCATGGATCGCGTCACCGGTAATCATGGACGTTTATGTAGCTTGGGGAGTCTCTTCTATCATCCAGGCTGCACTGTCAGCCCAATAAAGCAGAACAGAACTGCATCATGTGGGGTGTGGCACCTCTAATTACTTGGAGATTTGTTTTGCTTATATTTTGCACATTGTTATTTAACTAAACATCAAAACTGGATTATACTGCAAAACATTGCTTTCTGTGCCTTTCCTTTACACTGCATGCAGGCTGTTTATCGACTGAGGCAGCAACATTGATGCTTCATATTCATGAGAACACAGCCTATCCGATCACTAGAGACCAGTGACATCACCGAGACCCTTCATATTCATGAGAACACAGCCTATCCAATCACTAGAGACCAGTGACATCACCAAGACCCTTCATATTCATGAGAACACAGCCTATCCAATCACTAGAGACTAGTGACATCACCGAGACCCTTCATATTCATGAGAACACAGCCTATCCAATCACTAGAGACCAGTGACATCACCGAGACCCTTCATATTCATGAGAACACAGCCTATCCAATCACTAGAGACCAGTGACATCACCGAGACCCTTCATATTCATGAGAACACAGCCAATCCATCACTAGAGACCAGTGACATCACCGAGACCCTTCATATTCATGAGAACACAGCCTATCCAATCACTAGAGACCAGTGACATCACCGAGACTCTTCATATTCACGAGAACACAGCCAATCCATCACTAGAGACCAGTGACATCACCGAGACCCTTCATATTCATGAGAACACAGCCTATCCAATCACTAGTGACCAGTGACATCACAGAGACTCTTCATATTCATGAGAACACAGCCTATCCAATCACTAGAGACCAGTGACCTCACCGAGACCCTTCATATTCCTGAGAACACAGCCTATCCAATCACTAGAGACCAGTGACATCACAGAGACCCTTCATATTCATGAGAACACAGCCTATCCAATCACTAGAGACCAGTGACATCACCGAGACCCTTCATATTCATGAGAACATAGCCTATCCGATCACTAGAGACCAGTGACATCACCGAGACCCTTCATATTCATGAGAACACAGCCTATCCAATCACTAGAGACCAGTGACATCACAGAGACCCTTCATATTCCTGAGAACACAGCCTATCCAATCACTAGAGACCAGTGACATCACAGAGACCCTTCATATTCATGAGAACACAACCTATCCGATCACTAGAGACCAGTGACATCACCGAGACCCTTCATATTCATGAGAACACAGCCTATCCAATCACTAGAGACCAGTGACATCACCGAGACCCTTCATATTCATGAGAACACAGCCTATCCAATCACTAGAGACCAGAGACATCAGAGACCCTTCATATTCATGAGAACACAGCCTATCCAATCACTAGAGACCAGTGACATCACAGAGACCCTTCATATTCATGAGAACACAGCCTATCCCCTTGCTTTCTCTGTGCACTGTTGTCAGCTATACATTTTCTATAGTTCTGTTTAGGGTTCAAATAGATTTTTATTATGAGTAAAGCGGGAGGATAGTCCTATCCTTGTTGTTTGATGCCTTTTTTTTCATCTATTTTGGCACTTTGATTCGGAACAGAGCAGGTGACTTGCCTCGGGTTATTGCTTCAAATGTATTCTTGGCGCAGCACCCAGGAGCTCCGTGTTTTGGGCTCACCTTCCTCAAGACTGGATCGCTCTGCGCTAAATATTTGTCATTTCATTTCTGTTTCATTAGAAATCCTTCTATTTGCTAATATTAAAAGAAATCACCTTCTCCTATAAAAAGATTCCTGAGTCACCCGAAAAGGGCTTGTGGTGATCTGTGAGGGAAGGGCTATCCCACAATTGAATGCATTAGTCAAGGCATTTAGTGAATTGTCAGGAAAACTAGAAAGGTGGGCTGGTGATTTATGTCTTATTGCTGTAATCTCAGGCTAAATATAGGATTTTGTTTACTTGTAATTATCAGGAATTAATCAGATCGAGTCCTGTCACAATGCCGACTGGCCGCACACAGCACTGATAATGCAAGTCATGCAAAATATCTGAGCATTGTGTGCGATGATTGTAAAAGGGCAGTATTAAAAAATTAAACTCTCGGCACATGGATGCTGCTGTGTTTTTAAAGGGCCCTGAGATCCCCGAATCCCTGGGAAAATTAACATGGACTTGGGCTTCCAAGAAGTGCGTCCGCCTCCTTTGTGTTCAAGATATTGGTATCAAAACCCGACCTGTTATTCCCACTGTATCCGAGCATCGAAACGCTATTTAATTCATTATTAAAGGGGTTGTAAACCCTAATATATATATATATATATATTACTGTATGTGTTTGTAACATGTCTATATTTACCTGCTCTGTGCAATCGTTTTGCACAGAGCAGCCTCGATCCTCTTTTTCTGATGCGCCCCGCTGGTGCTCCAGGCCCCTCCTCTTCATCAAGTGACCCCACCAAAAGCCACTTTCCCTCGGGGCACCCATGCTGGCTCACTCCTGAGTCCCGCTGGCCGCTGGCTGTGTCAACGATTGCAGCAGCGGGACTCGCGAGCAAGCCGGCATGTGTATGTACCCAAGTCAGTTGATCGATCAACTTTAATACAACCAGCCTACCAGATTATACATGCGATTATCCCTAATGGCTGGTATAGCCACTAGCAATAATCACTGTCTTCTACCGGCGGGGACGGCTAGCAATAATCTTTGTCTTCTACCGGCGGGGACGGCTAGCAATAATCTTTGTCTTCTACTGGCGAGGACGGCTAGCAAAAATCTTTGTCTGCTACCGGCGGGGACGGCTAGCAATAATCGCTGTCTTCTACCGGCGAGGACGGCTAGCAATAATCTTTGTCTTTTACCGGCGGGGACGGCTAGCAATAATCAATGTCTTCTACCGGCGGGGACGGCTAGCAATAATCGCTGTCTTCTACCGGTGGAGATGGCTAGCAATAATCGATGTCTTCTAACGGCGGGGACGGCTAGCAATAATCGCTGTCTTCTACCGGCGCGCACGGCTAGCAATAATCGCTGTCTTCTACCGGCGCGCACGGCTAGCAATAATCGCTGTCTTCTACCGGCGCGCACGGCTAGCAATAATCGCTGTCTTCTACCGGCGCGCACGGCTAGCAATAATCGCTGTCTTCTACCGGCGCGCACGGCTAGCAATAATCGCTGTCTTCTACCGGCGCGCACGGCTAGCAATAATCGCTGTCTTCTACCGGCGGGAAGGCTAGCAATAATCGCTGTCTTCTACCGGCGGGAAGGCTAGCAATAATCGCTGTCTGATACCGGCGGGAAGGCTAGCAATAATCACTGTATTCTACCGGCAGGGACATCTACCCCCCCCCCCCCGGGAGAATACAATGGCCCGGTGGGAGGGATACCCAAGGTTGCAGGAAAGAAATCCGCTCCGTGTATGGCACGCTGTGAAATGCATTTTGGCGTAGTATATTGCTGTGCGCTGTTTTGGTACGCCTCGTTAAACCGCAGTCGTGCGCACTTTGATTTAGAATTCTTCTTTTTGGAATTCGGGAATTCTGCTTCTTCATCGGATTAGAATGCGGCAGAGACAGCGGCAGGTTTCATTAACACTTGGAAAGACGTTTTTGGCAGGTGGCACCAGGCCAGGTTAAGCTTAATTACACGTCTTAAGAGCAAATTGGGTCAAGCCCTCGCATTGCCTTGAATTAGAGAAGTATGCCGCAACTGTGCCTGCCCTGGTATGCAAATAATGAGAGCAGCTATGCGGTGAATGTTACACGGGGAAACGCTGAATCATTGCATGTCGTGATACCGGGATGATCACATCGCATGTCACTCCCAATGGAAAATCCTGAAATGTATGCGATTCCCATCTCCAGATGACTTGTACAGCGGCTCCTCCAGTATCTACAAGATGCATCACTTTTTTCCTCTCTCGATCTTTATTTTTCACTAGAGGTTCAGTCTTGTTCTACGCAGGGAGTAGAATCCCGCGTCGTATCCCGGGGCAACTAAAATAAAACTCCCTGTTTAACAAAATCTGGAGCTTTAACCACGTAAGCTCTGGAAGTTTTACCCCCCCCCCCCCCCATCTTGACCAGGCTATTTGTTGCAAGACTGCGCTATTTTAACTGACAGTTGCAAGGCCATGCGACGCTGTACGCAAATAAATTTTTTTCTCATGAATATATCGTTCTTTTGGTGATATTTCATCACCTCTGTGGTTTTTATTTTTTGCGTTATAAACCAAAAAAATTACAATTTTGAAGAAAAAAACAAAAAAATAATGGGGTTTATTTTGTAAAGACAGATACACTGTGCACGTTGCACTCTGTAAAGCTGGATACACACTATACAATTTTCTGTAGATTTTTTTTTTTTTTTTTTCCTTCAGATTTACCAAAACCATATAATATGGGGTCAAACCTTAAGGTTTTGAATTTGTATGCAGTCAGGCAGACCCTTCACTACATGGTTTTGGTAAATCTGAAGGAAATCGGATAACAAAAGTTGTTGTGCAGTGTGTATGGGGGGGGTCTAAGCGCAATTGCACCAGAGCTTAGTAAATAAGGGAGAGCTCTGCTGACTTCCATCATCCAATCAAATGCAAGCAAAAATTCTTTTTTTTTTTTTTCCCCTTGCATGTGTTGGGCTATTCTTTGCAAAATGAAGCTTTTCCTCATTTACTAAGATCTTTCATATTTTCCAAAAAATTTGGGTAAATATATTATTTTTATTTTTTTAAATTGATGTGTTCTTTCTCCAAATACGCAAATATGACGTAATATAAAAAAAATTGCAACGACCGCTATTTTATTTCCTACAGTCTCTGCTAAAAAAAATTAAAAAAATAAATATATGTGTGTATAATATATATATATATATATATATATATATATACACATATATATACACATATATACATATTTTTTGGGGGGGGGTTCTAAGTCATTTTCTAGCAAAAAAAAAAGATGATTTATACATGTAGGAGAGGAATGCCAGAATTTACCTGATAGTGGTTAAGCTGACTATACAGCTCATTAAATCCTGTTTTTTTGTCAAACAGAAACTGCAATTTTCACTCTTTTTTTTTTTTTTTTTTTTTAAGTGATTTACCTGTTGATTGTAAATGTAGAATTTTGTAGAACCTTCATAAATATCCATTTTCTTTACAGGCTCAACTCTTCAAACATGGGAAGAGAGAGGACTGTCTGCCATACGGTGAGAGCCGTTCATAATGACTTTTTTTATTTATTTCCCGTACCCCCAGACTGGCCCTTTTTTTAGTTTTTGATTTTTATCTGGGATGGCCCTGGACTCATTACCAGATCTTCCAGATTGTGTATAGCCATCCTCCAGGAGAATTCAGCTTTCTACCCCCTCCAGACGTAAACATAGATCTCCCTCCGATCTCCACACTCTCCCTCCTATTGTGCCGTCTTCCCTCTCTGGTTCCCGCTTCTCCACTATTCCCTCCACACTGTCCGCCATTCCCCCCCGCCATTCCCTCCACCATTCCCCCCACTATTCCCGCACTTTATCCCGTGTTCACATCCCTGCTATGATGGAAAGTCAATCAGGTTGCAGTGAATAGTGATTGGCCATCAATCACATGATCTGTCTGGTCTATCATTCCCCTTTCGTAAATACGATAACATTTATTGTCATTGTAGAAAACAAATTACATTTCTTCTCCGCACATGCAGGCTCCTGGGGGAGACCAGATATAGTGAATGCAGGGTCCTGGGGAGACCAGATATAGTGAGTGCAGGGTCCTGGGGAGAGCAGATATAGTGAGTGCAGGCTTCCAGTGTGATCAGATATAGTGAATGCAGGCTCCTGGGGAGGGCAGATATAGTGACTGCAAGGTCCTGGGGAGATCAGATATAGTGACTGCAGGCTCCTGGGGAGACCAGATATAGTGAATGCAGGCTCCTGGGGAGACCAGATATAGTGAATGCAGGCTCCTGGGGAGAATAGATATAGTGAATGCAGGCTCCTGGTGAGGTCAGATATAGTGAGTGCAGGGTCCTGGGGAGAGCAGATATAGTGACTGCAAGCTCCTAGGGAGACCAGATATAGTGAGTGCATGCTCCTGGTGAGGTCAGATATAGTGAGTGCAGGGTCCTGGGGAGATCAGATATAGTGAGTGCAGGGTCCTGGGGAGAGCAGATATAGTCACTGCAAGCTCCTAGGGAGACCAGATATAGTGAGTGCATGCTCCTGGTGAGGTCAGATATAGTGAGTGCAGGCTCCTGGGGAGACCAGATATAGTGAGTGCATGCTCCTGGTGAGGTCAGATATAGTGAGTGCAGGCTCCTGGGGAGATCAGATATAGTGAATGCAGGCTCCTGGGGAGGTCAGATATAGTGAGTGCAGGCTCCTGGGGAGGTCAGATATAGTGAGTGCAGGCTCCTGGGGAGATCAGATATAGTGAATGCAGGCTCCTGGGGAGATCAGATATAGTGAATGCAGGCTCCTGGGGAGATCAGATATAGTGAGTGCATGCTCCTGGTGAGGTCAGATATAGTGAATGCAGGCTTCTGGGGAGATCAGATATAGTGAGTGCAGGCTCCTGGGGAGACACAGGCCACCTTTGCCTGCATGGGGTCCACAGTTGATCCACATGCAGGCAGTTCCAGTTATATCTGTTGGGAAGCGGCATTGTGAACACAGCTGCTGTTCCCAATTTGACGTCAGTGTGGATGCAGATGTGTGCATTTCTCCAAAATCACACCGTCTGCATTTGGGAACACGCACCCGAACCCACACGGATGTCAGATGGAGAGCAGCGGCTGTATCCGAGCTCTTGATGTTTCCCAATTGACACGAATGGATATAGAGAACAGGATACATTTTCATATACGCTCGTTGTACAGAAGGTGTAGATCGGGAATATGGAATGTTGGGTTTACATATTCTCTAAGTACACCTCCATGGACGAAGCCTTTTAAACGTGTTCTGTATTATAATATACCGTGTGTCTAATATTATGTATGGTGAGATATGAAGCGTGGATTGATCCGGTCTCTTTCCTGTAGCTTCCACTGTCCTCACCGCCATCAATAACTGCAAGCTCTGTGACAGCAACAACAATCTTCTTCAGAAGCTGGGAGTCAAGCTTGTCCAACGTCTAGGACTCACTTTCCTTAAAACCAAGGTGGCGAAGTGGAGGTGTGTAAATCATACATTATTCATTAGACCAGATTATTTTTAATAGGCTTTTCAGTTTGTTTCCACTAACCCTCCCCAACCACCCGCCCCAAAACATACAATCATTTGATCCAGAATTATTTCTGGTACACATTATGAGTTTTTATTTTTTTGATGGGCCAAAGGAAAGAAAAAACTGTTGGCTCCGGACTGAGCTACTGTACTAACTATGCAAAGTTAGTGCAGCGATCTCCCCTACTGAGCTGTTATGTTCTGATAGAGGGATGCCTGCAAACCACCCCTCCCTGCACCCGCCACCCCGCCCTGCCAGAACACTCCGGTCAGCGCTGTTTACTATTGGCTGAGAGCATCTGGAGTCGGTGGGCTGCTGTTTTTCCAACTGGCTGATGTCTCCTGACGTTCAGCCCGTGTCTACAGGGCTTAAAGTGGTTGTAAACCCTTACAAACCACTTTGGCCTACAGGTAAGCCTAGATTAAGGCTTACCTGTAGGTCCAAGAAATATCTCCTAAACCTATACGCCGTAGACAGCGGCACGCAGGCGCACTGAGCGCGGCATCGTCAACGACGAAGATGCCGCGTGTGTCGGCTCCCGTGCTCATGCGCGGGAGTGACGTCATCGCGGCTTCGCCGAATGACAGCGGCGGAGCAGCGAGACCCACCGAGAAGATGGATGCTCCGGACTACAGGGGACATCGGTGACTTCGCTGGCTCCTGTGTCAGGTAAGTGACACATAATGGGCTACTATGCGATGCGATGCGATGCATAGTAGTCCATTATGCTTTGCCTTTGCAGGGAATGAAAGAGGAAGTAAACTCGTCAGGGTTTACTTCCTCTTTAAGACTCTCTGTGGATAACGCCTTTATTTTTATTGGTTTAAAGCAGAATTCCACCCAAAAATTGAACTTCTGCTGTCAGGATTCCCCCCCTCCGCTGTCATTTGGCATCTTTCAAAAATTTTTAGTTTGGCTACATTTTGAATGACAATTGTTCGGTCATGCAACATTGAAGTTTGGCTACAGTGTTGCATGACCGCGTAATTGTCACTCAGAGTGTGACTGCACTGAAAATTGGCCTGGGCAGGAAGAGGGTAAAAGTGCCCGATATTGAAGTGATTAAAGCGGAGTATATACAGCCGGGTGGGAGCTCTCTACTTCTGAGAGGACGTTCAGGAACGTCCTTCAGAAGTAGGGGGATCGTGCGCGTGCGTAGCGGCGCGATCCGATGTGCTCGTGTCACCCGGACACGGCGCACCTCAGATCGGCAGGAGGGCTCTGTGATTGGCCCTCCTGATCACATTACGGCCGTGTCCAATCACGGCCATCATGTGATGTAAACAAACAGCCGATTGCTAGGCAATCGGCTCTCCTCTCCTCACACGGAAGTCGTCGCTGAGGAGAGCAGATCGCTGCAGCCGGCTGGTGATCAGTGAGTATGAGCTGTTTTTTACAGCTTTTTACGCACTGATCACTAGTCTAGTGTAATACACACATGTCCCCAAAACACACATGTCCCCCACATATGTCCCACTAAAATCACATGTCCCAATGATTATCTGCACACATATGTACGTGATCACCTGCACACATATGTACGTGATCACCTGCACACATATGTACATGATCATTTGCGTACATCTGTCCGTGATCACACAAAGCAATTATTATACACTACAAAACGTATTTTTTTTTTTGCCAAAAACATGTAGCAGAATACATTTTGGCTTAAATTTATGACAAAATTAGAATTTATTGGATTTCTTTTAAAATAGAAAAAAGAAAATACTGTTTTTTTTCCAAATTTCCGCTTTTTTTGCACTTATATTGCAAAAAATAAAAAAACAGAGTCGTGAATAAATACCACCAAAATAAAGCTCTATTTGTGCGAACAAAATGATAAAAATTTCATTTGGGTACAGAGTAGCATGACCGCGCAATTGTCATTGAAAGTGCGAGAACGATGAAAGCTGAAAATTGGGCTGGGAAGGAAGGGGGTGAAAGTGCCCAGTATTGACGTGGTTAAAAACACAAAACTGTGCTTTTTTTTGGGTTCAATATACTTCAATGGAGAAGCTGCAGAAAAGAATGTAATGTGTTTTTGCAGCAATTTGTGTTTATTAATCTGCCCAAAAAAAAATGCAAAAAAACGCAAATTGCAGTAAAATCACGTACGCAAAAATCAAAACGCACAGCAAAAAGCACGGCAGAAACAGATCAAAAGCAAAAACTGCATAGGTGTGCACCGAGCCTTATGCTGGCTTAACGGATCGATTTTCAGGTGAAAAATCTTTGTACATTCACTGAATGAAAGAATGTGTTGTTTGAAATTTTCACTTCATTTCTGAACAAAAACCAAATACACTGTCTGAAAATTCCTTTGAACAAGAAGTTTTTTATTTCCAAATTTTCCCGTCACTGTGGTTGAAAATGAACGTCAATTTGACCCACTTTTTTATTTATTTATTTATTTATTTATTTATTTTTTAAGGTTATTAACCGATTAATCGAAACAATAATCGCCCAACTAAACGATTATGAAAATAATCGTTAGTTGCAGCCCTAATACTTATAAAGAAGTCAGCAGAATCCCCATCGAGAGGGAGATGTCACCACTGCCTTGTCCTTTCATATAAATGACAATGAAGTGACTTTGGTCAAACAAGCCTGACAAGTTCAGCAATCAGTTGCTGCATAGTATACTGGCCCTCTGGCATCACAAAGAAGAGAGGACACTTTCCCATACAGGAGGTGTGGAGTGGGGGGGGGGGGGGCCCACCGATAATACCTGAACTGATGGGGAAGGTTCCCGCATGGCCTGCATTCTCCAACCTATTACTATGCAGAAAAAAAAAAAAAAAAAGCGGCCACCGGCTATAGAATCCGGCCTCCCGGGAATATCAGTCCAACCGCCCGAGCTGTGAGATCTCCCATGCTGATAGCTCTCTCATCTCTCCCTCCATCTTTCCACCTCTATTGTATTCGTGTTCTCACAAATCCTTTTTCGATTCATCTTACACCCTGCTGAAATTTTGGGGTTGGCTCTGAATGGGTTCACCTAATTAATAATTACAATCTGTCTGTTCTGTAGGGCAGCGGCTGTCTAGGATCGTCGGCTTATTTGGAGTACGTTGTCTAATGAATGTGTCCAGGTCCACATACGAAGGCCGAGATGGCTTAAGAGCTTCTTCACCACTTGTGACTGTTTATAACCTGACCACAGGCCATTGCTTAGAACCCCCAAAGATTATATATTTATTGATTTTAACCACTTCCCGTCCATAGGCCGTCATATGACATCCTGGAAATTAAGCGGGAATATCTGAATAATGCCTGCAGCTACAGGCATCATCCAGATATCCTCTTTTTCAGCCGGCGATTCTGTGCACCTTAAGAACAATCATAGCGGCATTTCAGCCACTTGATCGTTCTTGCAGGTGGCGGCAGGGGACTCCCAAACCCCCCCTGCCACCCTCCGGGGCTTCTCCCGGCTTGCCCCTGCGATCGGCGAGCCGGAGAACAAAATCGGTCGCCACTGGACGTTGAGCGTAGAGATTTCCGTTGACTAGATGGTCCCCAGTCATCTCTATGACCCTTGGAGGCTGCCGCCGGACGTTGAGTGTAGAGATTTCCGGTGACTAGATGGTCCGCAGTCATCTCTATGACCCTTGGAGGCCGTCGCCGGACGTTGAGCGTAGAGATTTCCAGTGACTAGATGGTCCCCAGTCATCTCTATGACCCTTGGAGGTCCAGGTGCGACGTTATGACGTCCGAGCTGGTGGAAGTAAACAAAGCTGGGGATGCGGCTGGAAAGGCCGAGACAGGTTTTTTTATTTTTTTTTTGTATCTCTGCATTTCCAGCCTGGAGGAGAGATGTGGGGGGTCTTATTGACCCCACATCTCTCCATAAAGAGGACCTGTCATGCACTATTTATATTACAAGGGATATTCACATTCCTTGTAATGGGAATAAAAGTGATAAAAAAAAACCAATAAAAAAATATAAGCGACCCGCGTGCTCGTGCACAGAAGTGACCGCATACGTAAGTCGTGCCCACGTATGTAAACGTCGTTCAAATCACACCATGTGAGGTTTCGCCGCGTGCGTTGGAGCGAGAGCAATAATTCTAGCCCAAGACCTCCTCTGTAACTCTAAACAGGTAACCTGTAAAAAAAAAAAAAAAAAAAAAAATATAAATATATATATATATATATATATATATATATATATATATATATATATATATATTTGTATAAAATAATAATAATAAAAAAAAGTAAAGCATCCCTGTCCCCACATGCTTATGCGCAATTGCATCCCTCGCGCATATAGAAACCGCAATCGCACCATACATGTGAGGTATTGTCCCGAACGTCAGAGCGAGAGCAATAATTCTAGAACCAGACCTCCTGTGTAATTCTAAACTGGTAAACTGTAAAGGTGTTTTAAAGTGTCGCCTATGGAGATTGTTAAGTACCAAAGTTTGGCGCCATTCCACGATTGTGCACAATTTTAAAGCGTGACATGTTGGGTATCTATTTACTCGATGTAACATCTTCCACATTATACAAAAAATTTGGGCTAAATTTACTTCTTTTTATTTTTTTTAAATTCATTAAACTGTTTTATTTTTTTTTTTTTTTTTTTTTTTTCAAAAAAAGAAAAGCATTTGAAAAATTGCTGCGCAAATACCATGTGACATAAAAAGTTGCAACCAACGCCATTTATATTCCCTAGGGTCTCTGCTAAAAAAAAAAAAAAACATATATAATGTTTGGGGGTTAGAAGCGAAATGCTAGAATTGGCCTGGATTGGGGAGTGGTTAAAGCAGAGGCCAGCGACCTCAAAGAGGTGGAGATCTAGCTGAACAACATGGGAGAAGTCAAAGATCACCGAGCACAGCATGGCCTCCTCACACCTGAGTTAAACCTCTAATTGCCGTACTGCCGTGATGCAATTGTGTGCATTGCATGGCAATCATGTGTTTAAAGCGGGAGTCCGCCGGGACTCCGCGTTTTTTTTAATTTTTTTTTTTATTTTTTTTAAAAGCCAGCAGCTACAAATACTGCAGCTGCTGACTTTTAAAATAGTGACACTTGCCTGTCCAGCGCGCCCGCGATGTCGGCACCCGAAGCCGATCTCTCGATCGTCTCTCGGGTGCTGCCGCCGCCATCTTGGGTATGGGAATCAGGAAGTGGAGCCCTTCGGCTTCATTTTCCGGTTCCCTACTGCGCATGCGCGAGCCGCGCTGCGCAATGAGGATGGACCCCGCTGCCTCTGGGATCTGTGTGTTTCCCAGCAGGCAGCGGGGGACTTTCGGAAAGGGGCATAATCTACGCCCCTTTCCGCAGAGCTCTATCCAGGAAGTGGGTGCAGATACCTGTACTGTACAGGTACCTGCACCCCCTCCCCCCTGAAAGGTGCCAATTGTGGCGCCAGAGGGGGGGAGGATTCCAATCAGCGGAAGCTCCACTTGAGGGTGGACCTCCGCTTTAAATCGGGTGGTGAGGAGGCAACTTTGCCTTTAAACAAGTTGCTAGCTCGCTTCAGCGGGCTTTCAACAAGCTTCCAGAAGTGATGAAGCCTGCTAGCAGCTTGTTTAGAGGGGCAATCAGCGCTCCCATTAGGATCTGTATCCAACATTTACAAACTGAAGCTGAATGACACTTTAAAAGCTTCAACAATGCTTGGAGAAGGCTCTGCAAATGCTTTGTCAAAGCTTGCTTGCTCTTATGCAAGCTGAAGCCCGCGTAAAACCAGCCTTGTAATGGGGCCTCCGCATTGCAAGGTTTACATGCTTGAGGAACTACAGTCTGCTCACATAATTTGTAATAAAAACATCTTTGCCATTCTGTACTTGCCAAATATGCTGCAGAAATCTCCCTCCACTGAGTCTGGCTGCAGCCATTTTAACTGTGGGCAGCTGAAGCTACTGCCTGTTTACTAACTGGATTTACACAGAGGCATACCTCCAGCTCTGCAGCTCTGATTGGCTCTCTTAGGACTAGCCCCCCTCCCTTTCTGGCAAACTCTCACTAGAGAGAGAGAGAGCTGTGCATGATGTCATAAGCCTAGGCCAATGACCAGACAAGAAATAGGAAGTGGGCTGTATAAGGGATTTACTGGCAGAAAAAAAAATGTTTTACTATCCAACGTTAAAACAACAACAAGGGCAGAAGATTTAATAGATAGAAAGATGAAAACAATGGCTGAAGGTTCCTCTTTAAAGAGGGATTCCGCCCCAAAAAAAAATATTAAAAGCCAGCAGCTATAAATACTACAGCTGCTGACTTTTAATAAATGGACACTCACCTGTCCCGGGTTCCAGCGATGCCGAGGCCGATCGACCGCTCGGGCCTCGGCTGCTGCCGCCGCCATTCGAGGTGAGGGAATCAGGAAGTAAAGCGAATCGGCTTCACTTCCCGGTTCCCTACTGCGCATGCGCGAGCTGCGCCGCGCAATAGGAAATCTCCGCGCTGTCACTGGGACCCGTGTGTGTCCCAGCAGACAGCGTGGCAGGGCAGGAAATGGCGTAGACTCCCGTGGGAGTCTATGTCCGGAAGTGGGTGAAAATACCTGTCTTTGACAGGTATCTCCACCCCCCTCCCCCCTGAAAGGTGTCAATTGTGACACCGGAGGGGGGGGGGGGTTCCGATCAGCGGAGGTTCCACTTTAGGGTGGAACTAGGGCAATGTTTCTCAACTCCAGTCCTCAAGTACCCCCCAACAGGTCATTTTTCCAGGCTTCCCATTATTTTACACAGCTGATTTGATCAGTTTTATTGCCTTAGTAATTACAGTAGCCGTTTCAGGGAAATCCTGAAAACATGACCTGTTGGGGCTGCTTGAGAGTCATTGCTTGAAGAAGGAACCAATTAGCCGTTCCGAAACGTGTCGCACTTCACGGTCCATGCTGGTTCCTTCCCGCTGATGTCACTTCCGGGATTTGTTTCTACGCTCTCTCAGACAGCTTACCTCTCTCCCCAGTATCCGGAGAGCTGCGGCTTCCCTCTGCTGGCCACTGTATTCCTGGGACTCCTTGGGGCTGCCAGATTATTAATATGATGTGCTCCTACCCATCTACCCTTTTTGTAAGTGATTTTAACCCTTTTGGGGATGCATAAAGTTTTACTTCTGCTCTTAGAGGCTCTTTTTTATCTCTTTTTATTTTGGGGTACTTGAGGACTGGAGTTGAGAAACACTGGTCTATGGCAGCTTTTCTCAACCTTTTTTTTTTTTGTTTTATCCCAGAGGAACCCTTGGAATAATTTTCAGGTCTCGAGGAACCCTTGAAGTAATTTTCGGGTCTCGAGAGGAACCCTTGAAATAATTTTGGGGTCTCGAGGAACCCTTGAAATAATTTTGGGGTCTCGAGGAACCCTTGAAATAATTTTGGGGTCTCGAGGAACCCTTGAAATAATTTTGGGGTCTCGAGGAACCCTTGAAATAATTTTGGGGTCTCGAGGAACCCTTGAAATAATTTTCGGGTCTCGAGGAACCCTTGAAATAATTTTCGGGTCTCGAGGAACCCTTGAAATAATTTTCGGGTCTCGAGGAACCCTTGAAATAATTTTCGGGTCTCGAGGAACCCTTGAAATAATTTTCGGGTCTCGAGGAACCCTTGAAATAATTTTCAGGTCTCGAGGAACCCTTGAAATAATTTTCAGGTCTCGAGGAACCCTTACTTAAACCAATTAATTGGTGGTCGGTAAAAAAAAAAATGCTGCTTACATTGGTTGTCATTGGGATGAATGCAACCCCTACAGATGGATAAAATGATCATTGGCTTCATCCAACTGGTTCTACCAAGTGGCATTGACCCCAAAACTATGTAGACACCATCAAATAGGAGGTCAATCAGACACAGCTCAATGGAACCCCTAGCAAGCTCTGGAGGAACCCTCGGGTTCAATAGAACCCTGGTTGAGAATGGCTGGTCTAGGGGTTGAGGGTTGAGATGCAGTACTTATCTTACTCGTGGCTTTGACAGGCTCTGATATTCGGCGTTGTGGGCAGGTCCTCCGTCTTCATATACAGTCCAGAATTATTGGCCTTGGCCCATATGTGATGACGTCAAAGTCTGGCCTGGCGAGCCCCACTTGCCGAGGTCTTTTTTTTTTTTTTTCTCTGCATGGAGTTGAACGCTAATAATATTTTTTTCATGATCAAGACTTTTATCTTAATTTGCTGCCTTGCCCGATGTCTTACAGGTATGAGCGGGGTTCCAGGTGTCTGGCTGCCAACTTGCTCCAGAGTTCCTCAGATGCCCAGCAAGCAATGGTGGTCGCCTCCCTAGGGGATGACGATGAGGAGTACGATATTCCAGAGGAGATCGAGCAGGTTATTGGTAAGTCTTTGTATTTCTGTCCATCCAGTCCTGTAATTTGGAGAGCTGTGCCAAACAGTACAATTAGGTACAGACTTTTCTCTGCTACCGTAAAATAAAATTGCTTCACCCCCCTGCCCATAATCTGTGATTGGACAGAAATTAAAGTGGTTATAAACCCTAAACCCCCCCCCCCCCCAAAAAAAACCTGCAAGACAAAGGCATAATGAGCTAGAATGCATAGCATACTAGCTCCTTATGAATTACTTACCTGAGATCGAAGCTCCCGCAGCGGTCTTCGTTCACCGCTCCGGCAGCCGACATCGGCCCGGAGGTTACTTCTGGGTATCGCGGCTCCGGCGCTGTAATTGGTCGGAGCCGCGATGACGTCACTCCCGCGCATGTGTGAGGGAGCCGCCAGTAACGGCACAGTCTAACGTGCCGTTGCTTCAGTTTGCTTAAAGCGGAGGTCCACCCTTAAAGTGGAGCTTCCGCTCATTGGAACCCTCCCCCCCTCTCCGGCGCCACAATTGGCACCTTTCAGGGGGGAAGGGGGTGCAGGTACCTGTACAGTACAGGTATCTGCACCCACTTCCGGCATAGATATCTGCAGAAGGTACGCCCCTTTCCGCAGAATCTACGCCCCTTTCCGAAGGTCCCCCGCTGTCTGCTGGGAAACCCACAGATCCCAGAGACAGCGGGGACCGTCCTTATTGCGCAGCGCGACTCGCGCATGCGCAGTAGGGAACAGGGAAATGAAGCCGCAAGGCTCCACTTCCTGATTCCCATACCCAAGATGGCGGCGGCAGCACCCGAGAGACGATCGAGAGATCGGCTTCGGGTGTAGACATCGCGGGCACACTGGGCGGGTAAGTGTCATTATTTTAAAAGTCAGCAGCTGCAGTATTTGTAGCTGCTGGCTTTTAAAAACAAAAACAAAAAAACGGCGGACTCCCGTTTTTAAGTGCGCGTGTGCTGATGACGTCTGCACATGCAAATACAGGGATATCCACTAAACCGTGCAGGTTTAGGAGATATCCAGTGTAGCTACAGGTAAGCCGTATTATAGCCTTGTCTGTAGTATAACCGCTTGGCGACCACCTCACGCCAATATATGTCGGCAGAAGGGCTCGTACAGGCAAACTAACATACCCGTACGTGGCCCTTTAAGAGGCGGCCAGCCGCGTGTGCGCGACTGCGGCAAGCTCCGTGAGTCGGGTTGTGGGTCCCGCGTACTCGATCGCCGCTGGGATACCCGAGATCGCCTCACGGAGAGGAAGAACGGGGAGATGCTAATGTAAACAAGCATCTCCCCGTTCTGCCTAGTGACAGTGTCACCGATCTCTGCTCCCTGTGATTGGGAGTAGAGATCAGTGAGGTGTCACACGTAGCCACGCCCCCCCCCACAGTTAGAAACACTCCTTAGGACACACTTAACCCCTACACTGTCAGCTAGTGGTTATCCCCTTCACTGCCAGTGTCATTTACACAGGAATTCGTGCATTTGTATGACACTGATTGCTGTATAAATGACAATGGTCCCAAAAATGTGTTTGCTACACACTCACTATGGCTGGTATTCCTAAAGGTCTTTTCACACTACCTCGTTGCAAAAACACGGGAAAAGCACATATGCGCTCTATGCTGCGATTCCAGAGCATTGTGTGGTTGCCTGGCCGCAGCCCTCACCTGTGAAAAAAGGACATGCTTCAAAAAAGGCTCCAAAAACGCAACCGCCGGTTCATTTTTGCTCAGTTTTGGGTTCGTTTTCCATTCAATTTTGGTGTGTTTTTTTTTTTTTTTTTTTTATTTATTTTTTTTTTTTTTTGCTGCAGCACCAAAAATGTACCACGCACCACTTTAAAAAATGCACCTGACCTTCAACTGACTGGTGTGACGCGCTCCATAGGATTTATTGGTCCGTCCATGTTTCTCCTGCTGTTTGTAAGGCAAAAAAAACAGAGAAAGCGATCGATGTGAAAGGGCCCCAACTGGCCGGTTCTCACTTTTCACACAATTTTTATTTATTTTTTTGGTTCGTTTTTTTTTTCTAAGCTGTTCTTCAGACGTGCGCCAAACAATGAGGGCTGTCGGAATGCTGCTTTGTAGACATGCTGGAGGGTTGTAGGCGGCGACTGAATCTTCAGACGCTTCTCAAAAATTTTCCAGGAACCTTATGAAAACACGACGGGGAGGTTCATAGAGAGACACACAGAAAAATGTACCTGGGTCACCTGTCTATGGCTCTACCTGTACCTTACAATGGCGCTCTCTCATTCCCCCCCCCCCCGGTGTCAACGTCAAGGTCACCCAGCTATACACACCTTGTGCCCTTTGTGTCCTTTTTTTTTTTTTTCTCTTTTTTTTTTTTCTTTTAATTCTTTTAGTTTTGTATGAAGTAGGCAATCGTTAGAACCCTTTTCAGTTTTGTTTTTTGTTTGCTGTCTGTGTCTTTTTTCACTTTTTTTTTTCTTTTCTGTCTCGAAAATGCAACAAGAAATATGAGTGGAAATTCCCTTTTTAGTTATCACTTGAACAGGTGGATTTCCCCCATCGATTTAAATTATAATTTTTTTTTTTCTTGGCACAAAAAATTAAAGTGATTGTAAAGGTAAAAAAAAAATGTTCAAACAAATAACTAACACGTTATACTTAACTGTTCTGTGTTGTAAAGAAAAAAAATAACTAACCTTAAAAAAACTGTTATCACTTGAATAGGTGCCCCCCCCCCCCACTGGAAGATTTCCCCTCAGTTACTGATTTAAGTTATTTTTTTTTTTTTCCTGGCACAACAAATTAAAGTTATGTAAAGGTAAAAAAAAAAAAAAAACTAACAGGTTATACTTACCTGTTCTGTGTTGTAAAAAAAAAAAAAAAAAAAAACTAACCTTAAAAAAACTGTTATTACTTGGGGTAAATATGGTGTTTTTTTTTTTATTTTTTTATTAATTAAAGTGTATTTTTATTTTATTTTTTTACCAAATATAGCTGTTGAAAAACCGCTGTGTTACATTGCAACAGCCATCGTTTTGTTCTATAGGGCCTCTGTTATAAAAAAAAAAAAAAAAAATACATACATCCAAAAGTCAGGTGCCTCTCACTGTCTGCAAAAAATAGCTTCTCCTGCGTCTGTGCAAACACTCCTGGGGAAAAAAGAGGTCAGACAGCCGCACACCAATACAGTCCAGGTGCAAAGTCAATCAACTTGGCTTCAGCCTGGCTCCATCCAGGCCATACCCCCCCCCCACCCCGACGTGTTTCGCCTCACCCGCAGTGCTTAGTCATACCTGCATGACTAAGCCCTGTAAGCGAGGCGAAACACTTCGGGGGGGGGGGGGGTGTGGCCTGGATAGAGCCGAGCTGAAGCCGAGTTTACTAACTTTGCAAGGGGAAGAGAGATGCCGCTCTAGGAAGGGTGTCTGGGAAATGTAACTCTCCTCAGAACAGGAACAGCAGGTGCTGGCTAACCATAGGTAATTAGATGAAGGGAAGGTTCTGGACAGCCGCACTCAAAATCAAATGCCTTTATTTAAAAAAAGAGGTCATAATCCAAAAAGTACAAGCCACAGCTAACAACGGATCACAGGAACTGACGCGTTTCACACTTGCAAAAGTGCTAAAAGAGGTAATAATCCAAAAAGTACAAGCCGCAGCAAACAACAGATCACAGTAGCTGACACGTTTCACACTTTCAAATGTGCTTACTCATTGCTATGAATAAGCACTTTTGAAAGTGTGAAACGTGTCAGCTCCTGTGATCCGTTGTTTGCTGTGGCTTGTACTTTTTTGGATTATTACCTCCTTTTTTTTTAATCAAGGCATTTGATTTTGAGTGCGGCTCTCCTGAATCTTTACTAACTTTGCCCCTGGGTTGAACGTGTGTGTGTGTGTGTGTGTGTGTGTGTGTGTGTGTGTGTGTGTGTGTGGCGGTCTGGCCCCTTTTTCCTCAGAAGTTTCTGCATTCCCCTATTAGTTTTAGTCCAGCTGACAGTGATCGGAGAGGGTGAATATCCTGCAGAGACATGAATGGCAAAAAAATTTAAAAGGGGTTTTAACCCCTTCCCCCACTCTTTTCAGAACTTGGAAAAAGTGGAATTTCTGATTGAGTCTTTCATTGCATTTCTACATTCTCCAGCTTCTGAAGAGCGACCGATTTATAGCACACAGTACCAGTAAGATTTGCCAAAAATACTGGCTTCTATACACACACACACACTGGCCTACGCAGAGTCCCCTTGCCTGCAGCCTTATTCTGGTGTCTGGTGCGGTGCTGCAGTCATTGTCCGTGTCCCAGCCTGTGGGATTGCCTTGTTTGCGCACTCGATCCGTGTTTGAATAGAAAGAGCCGTGCAATGGAGAACAAACTGAATGGGTATTGTGTACTCGCTGACTGACGCGTATTACGTTTATATAAACAGTGTGAGGCTCCTGTCTGTTCTCTGGCGTTACAGGAGCTTGTGACTTTAACAATGGATTAAAGGTATCGATCGGTGTAGAATGAGTAGCTGGTGTCCACAAATCTGAACGATCCTTTCTTAGCAAAGTTGAGTCATGAAGATAATGGATAATATATATATATATATATATATATATATATATATATATATATATATATATATATATATATATATATATATAATTATTGTGTGTGTTTTAACCGCTTCAGCCCTGGAAGATTTGTTTTACCCCCTTCCTGACCAGAGCACTTTTTGCGTTTCGTCACTGCGTCGCTTTAACTGACAATCGCGCGCTCGTGAGACATTACACCCAAACAAAATTGACGTCCTTTTTTAGCAAAGTGGAGCCATGAACATAACGGATAAATGCAGTAGGGCAAGTAATAAAAAAAAAATATATATATATATATATATATTGTGTGTTTTTTAACCGCTTCAGCCCCGGAAGATTTTTATTTATTTTTTTACCCCCTTCCTGACTAGAGCACTTTTTGCTTTTCGTCACTACGTCACTTTAACTGACAATCACGCGGTCGTGCGATGTTGCACCCAAACAAAATTTTCTCCCCGTTCTGCGGCTCTGTGACACGATCGCCAGGAAACACCGGTGGACATAGTCCATGGGTCCAGCGGGCACGCTGTACGCGGCAGGCGCGCGCCAGCTAGCCCTGCCAATTAAAGGGGACGTGCAGGTACGCCCATTTGCCCACCGCTGCCATTGTGTCGACGTATATCAGTGTGCAGTGGTCGGCAGATGGATAAATGATATAGAGACCGAATATCGACCAAAAATCCAGAAAAAACACACGATACAAATGTTATAAATTGAGTCGCAGTTCAGTGAGTAAAATAAATGTTTGTTTGATCCTCAACCAACCAACAATAATTCTGGCTCCACCAGACTGGCTACAGTAGGTGCTCATGTGATACACAGATTAGTCCTGTCAATGTAAAGCTGGCCATACACCTATAGATTGTCTGCAAATTTTCTATTGCTACATGGAAAAAGTGTGAGATTACTCCATCCACACAGTTTTCAACATGGAGAAATCTGTTGCACTTTTTCCATCTAACCATAGAAAATCTGCAGATAATTTATAGGTGTATGGGCAGCTTTAGAAGGTTCCCCTAACGACAAATCATTATGTGTATAAAAGACGCCTGTCCACAGAATCTCTTCCATCCAAACCCTCACCATCATGGGCAAGACCAAAGAGCACAAGGCTGGAATGGGTTACAAGACCATCAGCAAGAAGCTTGGTGAGAAGTCAAGTCTTGGTGAGAAGTCAAGTCTTGGTGAGAAGTCAAGTCTTGGTGAGAAGTCAAGTCTTGGTGAGAAGTCAAGTCTTGGTGAGAAGTCAAGTCTTGGTGAGAAGTCAAGTCTTGGTGAGAAGTCAAGTCTTGGTGAGAAGTCAAGTCTTGGTGAGAAGTCAAGTCTTGGTGAGAAGTCAAGTCTTGGTGAGAAGTCAAGTCTTGGTGAGAAGTCAAGTCTTGGTGAGAAGTCAAGTCTTGGTGAGAAGTCAAGTCTTGGTGAGAAGTCAAGTCTTGGTGAGAAGTCAAGTCTTGGTGAGAAGTCAAGTCTTGGTGAGAAGTCAAGTCTTGGTGAGAAGTCAAGCCTTGGTGCGATTATTCGCAAATGGAAGAAATAAAAAATAATAACCATTGTTCGACCTCAGTCTTTGCAAGACTTTGCCTCATGGGGTGAGGAAGATCATTAGAAAAGTGAGGAATCGGACCAGAACTGCACGGGAGGAGCTTGTGAAGGATCTCAAGGCAGGTGGGACCACAGTCACCAAACCAACCATTGGTAACCCAATACGCCGCCATGGATTGAAATCCTGCTAGGTCCCCCTCCTCAAGAAGCCACTTGTACAGGTCCATCTGAAGTTTGCCAATGAACATCTAAATGATTCAGAGAAGATTGGTAGAAAGTTCTGTGGTCAGATGAGACCAAAATTGAGCTCTTTGGCATTAACTCGACTCGCCGTGTTTGGAGGAAGAAAAATGCTGACTATGACCCCAAGAACACCATCCCTGCAGTCACACACGGAAGTGGAACCCATGATGCTTTGGGGCTGTTTCTCTGGTAAAGGTACAGGTTGAATTTGCCGCATTGAGGGGCCAGTCTTCGATCAGCCAACAAAAACCTCCTCCTCTTGCCCAAAGCCCGGTATAAATCCAAGGGGGATCGGAGATTCGTTGTCCAAGGGCCTCTGCTATGGAATGCTCTTCCAATCAACATCCGCCTGGAAGAAAATCACCTGGCTTTTAGGAAAAAACTCAAGACCTTCCTCTTTTAGCAGATGATCAAAGCTCGCCACAGCGCCTAGAGACGATTCAGCTTGCATTGTGCGCTATACAAGTATTTCATTCATTCATTCATTCATTCAATGGACGAGGCCGTGTATTGTAAAATCTTGGATGAGAACCTTCTTCCCTCAGCCAGAACACTGAAGATGGGTCACGGATGGGTCTTCTAGTATGACAATGACCCAAAACCTACCGCCAAGGCAACAAAGGAGGGGCTCAAGAAGAAGCACATGCGCCTAGCCAGTCTCCAGACCTTAATCCTATAGAAAATGTATGGAGGGAGCTGAAACTTCGAGTTGCCAAGCGACAGCCAAGAAACCTTAAGGATTTAGAGAAGATCTGTAAAGAAGAGAGGACCAGAATCCCTCCTGAGATGTCTACAGACCTGATCACCACCTACAAGAAATGTCTGACCTCTGTGATCGCCAACAAGGGTTTCTCCACCAAGTACGAAGTCATGTTTTGCTTGGGGTTCAAATACTTATTTTATTTACTGAACTGCAACTCCATTTATAACATTTGTATCCTGTGTTTTTTTTTGTTTTTTTTTCTGGATTTTTGGTTGATATTCTGTTTCTATCATTTAAAATACACCTATGATAAAAATGATAGACCCTTCATTTATTTGTAAGTGGGCAAATGTACAAAATCTGCAGGGGATCAAATCATTATTTTCCCTACTGGATCTGATGTTTAAACCCTACAGTTTGGATTGCGAATGGATGATCATTGGGATCAATGGGAGTGGTTTTATAAGTCTTAATCACCTGCTGCACTTGCAGGGCTCTAATGAGGAAAGTGGCAGAGTCTGCATCCCGTTCTATGTGATTTTCCCATTGAGAGTATCTCACCAAAAATGACATTTTGTTGCAAGGGATGCCCAAAATCTGACTTGTCTTAGTGCAGACTTCTGGGAAAATCAGTAAGCCAATCACACAAGCAGGAAAGGACATATCTGGGTGGTGGGGTATACACCATCTGTGTACAGAGCGGCCCCAAGTAGCCATATTACATTTTAAAGAAAATTACAATGCTGTAGATTGAAACGGAGGAACCTGTGATACTTATGTGCATGGGAGGAGCCTGTGATACTTGTGTGCATGGGAGGAGCCTGTGATACTTATGTACATGGGAGGAGCCTGTGATACTTATGTACATGGGAGGAGCCTGTGATACTTATGTGCATGGGAGGAGCCTGTGATACTTGTGTGCATGGGAGGAGCCTGTGATACTTGTGTGCATGGGAGGAGCCTGTGATACTTATGTGCGTGGGAGGAGCCTGTGATACTTATGTGCGTGGGAGGAGCCTGTGATACTTATGTGCGTGGGAGGGGCCTGTGATACTTATGTGCGTGGGAGGGGCCTGTGATACTTGTGTGCGTGGGAGGAGCCTGTGATACTTGTGTGCGTGGGAGGAGCCTGTGATACTTGTGTGCGTGGGAGGAGCCTGTGATACTTGTGTGCGTGGGAGGAGCCTGTGATACTTGTGTGCGTGGGAGGAGCCTGTGATACTTGTGTGCGTGGGAGGAGCCTGTGATACTTGTGTACATGGGAGGAGCCTGTGATACTTATGTGCATGGGAGGAGCCTGTGATACTTATGTACATGGGATTTTTTATTATAAATTTGCAAATATTTCAAACAAACTTCTCTCGCGTTGTCATTATGTGGGATTGTTTGTAGAAATTTGAGGAAAATAATGAATTTAATCCATTTTGGAATAAGGTTGTAACATAACAATATGTGGAAAAAGTGAAGCGCTGTGAATACTTTCCAGATGCATTGTAAATAGAACCTGTCAGTAGAGAGGATAGGAGGCAGCGCTATCACTATATATGCAAATGTCTTCTCATGATCCTGTTCCAGTATGCAAATCCCAACTTTGCTCCAATTTGGCCCCTAGGTACATCCTCCCCACAACACAGCGCTGTCTTCTCAGCAAACCTTTTGGGAGTTGCATGTATTGCAAAGTGGGGTGCTGGGTAGAAGGAAATTTGGGGGGCGAACGTTTCTTAACCACTTAAGGGCCGAGCTTCTTTCTGAGATTTGGTGTTTACCAGTTAAAAACCGTTTTCTTTTGCTAGAAAATTATGTAGAACCCCCAAACAACATTATACATTTCTTTTTCTAACACCCTAGAGAATAAAATGGCGGTCGTTGCAAAACTTTCTGTCACACCGTATTTGCGTAGTGGTCTTACAAGCGCACTTTTTTTTTTTTTTGGAACAAATACACTTTTTTGAATTTAAAAAAATAAGACAGCAGCAAAGTTAGCCCATTTTTTTTTTATATTGTGGAAGATAATGTTATGCCGAGTAAATTGATACCCAACATGTCACGCCTTCAAAATTGTGCCCGCTCGACAAACTTTTACCCTTAAAAAATCTTCATAGGCGACGTTTAACTTAAAACATGCAACCTGTAGAATTTTTTTAAAGATGAGGTCTAGGTCTAGAATTATTGCTCTCGCTCTACCGATCGCGGCGATGCCTCGCATGTGTGGTTTGAACACCGTTTTCATAAGTGGGCGCTACTTCACGTATGCCTTCACTTCTGCACGCGAGCTCGTCGGGATGGGGCGTGTTTTAAATTTTTTTTTTTTTTTTCGTATTTATTTTACCATTTTACCATCACTTTTATTCCTATTACAAGGAATGTAAACATCCCTTGTAATAGAGAAAAAAAAAAGTATGACAGGTCCTCTTGAATATGAGATCTGGGGGATCAAAAAGACCTCACATCTCATATTTACACTAAAATGCAATAATAAAAAAAAGAAATAGAGTAGAGAAGAAAATTGGCCCTTTCGGAGCTATGGGCATTAGTGATGTTTTGACGTTGGTTGCGCCCTCCAATGGTATGGAGACGGTTGGGGGGGCCATCTTCCCCTCACTCATCTCCATACCCCAGCAAGGGTGAAGATTAGAGCTGGGCGATTTTCTCCCCCAAAAAAAAAAAAAAATCAGCGATTTAGAAAAAAAAAAAAAAGTCGATTGGAATGGTGAATTGAGTTTTTTTTTTTTTTTTTTAAACTCAATTCACCATTCCAATCGACTTTTTTTTTTTTTGATGAACATCGCGTACGGGGGGGGGAGGAGCTACGTCTGCTGTCACCCGGTCCTGAGGAGCTGCAGGCAGGCGTTTTTAGCCGAGGCCACGGCTTCGACCCAATCCGCGGACTAGGCCGAAGCCACAGCCTCACCTAAAAACTCCCACCCGCAGCTCCTCAGGACTGGCGCAGCGTCGGCGACCGGTCCTGGTGAAATAACAAATATATATAAAATATCGATTTGTTGAAAATATGAATTGATTTGACCTCTCAACTCCATGCAACATTCAAATGGATTTTTTTTTTCCTCCAGCCCCGGTGAAGATTCGATCGCCTCCACCGCTGCCGACGGCTTTGGTAAGCGGCGGAGGGCACCGGAGCACGGCGGGAGGGGTGGCCCCCCCCCCCTCTCCAACCGCCGATTAGTGATCTTGCGGCGAATCCTCTGCGGAGACCACTCTTATCGAAAATTGAACCGCTGGCCAAAGAAGAGGATACCCGCTAGCTTCTGCCATAATTCCAATATTCCTCTTCAAAGTAAAGACGTGCATCGGCGTGCCGCGCTCCAGAAGTGGTTAAAGCGCTAAAACGCAACTTGCTTATTTGGACTTGGGGAAGCTGCACAGGGTAGTGTAGAGCCAAGGCACTGCCACACACCCGCCCTCCGCTAGAAAAGATTCCTTAGTGACAGGTTACCTTTAAAAATCCTCTTGCCCTTCTCCTATATCCCCTTTGTGTATTGCTGACCTTTTCCTTGCACTGTGTGCTCACTATCCAGGCAGACAATCCTCAATTCTTCAATAATGATTTCACTTCTTTCTTTTTTTTTTTCCTGCTCTTCTCCCTCCACAGAACAGTTGCTGGTCGGATTGAAGGACAAAGACACCATTGTGCGATGGTCTGCAGCGAAGGGGTAGGCTAATATCTCATGTATAGTAAATACCGGCCTCCGCTCTCCTCTTATATTTATATTCAGTTCTGGCCTGACCGTTGTGATCTCTCGCAGTTGGCAAAGCAAACATTATTGTAGTTAAATTTGCTGAGCCCTGGAGGCATTAGCTGGCTTTGTTTGCTCTCTGTACTTCCTTGTAAACGTTCTGCAACCAAATCTCCATTATACACATGAAGTTCAGGCATTCTCGTCCTGCCTTCCAGTCTGTATATTTTTTTTTTTTCCCCTGCTAATGATACGAATAGCGCCTTGATTTTCATTTTTGAAAGGTTGAGGCTGGGTTGACACCTAATGAGAATTGGATGTGGGTTTCCTCCGCATCCAATTCATAGTTACATAGTAGGTGAGGTCGAAAAAAGACACAAGTCCAACCTATGTGTGTGATTATATGTCAGTATTACATTGTATATCCCTGTATGTTGTGGTCGTTCAGGTGCTTATCTAATAGTTTCTTGAAACTATCGATGCCCCCCCGCTGAGACCACCGCCTGTGGAAGAGAATTCCACATCCTTGCCGCTCTTACAGTAAAGAACCCTCTATGTAGTTTAAGGTTAAACCTCTTTTCTTCTAATTTTAATGAATGGCCACAAGTCTTGTTATACTCCCTTCCACAAAAAAGTTTTCTCTCTATTGTGGGGTCACCAGTCTGGTATTTGTATATTGTGGGGTCACCAGTCTGGTATTTGGATATTATGGGGTCACCAGTACGGTATTTGCATATTGCGGGGTCACCAGTACGGTATTTGTATATTGCGGGGTCACCAGTACGGTATTTGTATATTGCGGGGTCACCAGTACGGTATTTGTATATTGCGGGGTCACCAGTCCGGTATTTGTATATTGCGGGGTCACCAGTCTGGTATTTGTATATTGCAGGGTCACCAGTATGATATTTTGTACATTGAAATCATATCCCCTCACAGGCGTCTCTTCTCCAGAGAGAATAAGCTCCGAGCTCACAACCTTTCCTCATAACTAATATCCTCCAGACCCTTTATCAGCTTTGTTGCCCTTCTTTGTAGTCGCTCCATTTCCAGTACATCCTTCCTGAGGATTGGTGCCCAGAACTGGACAGTATACTCCAGGTGCGGCCGGACCAGAGTCTTGTAGAGGGGAGAATTATCATTTTATCTCTGAAGTTGATCCCCTTTTTAATGCCAATATTCTGTTTGCTTTGTGCATGCCATTGCTGAGCCCATCATCTACTAGGCCCCCCAGGTCCTTCTCCATCCTAGCTCCCCCCCAGAGGTTCTCCCCCCAGTGCAATGACAGGAGTTTGTGACTGGCTCTCTATGGAGCCGGTTCACACATCCCCGTTGCGGCTGCGGAGCGGATTGCACAGGAGTCCTGTGCATCTTTGGCTCAATTTCAGGGCCGAATTCAGGCAAAAATTCGTCCCCGATTCGTCCCTGAAACAGAGAACAGAGACGCACCCGAGCTCTACTGTGAGCCGCATCCGTCGGAGGTGTGAATCCAGCCTTAAAGTGTACCTGTTGGAAGCCTGGGCGATTGGGAATGTTCATTTGAAGAGAAAACATAAATGGAGGTCAGCAATGACAAGGGCCACGTCTGAAAGCAATTGTTAGATACAGAGATTAGTGATAGGTAAATGTTATATGCAGTTATTGACTTTTCCTGCAAAAGTCAAGCTTGGCTCCACCCCCTTCCCACGTTCTGAACCTCTGCTTACCAGTGTGACCATCCTTCACATTAAAGAACAAGTTTGTGAGGATTTGGGATTGGAGAATGTGAAGGGAATTGTTATATGAAGGGGATTGCACTGTAAAGGGGCACGGTTATCATTACTGTGCCCCTTTACAGTGCAGTCCCCTTCTTACCAGCTTGCTTATATGAAAAGCGGCTCTCTGTGCCAATCTCCAGCTCCTCATGCCCTCAGTGGGGCGGGATGGGCCAGGAGAGGAGACGCAGGCATGGCTGAATAGTGGGAGGTATGTGGCTCACGTGGCCTGTGATAGCCCTGTCCGGACCGCAGTCACCGCTTTCCTCCTGCTGTGTGGCCTGGTCATCAACAGGACATAGACCTGTACCCCGCGACCCGGAGGGTTGGGGACCCCTGAGATAGATGGCCTGCCCTTTTCACCTTTTCAGCCATGATCTACCTGCATTGCACAGAGATGAACAGGAGGAACCCAGTGATGACAATTAAAGGCAAAATATAATCAGTGTGGTCAGCTAACAAATCTGTTATGTAAAAGGTACAAGTAGTTAACAAAAAAGCCTTGTACCAATGGGCTTCCTGGTATGTCAAGTAGATATAAGTAGAGTTTTTATTGTTTTGTCTTTTTGCATGACTTCTTTTGTAATGCTGCAGCCATTATCTATATAGTGTGTGAAAAAAAAAAAAAAAAAAAAAAAGATATATATATATATATATATATATATATATATATATATATATATATATATATATATATATATATATATACACTAATTCTAATTATTTATTTTTTTCCTTTTTTAGGATTGGCCGACTGACTGGACGGCTTCCTCGAGATTTAGCTGATGAGGTGGTGGGATCTGTGCTGGACTGTTTCAGGTAATGATTAAAAAAAAAAAAAAAAAAAAAAAAAAGGGCAAAGTTCTCAATATGGCTGCCTCATGGGACCTATAGGTGTCAGTTTTTCCCATCCATTGCTGGCCAAACTGGATGGCAATCTCATGTCTGAGGTTGAAGCATGTAAAGATTGCACAAGTTAGAAGATGTGTCCCAATTATTCCTTCGCTGTTAATCTGGTACCAGTATCCTCTTATTCACATCTTCTTTTCCTTACTCTCTCCACTGAAATTAACACAGATCTGAAAAAAAAAACTTCAAAAAAAGTCTGTGCTATACAGTATCTCACAAAAGTGAGTACACCCATCCCTCACGTTTTTGTAAATCTTTTCTTCTCTCTTTTCATGTGACAACACTGAAGAAATGACACTTGTCTACAATGTAAAGTAGTGAGTGTACAGCTTGTATAACAGTGTAAATTTCCTGTCCCCTCAAAATAACTCAACACACAGCCATTAATGTCTAAACCGCTGGCAACAAAAGTCAGTACACCCCCTAAGTGATGTCCAAATTGGGTCCAATTACCCATTTTCCCTCCCCGGGGTGTCATGTGACTCGTTAGTGTTACAAGGTCTCAGGTGTGAATGGGGAGCAGGTGTGTTCAATTTGGTGTTATCGCTCTCACTCTCTTACTGGCCACTGGAAGTTTAACATGGCACCTCATGGCAAAGAACTCTCTAAGAATCTGAATAAAAAATAATTGTTGCTCTACATAAAGATGGCCTAGGCTATAAGAAGATTGCCAAGACCCTGAAATTGAGCTGCAGCATGGTGGCCAAGACCATACAGCGGTTTACCAAGACAGGTTCCACTGAGATCAGGCCTCGCCATGGTCCACCAAAGAAGTTGAGGTCACGTGCTCAGCGTCATATCCAGAGGTTGTCTTTGGGAAATAGACGTATGAGTGCTGCCAGCATTGCTGCAGAGGTTGTAGGGGTGGGGGGGTCAGCCTGTCAGTGCTCAGACCATACGCCGCACACTGCATCAAATTGGTCTGCATGGCTGGTGTCCCAGAAGGAAGCCTCTTCTAAAGATGATGCACAAGAAAGACTGTAAAGAGTTTGCTGAAGACAAGCAGACTAAGGACATGGATTACTGGAACCATGTCCTGTGCTCCGATGAGACCAAGATAAAGGTATTTGGTGTCAGATGGTCACAAGCGTGTGTGGGGGCAACCAGGTGAGGAGGACAAAGACAAGTGTGTCTTGTCTACAGTCAGGCATGGTGGTGGTAGTGTCATGGTCTGGGGCTGCATGAGTGCTGCCAGCACTGGGGGGCTACAGATCATTGAGGGAACCATGAATGCCAACATGTACTGTGACATACTGAAGCAGAGCATGATCCCCTCCCTTCAGAGACTGGGCCGCAGGGCAGTATTCCAACATGATAACCACCCCAAACACACCTCCAACACCACCACTGCCTTGCTAAAGAAGCTGAGGGTAAAGGTGATGGACCGGCCAAGCATGTCTCCAGACCTAAACCCTATTGATCATCTGTGGGACATCCTCAAACGTAAGGTGGAGGAGCGCAAGGTCTCCAACACCCACCAGCTCCGTGATGTCATCATGGAGGAGGGGAAGAGGACTCCAGTGACAACCTGGTGAAGCTCTGGAGACCTCCATGCCCAAGAGGGTTAATGCATGCCTTGAGAATAATGGTGGTCACAGAAAATATTGACACTTTGGACCCAATTTGGACATTTTCACTTAGGGATGTACTCGCTTTTGTTGCCAGCGGTTTAGACATTAATGGCTGTGTGTTGAGTTATTTTGAGGGGACAGGAAATTTACACTGTTATACAAGCTGTACACTCACTACTTTACATTGTAGACAAGTGTCATTTCTTCAGTGTTGTCACATGAAAAGATAGAAGAAAAGATTTACAAAAATGTGAGGGGTGTACTTACTTTTTTGAAATTTATATAAAGCAGTGTTGGTCACCTTTCTTAATATTTGGGGCCTGAAGTGGAGCCCCCAACATCACAAAAGGGCAACACATAAGTGGGATATTCATTATCAGAGGCGACACACACACAACAGGATATAGTAGTCAGTCTTATAGGCATGATACAATAGATCAGTGGTTTTCAACTTATGAGCTAAAAGGGGACCTCAAATCTGGTCTCCAACATCACCAAAGGGCCACACATAATGTTCAGTATGTGTAATGCTTGCGAGGAGGGTCAGAGACTGCAGACCTAATAGAGGAAATGAGGGTCAGAGAGTGAGGACAGGATACATTGTTGGCAGGAGAGATGCTGCAATACCAAACTGGGAAGATGTTGCGCGAAGCCGATAGAGATCAATGCTATTACCCTAATCAATGTTCCCACTATAGACTGCTGAGAACATGGAAAAGACAAAAGGTGCGTAGGCCTAGCGCATTATCCCCAAACAAAGGCTTTATTGATGTACAAAGATTAGGTGATCTACTCACAAAAAAAAAAGACTTGAGCAAAAGCATATCTTAATATTCCTCCACATGGGTCTGTGAAACTGTCCACACCTCTTGGGACTGTCCCTATAGCTGCATAGCTAACGCGTTTCGAGAACTCCTCCTCTTCAGTCTTTTTCATGTTCTACTGCTTTGATTCCTCAGTCTGTGGAAGGCAGCGAGGAGTGCACTATCCATTTTAAAGCGTCAGAGGAAAGAGTTCACAATTACATAGAGGACCACTGCACAGCACAGGAGATTGAACTTAGACTGCTGAGGTCTGAGGGCCGCAGGAGTTGTTGGAGACCGTGAACTTTCTTTAGGAGTTGTTGGAGACCGTGAACATTCTTTAGGAGTTGTTGGAGACCGTGAACATTCTTTAGGAGTTGTTGGAGACCGTGAACATTCTTTAGGAGTTGGAGACCGTGAACTTTCTTTAGGAGTTGTTGGAGACCGTGAACATTCTTTAGGAGTTGGAGACCGTGAACATTCTTTAGGAGTTGTTGGAGACCGTGAACATTCTTTAGGAGTTGTTGGAGACCGTGAACATTCTTTAGGAGTTGTTGGAGACCGTGAACATTCTTTAGGAGTTGTTGGAGACCGTGAACATTCTTTAGGAGTTGTTGGAGACCGTGAACATTCTTTAGGAGTTGTTGGAGACCGTGAACATTCTTTAGGAGTTGTTGGAGACCGTGAACATTCTTTAGGAGTTGTTGGAGACCGTGAACATTCTTTAGGAGTTGTTGGAGACCGTGAACATTCTTTAGGAGTTGGAGACCGTGAACTTTCTTTAGGAGTTGTTGGAGACCGTGAACATTCTTTAGGAGTTGTTGGAGACCGTGAACATTCTTTAGGAGTTGTTGGAGACCGTGAACATTCTTTAGGAGTTGGAGACCGTGAACTTTCTTTAGGAGTTGTTGGAGACCGTGAACTTTCTTTAGGAGTTGTTGGAGACCGTGAACATTCTTTAGGAGTTGTTGGAGACCGTGAACATTCTTTAGGAGTTGTTGGAGACCGTGAACATTCTTTAGGAGTTGTTGGAGACCGTGAACATGCTTCAGGAAACTGTCATAAATTCAAAACAAACAAAAATGACCTGATGTGACGTATACTTATGCTGTATCACTGGTCTTTATGTGGGAAATATTAATAGAAAAACATCATCAGGGGTGCCCTATGCCCACGCACCAAACCCAATATGACCTAAAACGTCACTTTTATTCACAATCTGAATATATACAAAAAGCTGCCAAACCATAAGGTGAAAGGGTCCAAGAAGATTTTAATAGTTCACATCTTGATCATCAATGAAAGACGGCATGTTTCAGGGCTGACAACACTACCCCTTTATCAGGACTTGGAACATAGAAATGAAGACCTGAAACAAGTCAAATCAGAACATCAAATTAGAACCGGAAATCTGTATTAAGAATCTATATTAACTTTTTAATAATTCTCTTACTCTTCATGGATTGTGGATTGAAAGCGGCTGTCACTCTGGTGTAACTTTTTAGAGGGAAACAAAAGCATATCAGTTTCTGTCTAAGGAGAAGGCAATGTTTGCTCAAGCTGTTCAAAAAATGTTATACGGATTTGCATGGCAGTTAGGACACCTGTAGACCTGTGCCAACTTGTGCTCTTTATTCCTTGACTTCACATTCGATTTTCGGAAGTTGGGAAGAAGTAACATCTGTTACTTAGTGTCTAATGTGAGCCTTCTGACCTGACAGCTGGAAGTTTAGAGGTTCAGCATTATGAACCAAGAGCTGAGAACATACAGTACCTTATGAAGGCTAAAGCCAACCATAGACAGATTATTATTATTATTATTATTATTATTATTATTATAATACAGGATTTATACAGCGTCAACAGTTTGTGCAACGCTTAACAAAACAAAGGCAGACATTACAGTTATAATTTGGTACAAGAGGAATCAGAGGGCTCAGCTCGTTGGAGCTTACAATCTAGACGGAAGGATCAACTGATACAAAAGATAATAGCTGTGGGGAATGAGCTGATGGAGAAAGTAAAACAGCGTATTAGAAGCGGGATAGGCTTCTTTAAAGAGAAGGGCTTTCAGGGATCATCTAAAGATGCAAAGATTAGGGGACAGTCGGACAGATTGGGGTAGGGAGTTCCAAAGGATGGGAGAAGCTCTGGAGAAATCCTGGAGGCGAGCATGGGGGAGGAGGTGACAAGGGAGCTAGAGAGCGGGAGGTCTCGGGAGGACCAAAGAGAGCGGCTTGGTTGGTATTTGGGGACTAGGTCAGTGATTTAGCTGGGGGCAGAGTTATGGATGGCTTTGTAAATTATTGGTAGTACTTTGAATTTTATTCGTTGGGTGAGTGGAAGCCAGTGCAGGGATTGGCAGAGAGGGGTGGAGGACACTGAATGGTTTGTAAGGTGCATGAATCTTGCAGCAGTATTTTTTATGGACTGAAGGGGGGGATAGTCGATGTAAAGGTAATCTAATTGGAAGGGAGTTGAAGAAGTCGAGGTGAGAGATGACCGGGGAGTGAATTGGAAGCTTGGTGGTGTCATTAGTTAATAAGGGGCATATTCTAGAGATGTTGTGAAGGAAGGCGGCATAATTTGGACAGGGATTGTATGTGGGTCTGAAAGGACAGTTCAGAGTCTAAGGTTACCCCTAGCACCCTGGCATGTGGGGACGGACTGATAGATGTGCCCCTGATCTTGACAGAGAAGTCAGGGGAGGGGGCACGTGGGGGGAGGAAATATTATGAGCTCGGTTTTGGATAGGTTGAGTTTGAGGAAGTAGTTTGACATCCAGGCTGATATATCTGTTAGTAAATCACTGATGCGTGAGGAGACTGATGGGGTGAACTGAGGGGAAAAGAGATAGATTTGGGTGTCATCTGTGTCTAAATGGTAGTGTAAGCCATGGGAGGCTATCAGTTGACCCAGGGAGGACATGTAGATTGAGAATAGTAGAGGTCCAAGGACAGAACCTTGGGGGACTCCAACAGTAAGAGGAGGAGAGGGACCCCAACGGAGAGCATAGCCATGGAGACCAAGCAATATGAGTTTACATTTCTTTCCTGCAACCACGGGTACTAGATTCCCCTATAGACACAGACAGCGCTGATAGACATGATGGAAAGTCTCAGCCTGTGATAACAAATACTTTGCTCCCATCTTCATGAGGGTGCCATCACCATACCGCGGGCTGTCGGTGCTGGCTTTGTAGATGGAGATCCTGAGGCTGACTTATCAATGTCTGAGGCCGCGTACACACGGGCGGACTGTTCGCCCAACTTTGTCCGCTGAACAGTGTTTGGGCGGACAGTCCGCTCGTGTGTGGGCTTTCAGCGGACAGTTTCAGCGGACAGTTGGACGGACAAGGTTTTTCGGAAATTCCGAAAAACTGTCCGCTGAAACCTTGTTTCAGCGAACAGCCCGCTCGTGTGTAGGCTTGTTCGTCAAACAAAGTTGCGCGCATGCTCAGAAAGGATTTTCACGCCGAAAGCTATAATGCAGTGTATAGGACGTCGTATTTTTCGTCCCGTCGTACGTGCTGTTCACGTCATCGCGCACGGTTTCAGCAAACTGTTCGTTCGTCGTGTGTGGGCATGTCCGTCCATGCTAATTTTGAGCGGACTGTTTGCTGAAACTGTTGGACGGACAAAGTTGGGCGAACAGTCCGCGCGTGTGTACGCGGCCTGACTTATCTATTTTATTACTAATGACCCAAAGCGAGTGCAGTATTTTTACCCGACTTGTATATGTAATTAGAAAGCAGTCCTGCCCCTTGTCATTGCAAATTAATATCAGCTGGTTCAGTCTCAACTGATGACTTATACAAAGGTGTCTCATTGCCAAGGTGTCCCACAAGAAACATCTCATGATGGGAAAAAGCAAAGAGCTCTCTTAAGACCTTATTGTTGCAAAACATACTGATGGCAGAAGGGTTGCCGAAGGATTTCTAAAATTTAAAATGGTCAGATGAGACCAAAATTCTACTTTTTGGATGCCATAATACACACCATGTTTGGGGGTCACATGGCACATCAGCCGAAAACAGCCCAATACCAACAGTGAGGTTTGGAGGTGGGAACATCAAGGTGTGGGCGGGGCTGTTTTTCAGCATACGGTACTGGCAAACTTCATTTAATTGAAGGATGAATGGAAAAATATACCAAGACATTCTTAATAAAAAAAATCTGATGCCATCTATGATGATGAAGATGTAACGAGGGCAGACAATTCAGCAAAACAATCATCCCAAACACAAAGCCAAGGAAACTCTCCATTGGGTTAAAATAGAGAAAATAAAGCTGCTAGAATGGCCCAACCAATCCCCTGACTTGAATTCAATAGAAAATCTATGGAAAGATCTAAAGATCAGAGTTCATAGAAGAGGCCCACGGGACCTTCAACATTTGAAGACTGTGTTGAAGAATGGTCCAAAATCACAGCAGAGCAACGCATGCGACTAGTTTCTCCATAGAGGAGCCTGCGTCTTAAAGCCGTCATTACCTACAAAGGATTTTGTACCAATTAAATACATTTCAGTTAGCGTGTTCGATACTCTTTCCTTGTCATTCCATTTTATTACACATAAGTTAATTTCTGAACATAAATATTTTGGTGTCTTTGTATGGATAGCATGGGTTGTTACCGACATGTGGGGAAAATTGAATGTCAATAGTAGCTTTAGAAATATATTTACCTAGAAAAATGGTGATGCGTTCCATACTTATTTTACCCGCTGTATATTTCCACTGTGCTTGGCAAAACAGTCCAGCACTAGACTGCACTGCAGGACTACGCCCAACCGCCATGGATGGGAAGGCCACTCCACCTCAGTACAGTACATCTAACCGGTTAATTGCTTAGTAAATGTCAGATGTGTATTTTATGGCACAGTAAATGCTAATGGAATGATTTGTGTTCTTTTTTTAGTTTTCAGGAAACCAATAACGCCTGGCATGGGGGATGTCTGGCTCTGGCCGAATTGGGCCGGCGGGGGCTTCTTCTTCCATCTCGACTTCCTGACGGTAAAAAAAAATTTTTTTGAATTTGTATACTTTGTTTTGAATCTGCCACATTGGCTTTTTATTCCCTCTGAAAATACATAATGTGATTCCACTTTGGAGATTGTAAGAACTGAAGACCTAAAGCTCTAGTTCTGAGAAGTAATGTTTTATGATGCACGGTTGACTTCTCATGAGAAATCCTGTTAAAATAACCTTGTATTTAATAAGTATCTAGGAGTTGTATTACTGGCAAAATCATTTCTAATTCAGTGCAGCCAGTCTTGTGATTCATACATCTCCAGCAAACTGTACGACCTAGGTCTTTGACGCAAGTTTTCGCGAAAATGCGCAAAGGCATATGCACAAAAATACAGGCAAATACATAAAAATTCGATGAGGCTTTGGTGGGGATTCGATGAGGCTTTGGTGGGGATTCGATGAGGCTTTGGTGGGGATTCGATGAAGCTTTGGTGGGGATTCGATGAGGCTTTGGTGGGGATTCGATGAGGCTTTGGTGGGGATTCGATGAGGCTTTGGTGGGGATTCGATGAGGCTTTGGTGGGGATTCGATGAGGCTTTTCGATGAGGCTTTGGTGGGGATTCGGTGGGGATTCGGTGGGGCTTTGGTGGGGCTTTGGTGGGGCTTTGGTGGGGCTTTGGTGGGGCTTTGGTGGGGCTTTGGTGGGGCTTTGGTGGGGCTTTGGTGGCTGCTTTGGTGGGGCTTTGGTGGCTGCTTTGGTGGGGCTTCGATGGGGCTTCGATGAGGCTTCGATGGGGCTTCGATGAGGCTTTGGTGGGGATTCGATGAGGCTTTGGTGGGGATTCGATGAGGCTTTGGTGGGGATTCGATGAGGCTTTGGTGGGGATTCGATGAGGTTTTGGTGGGGCTCCAATGGAACCCCATTGAATCCCCACCAAAGCCTCACGGAAGTCCCCATTGAAGCCCCATCACCAATCTGAACAGGTGAAATGTGTGAGAACAAAGCGTTAAAGCATCGGAAAAGGTAACCGGAGAAGCAATTATATATTGTGGAAAAAAATGTGAAAACCCCTAACCAGGTATATCACCTGTAGAAAAATATTGTAAAAATGGCACCACTTGTCTTTGTGTGTGTGACCACTCCTTATAGCTCGGGGTGTTTCAGTTACATTGTGCTGCTTTCACAAAGTCATGGCCACAATTGAGGCCTTCTCAACCAGGGCCACCAGAAAGTCTCCTTTTCCAGGAAAGTCTTCTTGAACGTAGCCGCAAGGCCAGCAAGTTTGAACATGCCATTTTGTGCAGTTGGGTGATGTCAGGGCAGACGTAAGTTACACGCTAGACGGGCTCTGCGAGCATAGCTCAAGGTTACAACACCGCGTGTAACGCTGAATGTCACTCCTTGGCGACATATAGCTGAAATTCTTTCTGCATTATAACTTGTAAAACCATTGTTTGCAGCCACATTCCTCCACAGGCTGTGTTGCCTGTAGCTATCTGAAGCCATACTAGGTTTATCTTGCCTTGGGCCAAGTATCAGAGCAAAAAGTATTCTGTGGATGTGTATAAATGCACAGTCATTGCTTCTATTGTGTGTGCCATCTTAGAATTCTAATTCTGTCTAAATGGTGTTCACACCCCGGATGAATGTTTGCACCTGACGCGTCGTCTGCTTCCTCTTCTCCATTTTACCACCATCATGATAATGTCATTAAGGGCTAGTTTACACTTCAAAACATGGCTTCGGACAGACTTTGTTAAAGCTCTCTGAATGCCAGTCAAAGCTCCTGTCACTAAATAAAATGGTTAGCTTTACAGTCCTGTTTATACCTTGCTTTTGCTTGGTGCTTTGGTGGGGCTTCGATGAGGCTTTGGTGGGGCTTCGATGAGGCTTTGGTGGGGCTTCGAGCTTCGATGAGGCTTTGGTGGGGCTTCGATGAGGCTTTGGTGGGGCTTCGATGAGGCTTTGGTGGGGCTTCGATGAGGCTTTGGTGGGGCTTCGATGAGGCTTTGGTGGGGCTTCGGTGGGGCTTTGGTGGGGCTTTGATGAGGCTTTGGTGGGGCTTTGATGAGGCTTTGGTGGGGCTTCGGTGGGGCTTTGATGAGGCTTTGGTGGAGCTTCGATGAGGCTTTGGTGGGGCTTCGATGAGGCTTTGGTGGGGCTTTGGTGGGGCTTTGGTGGGGCTTTGGTGGGGCTTTGGTGGGGCTTCGATGTGGCTTTGGTGGGGCTTCGGTGGGGCTTTGAGGCTTTGGTGGGGCTTTGGTGGTGCTTCGGTGTGGGGCTTCGGTGTGGGGCTTCGGTGTGGGGCTTCGGTGTGGGGCTTCGATGTGGGGCTTCGATGTGGGGCTTCGATGTGGGGCTTCGATGTGGGGCTTCGATGTGGGGCTTCGATGTGGGGCTTCGATGTGGGGCTTCGATGTGGGGCTTTGGAGCTTCGATGAGGCTTTGGTGGGGCTTCAATGAGGCTTTGGTGGGGCTTCAATGAGGCTTTGGTGGGGCTTCAATGAGGCTTTGGTGGGGCTTTGGTGGGGCTTTGGTGGGGCTTTGGTGGGGCTTCGATGAGGCTTTGGTGGGGCTTCGATGAGGCTTTGGTGGGGCTTCGATGAGGCTTTGGTGGGGCTTCGATGAGGTTTTGGTGGAGCTTCGATGAGGCTTTGGTGGAGCTTCGATGAGGCTTTGGTGGGGCTTCAATGAGGCTTTGGTGGGGCTTCAATGAGGCTTTGGTGGGGCTTCAATGAGGCTTTGGTGGGGCTTCAATGAGGCTTTGGTGGGGCTTCAATGAGGCTTTGGTGGGGCTTCAATGAGGCTTTGGTGGGGCTTCAATGAGGCTTTGGTGGGGCTTTGGTGGGGCTTCGATGAGGCTTTGGTGGGGCTTTGGTGGGGCTTCGATGAGGCTTTGGTGGGGCTTCGATGAGGCTTTGGTGGGGCTTCGATGAGGCTTTGGTGGGGCTTTGGTGGGGCTTTGGTGGGGCTTTGGTGGGGCTTTGGTGGGGCTTTGGTGGGGCTTCGGTGAGGCTTTGGTGGGGCTTTGGTGGGGCTTTGGTGAGGCTTTGGTGAGGCTTTGGTGGGGCTTTGGTGGGGCTTTGGTGGGGCTTTGGTGAGGCTTTGGTGAGGCTTTGGTGAGGCTTTGGTGAGGCTTTGGTGAGGCTTTGGTGGGGCTTTGGTGGGGCTTTGGTGGGGCTTTGGTGGGGCTTTGGTGGGGCTTTGGTGGGGCTTTGGTGGGGCTTTGGTGGGGCTTTGGTGGGGCTTTGGTGGGGCTTTGGTGGGGCTTTGGTGAGGCTTTGGTGTGGCTTTGATGGGGATTCGATGGGGCTTTGGTGGGGATTCGATGAGGCTGTGGGGATTCAGTGGGGCTTTGCCAAGACTTCTATAGAGGCTTTGAAATACCACTAAAGCTACATGGGGTATCATTTTTGAAGCAAAGCAAAAGCAAAGTGTGAACAGGACTGTAAGATAACCATTTTATTTAGTGACAGGAGCTTTGACTGTAGTTCAGAGAGCTTTAACAAAGCCTGTCCGAAGCCTTGTTTTGAAGCAAGTGTAAACTAACCGTTAATGTGTGTTGAAGTCGAAGGAGGTGTGGATAAGCCCTTACTGTGTTATCAGATTGCGATACCTCCTCAAGGTGTGTGGCCTGCTGTAGTAGGCCTAAATCCAGTCACTCTCTAAATTTCTTTTAAATCTCATATAAGGGCCGTTTCACATGGGCATTCTCTAATCAAGTCTGCCTGTCCATTTTTCAGGTGGAGCTGATCGGAAGCTCCATGCAGCTCTGTGGACAGGCAGGACAGGCAGGTGTAATCAGACTTGTGTCCGTTTACATCCCCAAACCTCCGAGTCCATCTAGGTCTGGATAAAAAACGGAAACGGACTGCGTCTTTTTGAGCACATTTACACTTCAACTTTAACATACATTTAGGGTCAGTTCACACTGGGGCGACTCGTCAGGTGACTTAGCCGCCTGTCAAGTCGCGTCCCGTTCTGTACAATGGAACCGTTCTAATCGCATCGACACAAGTCGCTCCGACTTAGGAAAAGGTTCCTGTACGACTTTGGGGGTGACTTGAGGCGACTTGATGTGACTTCTATAGAGAAGTAATTTTGCAAGTCGCCGCAGCGGTCGTGTCCAGGTCACCTGAGGCAATCACTCTGCAAGTCGTGCTGCCTCAGTGTGAACCGACATTAAAGGAGAAGTACGGGGAAAGCTCATTTGGCTGACCATTCTGACCACCTGTGACCCATTTTCAGCAGATAGCAGGCTAAAGCTGTCTTATGGTCCGGATCCAACCAGCAACCTGGGCCGGCACTTGGCTCAGGCTTCCAGCGAACCACTGAGAGCCAGCTGCTTCCACCCCTTCCACAGCACAGCACCTTTAATGAGCATGTATGGGGGAGGGGCAGAGCAGAGAGCCAGTGATTGACAGTCACCAGCTATCTGCTCACGGAGCTCTGTGAACCGAGTGATCAGTGATGTTTAATCGCTCAGTTCTCAGCCTTAGAGCCGGCGGGGGACAGATGCAGCATTGCTATGATTTAAAAAAGCAAAACTTAAACCTCTTTTAAATCGCCTACCACTTCAATATGGTTTTTATGCATGTGTTTTTAATGTGATGATTTTGTATTTGTTTTAAAGGGGCCCATTAGAACCCTTGCTCAGTAGTGCCTACACTTAGATAGATCACCAGGTCATTAGTACCCCTGTTCAGCAGATCCGCAGCCTATTCGTACCCTCGTTTATCAGATCCTTTGCTCAGTAGTACCTCCAGCTCTGGTGATGCACCAATCAGTAGTACTCCCAGCTATGCTGATCCCCAACTCAGTAGTAACCCCCCAGCTCTGCTGATCTGCCACTCAATAACCCCCCAGCTCTGCTGATCCCCCCCACTCAGTAGTAACCCCTCAGCTCTGCTGATCCCCCCCCACTCAGTAGTAACCCCTCAGCTCTGCTGATCCCCCCCACTCAGTAGTAACCCCTCAGCTCTGCTGATCCCCCCCACTCAGTAGTAACCCCCCAGCTCTGCTGATCCTCCACTCAGTAGTAACCCCCAGATCTGCTTGATGCCCTGGTTTTATGATCCTCCTCCAGGTTCCTGCACACCTCCCGCTATATTGTGCCCCCCAGCTCACCTGATCCTCTGCCACTCAGTTTTCTCTCTCCAGTCCCCACTCACCTTCTGCTATAGCATTCCCATGTTGCACACCACGTGTGCCGTTTGCTAGTTGCTCCGCTGCAGTCCGGACCTCTCTAACTTTCCTACTGCTCCACACTGCACACCAGATGTGATGTCTGCAACAGACGCTCCCAGAATATATACACATCAACCGGAAGTGACTGCTGATAATGCCTTTCCGGTTCCCTTGTTGGATTCCCAGTGCATCCTGGGATATCTCATACTTGCAATTCCTCCAAAACAAAGCAAAGCTAAAGCTGAATAAAAGCCCCTCGCAGCACCTGCAGCTTTTAAGCGAGCGTTGTCATAGATTTCTATGGAGGCTTTGGAGACGATGTGAAGAATGGGGCGACACGAAGGATATTTTTTTTAACAAAGCAAACGCAACGTGTGACCAGGACTGTAAGGTTAATATTTTCTTTAGTGACACAGGAGCTTTGATTGGCATTCAGGGTGCTTTAAAAAAGCGTGTCAAATGCCACATTTTAAAGCAAGTGTAAGCGAAGTCTTTCCATTTTTCTGGATCTAAACATGACTGATTGGAGGTAGCTTGTCCCATTCAGATCCAATTCAGCAGGGGGATTCGTTAACAGATGGTGGTGGAAAATTCTTTATAATTTAGACTCAACACTGAAGAAATGGCTGCACTCCAAGGTCCATCAAAATTCTTATTTAATAACGAACATCCCAAGTGTTACAGACAGTTCAAATGGTAGACGCGTTTCACACACTAACAGGTGCGCTTATTCATTACCTACTTGAGCAAACTAAAGGTCAACCAGTTATGGTTCAGATCTACCTTAACCACGCCAATACCAACATGTTGCACCCCTTTCTTTTCTAGGCCATTTTTGTTTTTGTTTTCAGTGTTGTAATAGTTTGATTGACAAATACTCATCCTTGTAACTGTACTCAAATATATTTTATATCATTTGTTTGAGACAGGGCTTTCTTTTGGACGATACTCAAAGCGGAGTTCTACCCGTTTTTTAGTTTATTAAAAGTCAACAGCTACAAATATAGAATAGCTGCTGACCTTTAAAGCGGGAGTCCGCCGGGAGTCCGCCGTTTTTTTTTTTTTTTAAAAGCCAGCAGCTACAAATTCTGCAGCTGCTGACTTTTAAAATAGTGACACTTACCCGCCCAGCGCGCCTTTGATGTCGGCACCCGAAGCCGATCTCTCGATCGTCTCTCGGGTGCTGCCGCCGCCATCTTGGGTATGGGAATCGGGAAGTGGAGCCTTTCGGCTTCATTTCCCGGTTCCCTACTGCGCATGCGCGAGTCGCGCTGCGCAATAAGGATGGTCCCCGCTGTCTCTGGGATCCGTGTGTTTCCCAGCAGGCAGCGGGGGACCTTCGGAAAGGGGCGTAGATTCTGCGGAAAGGGGCGTACCTTCTTCAGAATCTATGCCGGAAGTGAGTGCAGATACCTGTACTGTATAGGTACCTGAACCCCCCTCCCCTCTGAAAGGTGCCAATTGTGGCGCCGGAGGGGGGGAGGGTTCCAATGAGTGGAAGGTCCACTGTAGGGTGGACTTCCGCTTTAATAAACAGACACTCACCTGTCCCACGGTCCAGCGATGTGGCCGCCCGGAGGCTCGCTCCTCTCCCCGGTGCTGTCATAGCAACTGTGGGCACCCGGCCGTGACAGCCTACAGCTTCACGGCCGGCCGGGCACGCGCTGTGCTCTGCTATTGGCCAGCCAATCTTCTGGGACCTGTGTTGTGTTCCAGAAGATAGCTGGCAGGGAGGGGCCGCCTATGGGGAGAGGAGGAGTCACCTAGGCTGTCAAAAAGAGGAAGGAGGAAGTGGGACAGGAAGTCCCACTAAAAAAAATACACCCCCCCCCCCCCCAAATGTGGCATGTCAAGGGGTGAGGAGTGCTTAAAGCGGAAGTTCCACTTTTGGGTGGAGCTCCACATTAATCATTTCTTATTCTTTACTATAGAAAGGAAGAAAAACTAAATGTTTGGGGGGGGGGGGGGGGAATGTTCCCCTTGCCGTTATAAAACATTTAAATTAGAAATGCCAGGATAGTACAAACACACCCAAAATTACCCACCCATTTCTAGAATATGACCCCTTTTTAGAAAGTGAACACCCCAAAATGTCCAACCTTCCACCTGTGATATCTCATTCAGAGTTTTTCCAGCTGGTGGGAGAAGATCCAGCAGTTGGTCATGTTTGTCCTTTGTGTTTGGAGCTGCCCCATCATTATGTGTGCCAATCTCTTCAATGGCTTCCCCTACCCCATCTTATAACATTCAAAATACTAACCACAACATACAAGGCCATCCACAAGATCACCCGCCAGCTGCATCACTAACCTCATCTACAGATATTGGCCAAATCGTCGTCTCCGCTCCTCTCAGGACCTCCTGCTCTCTAGCTCCCTTGTTACCATCTCCCATGCTCGCATCCAGGACTTCTCCAGAGTCTCTCCCATTCTCTGGAACTCGAAAAACTCATTTATTCAGGGAAGCCTACCCCATCTCCACCTAAGAACTATACTCGAGTCTCCTCCATCAGGTCATTCCTTGCAGCTATTACCTTTTGTACCACCACACCCTCCCTCTAGATCAGGGATCTCCAAACTACGGCCCTCCAGCTGTTGCGGAACTACACATCCCATTAAGTCTTGTAATACTCTGACGTTCACAGTTATGACTAGGCATGATGGGAATTGTAGTTCCTGAACTGGAGGGCCATAGTTTGGAGACCCCTGCTCTAGATTGTGAGTATTGCTGTATTGTAATTGTACTGTCCCCCTTTATATTTTAAAGAGCTGCGTAAACTGTGGGCACTATATACATCCTGTATAATAATAATAATAATGTGTGTGTGTGTTGCCTCTGTACATGAGAAATCTGATAAAAGTCTTGGTGGGTACCTACATGGCATTTTTGATGGGTAATTTCTGTATTTCCCTGCTCTTCTTATGACTTATGCCAGCCATACATGGATAGAAATTCGGCCGGTTTAGCAGGAAATGGTCAAATTTCAATCCCATGTATGAGCACCCCGCTTGTACAGAAGTTGGTCTACTGATTGACTTCTAAGGAAAAAGAGAGATCCCCCTTCATTGGGACTTTTAAGGCAACGTACACTTGGATAATGCAAAAAAGGTCAAATTTATTGATATCAATAAATTTGACCTTTTTTGCATTATCTAAGTGTGTGTTGCCTTAAAAGTCCCAATGAAGGGGGATCAATTTTTCTCCTAATCACATATCAGGGATGCGGCAACAACACTTTTGTGATCTGACATGGTGAAACCTTCTTTTTTACTGATTGACTTCTGTCCAACCAGCCTGTTCAGTTTTTACCAGTGGATCAGGGCCGCTGGCTATAGCCGGCAGCACTGATCATTGTATTCTGATGGTGGAAAAAGCTCCCTGTCATTAGAACACAATAGCACATGATGAATGTATGGGCTACCTTACACCTACATGTGACTCTTAATGACTGATGAAACACAATACTATCTGTAGGTTGCTTATTGTTTGTTATATGTTCATTTAACAGTCATTCAGCAAGGATGTTGATTGCACTTTCTGATGTACAGATAACTTCTAGGCACATGCGTCAACACAAGGTCTGCAGGCCAAATTCGGCCATCCAGGACATTTCACGTGGCCTTTGGACCTCTCCTGCAGGTGTGGCAGCCTCCTCTTCTCTGCCTCCTCTTCTCTGCAGTCTTCAGCACCTCGTCATCCCCTGGTCTCAGCACATTCAACAGACTTCAGCCCTCTATCCCAGCTCCACCCCCAGCTCCTTCCCAGCAGCAGCACAAGGGGGAGGGTTTGCTGATGTAAGGGAGGTTGGAGGACTCCTGACTTGGTGCGGTGCTCAGGACATCTACGTATAATTATTATGAGAATAATACAATTGTTTGCCAGTTGATAAGGAGGGTCGCACAATGCTGGTGTCATCTACAAGAAACTTTATTGGAGGTTGCTCAGTCAGAACCCCATGGCAGAATCATGTTCAGTCTGAGCAGCCACCAATAAAGTTTCTTGTGGATACTAGCAATATGCTAATCTCTTTTCAGACTTGCATCACCGTCTACAGGAGTGGGAATGGCCTCCTCGCCGGTCTGCACCTGCCCTCGGCAGCTTAAAGTGGATGTAAACCCACTCTCATCTTTTCTAAACTACAGGCACAGTGGCTATCTATAAAGATATCCATGCCTCCTGCATGTATCCTTACCTGTCAAATGTCCCCCGTCTGTTATGAGACCCGAAAAACTGCAGATTCTGTGGGTGGGTCTGTTGTCTGGAGCTCGGTGGGTGGAGTCGTGATGTCAGTCTACTCCCTGCCCACCTCTACACTCCCTTTGTCAACATGCATTTTCTCCTGTGTATTTCTTACACTGAACTTCTGCTGTGATCACTGACATCCAGTCACAACCCAGAAAAGTCACCACATGATTTCAGCATGCCCAATCATGCTGAGATGTGGAGCAGCGAATCCTGGGAGAGCTGGAGAAGAAATGAGGGGGGATGTGAAGTACACAGAATGCCTCTCTTAGGCCCCTGCATGAAATATGTAAATCGCCTGCCATTCACAGCAAGGGGAAAGAACTGACTCCTTTTTCTGTGTGTCAGTTTTTATCTCACTGAAAAAAGATAAGTGGACCGCTGAGAGCTGGATTAATTGTTTTTGGCAAGACTGGGCACAGATGACATGAAATCCTGTACTGTATAAGGTGCAAGCCTTAATTGAAAATACATTTTTCGGGTTTACTTCCATTAAGTCTTTCAATATTTTTTTTACTAAAACCAGTGGCGTCACTAGGGTTGGTGTCACCTGGTGCAGGTCAAACATGGTGTCACCCCCCCGGTCATGGGGCGCACCCAAAACCAGCCCCTGTAAATGATAGTACAGGGTGGTATAGTGACAGGTTAGGGTAGTATAGAGTGGTATAGTGGCAGGTTGGGGTGGTATAGGGCAGGTTCGGGTGGCACAGGGCAGGTTAGGGTATTATAGTGTGGTATAGTGGCATGTTGGATTGGTATATTGGCAGGTTGGGGCGGTACAGGGCAGGTTAGGTGGTGGTACAAGGCAGGTTGGGGTGGCACAGGGCAGGCTATAGGGTGGTATAGTGGCAGGTTGTTGTGGTATGGGGTAGATTGGGGTGGTACAGGGCAGGTTTGGGCTGATATAAGGCAGGTAGGGGTGGTACAATGCAGATTTGGGGTGGTAGAAGGCAGATAGGGGTGTGTGACAGTGTGCTGTGCAGTAACTTATTGCATACCTCATGCTTGCAGATGAAGACCCGGGCTGCTGTGTCCTCGGCTCTATCTTATCAGCAGTGGGATCAGCGTGAAGGGGTCTGTGGGAGGAGTGGAGGAGGCGGCCACACACCCAGCCCCGCCCACCTAATCCGGCTGCCATGGGAGATATTGGACATCCCAGAGGGACAGCTGGGGCGTGTTCTAGGCAGCCTCCCCCGCAGGGCTGAATGCCCTGCTCGCAGCCCTCCGCTGCAAGCTATAGCGTTTAGTGGTGGCCCCGGTGTCACCCCTCTGGTGGATGTCACCCGGTGCAGGCCGCATCCCCATAGCAACGCCACTGACTAAAACCAGTAATAATCAAATGCAAAGGGAAATATTTAATATGATAAAGAGTTTATAGTCATTATCTATATAGTCGTATAGATACAACTCACCCTTTGAGGGCAACCATAAGGCGGCCCATGACAAGATTGAGTTTGGCTCTAGAGCAAGGGTGGACATTAGAAACTGGGACTGTTTTGGAAGGCTGATACAATAATTATATATTTCCTCCACTGGTATACTCGCTTCCTGGAGTGTCATGCCACTTCCGCAGCAAGACGGAAGTAAACAACGTTGGGTGGCACAGTGGTGTAGTGGGTAGCACTCTCGCCTACCAGTAAAAAGGGTCGCTGGTTTGAATCCCAACCACGACACTACCTGCCTGCAGTTTGCATGTTCTCCATGTGCATGCGTGGGTTTCCTCCGGGTACTCCGGTTTCCTCCCACACACCAAAGACATGCTGGTAGGTTAATTGGCTTCTGTCCAAAAATTGGACCTAGTATATGAATGTGAGTTGGAGACCTTGGATTGTGGGCGCCTTGAGGGTAGGGACTGATGTGAGTGTGCAATGTATGTGTGTGAACACTGCGTAAATTGACAACGCTATATGGGTACTTTAAATATATAATAGATGAGCATCTTAATGAGACACAATGTACAGGGACAATTGTAGACACACACCCACACTCAGGTTGAACTGGATGGACTGGTGTCTTTATTCAACCTTACTAACTATGTAACTAGTGGAGGCGTATAGACTTTGCCCCTTACCTGTGGGATAGAGAGTGTGACCTGGCAACACCTCCCCACATGCCCTCACCTGCACCATATCATTGTTGCCCACCTCCTATCTTCTCCAGTCGCTCAAGGGGCAGGCCATTTCTCCTACACAGCCGAAGCAGTTTGGAAAGTGCAGAAAAGTGACCACCATCATCTTGGCAACCAGAAGACCCAACAAGGGCAGGAGCAGAGCTTCCACCATCTTGTTGACTGGCTGACCTCACGTGGACCTCACGTGGACCAGACAAGGGTTGGGTCTTCTTGGCAACCAGAAGACCCAACAAGGGCAGGAGCAGAGCTTCCACCATCTTGTTGACTGGCTGACCTCACGTGGACCTCACGTGGACCAGACAAGGACAGCTAAAGGCCCAGATGTGGTCAGAGGGCCGTTCTAGCGGTAGAATCTACAAATTTGTGTGTGAAATTTATTCGTGAGGCTATGAAACAGCATGTGAAAAGATGGGATTTCCAGGTATAACTCGTAATTGAGAATGCACAATAAAAATATGCTAGACATTCTCTTCTAGTAGTTCATATACACAGACACAACTTTATTTCAAATAAATGTTTTATTGATATTTTTTTCTTTTTTTTTTTCTTTTTCATTTTGTGTTTGAAATATAGCAAACAGCGGCGATACACAGAAACCTCGCAATGCACACTATAGCCCAAAAGAAAAGGTCCACATTTTTCATCTGTCTGAAGCTTTTAGGCGACACAAAAGCCCACAACCCGCAGTGCTCATTTTATACAAAAATAAATATTTAACCTATATAAATATTAAATGAAGACTTCAATCTGTATCTCATTCAATCGATACAGTTCTCTTACTTGCGCCTAAAAAATACGCTAAATATTAGCTTTCAATTTATACATTTGTCTTCTGTCGTCAGCAAATAATATATACAAGAGAACAAGAAATATGTCGGTTGTCCATTTTGAATTCGTACAGAAGATTCACAAAAAAGCAGCTTTATCTTTTTTTGGGAGGGGGAAGATGCATATTTTATAGAAGTCCTGGTGTTTACCCATGATACATTATAGTCCTAAGGCATCCGTTGCCGCCTCCTCAGTGTAAACACTCTACCTGAATCAGTCGTTTTAGCTTTTTTATTTACAACATTCGCTTTTGCCGTTTCTTTTTGGTTTACACGTTTCTGTCCCCTTTTTACATCGTGGTGTTCTGCCTCTTGGACGACTGGAGCATTGACTCCTGATTCTCTGGCAGCAGTCTGGTTTTCCAAGATGTCCTCTATGATGGCTTGGGCTGCTGGTCCTGGACTGTATGAGGCTAGCTGGCAAAGGGCCACTGCAGCGGATTGTTTTTGCTCATCGCAGTTCTCGATCAGCGACTGCTCGCTTAAAGCTTTGGTTGTGTCCTTGATGATTTGGTAACTTGAAGAGAAGGAGCTGTAGGTTGGAGATGGTGAACCTTCACCGTTGGGTACTAAACGGTCCCTTTTGCTCGAGTCTTTGACGGAAAGATTTAAGGGCATGTCCTGCTCCCCCATGAGGTTGATGTGTTCAGTTGCAGAACTTTTTTCTATTTCGGGCTTTTTGGAAAGGTTGAGAGGAGCAAATCCCGAGTCGTCTTCACAGCCCGACTCCGAGTCATCTGAGTAACTACTTGTGTTGGATAAGGCAACTTCACTCCCAGTGCTAGGAAGAAAAAAATGTATATGGGTTAGATTAGTTTGTTATTGCACAAGTCACCTTAATATTAACTAAAGATTTTTCTAGCTTGGCATCATGGCAACAAAACACAAATTTTATGACATTTTGACTTATGATTACAGTTTTTACATTAAACTTGCAGGCCACTTGCCCTGCTAACAATGAAAATTCTAATGGTTTAATTTATCACCCTCAGCTTTTATTACTTTCTGCCACTGCAGTCTGAGGTTGCTATACAAAAGTAGCATCTATTTGCCTTAAGATTGTCTCAACATTGAGAACTCAAGCTGACTTACCATGGAGAGTCTCCTCTGATCACTGATGTGTTGGAGTCTGTGCTTTTTCTCACTGGCTTGAAAGCAGTGGGGGTCTCTTCTGAGCTGTCGCTTGTTCCTACTGTTGAGGTAGATTTGCTGGAGAGATCAAAGATGCCCTCAACGACTTGACTGTTCTGCGTGAAGTTGGTGGGGCTTGGTCTGCCAGGGGATCCGGTGGCAGCACTGCCAGCTCTAGGGCTCATTTTTAAGATTTCATCTTCATTTTTATGATCTGCAGCCTTAGCTTGGCTCAAGGGTGTGTCTTTTTGACTTTCAGTTTGTGTATGATTGGAGTCCACAGGATAGAAACGTAGCGGGTTTAAGTTTTGGTACGGGAAAGATTGAGAGTCTATAGTATGAACGGTGTGTTCTTTGGGCATGCTTGACACATGTGGCAGCCTCCAAGCATATGGTAATAGGGAATGTTCTGAAGGGCGGTAATAACCATATGGTATTGATGGGTTATGCTGGAAATATCTGTAATCGAAAGATGGGTTTAATGGCTTTGGCATAGAAAGTCCTGAGGTTTGAATGGGTTGGGGACGGAAGAGTCTTTGTTCTGGTGCAGTGTAGACAGAGAGCATGGGATTGTCACAGTCTGCAGGGTTCCCTGTAAACACATATGGAGGGTACAAATTAGGCACAGCCGACTCCGAATAAAATGGAGCAGTATAATCTGGTACCATTGGACGGATGTACCGGGGAATTGTTGTCTTCTGACTGACTTCTGGTGGGACAATTCCTGATTTCCATGTAGTTGGAATGCTCTGAAAAGCCGATCTTGTTAGATGAACTCCCTTGATGGAATCGACAGTTGGAATAATTTCTTGTATGTGGCTGCCTTCGCTGGCCTTCAAATATCTGTGCTCTCCAACTGGAATGAAAGCAGAAGGCCTTAAAACGCCATCAGTCACTGGTGGTTTGTTGACAGTGCTGTGCCCGGTTGGTGAAGTGAGGGAACCATCCCTATGGGTTGGAGGCTTTTCAACATGTGCTGTTGCCTCTTTGTTTTTAAATTCTACGTTTTCTTTAAGCTCATCTCTGGTTATATCATGTTGAGCCTTGGAGTCCAAGACTGTATGTCCATTGGTGGCAGCAGGATTAGGTTTGACAAACCCTTCAGAGTTCGCTTGCTTTACCTCTAGTGAGCATGTTTTAGGACTCTTGACGGCCCGGTCTTGCTCTGTTACCAGCGTGATAGAATTTTTGCAGAGTCCATACTTCATGTGGTTGAACAGATGAGATTTCTCATTGCAGGTAAATGGGCACTGGAAGCACTTGTATTTAAATGGTTTGCCTGGTGGTCTTGGAATGTAATGAGGTTTCTTGGGTTTACGCTCCTTCATTATAGACATCTTTTTTTTTTTTATGAGATCAAGTCCCTTTGTGCTCTAAAAGTGACTTTTATTTTTGTCACCTGACACTTTTGAGTGGATTGCCTTGTCAGTTTTGGTGAGATTCCCGTTTGTCAAGTTTTCACCAGTCGCTTGTTCCTTCAAAGACCACCTGAGATCTGCAAAAGACAAGAAGGCAAGAATTCAGTCAAGTCCTACTCATTTATTCTTGAATACGCAGTCCACATAATCAGTATCGTATACATCACGCCCTTTTTATCTGGTCCCCAGGGAGACTGTTCTTACTGTATACATATAGAATCCTGGAACAGCTCCCAGCAATTTTACTGCGAGTTTCCTAATCCACATACCAGGACACCCATTGTATTAAGTACATCTTGGAAAACAGGCTCTGCAAGATCAAATACCTTGCCTTCACTTCATTGCCACGGCACTATTATGGCTACTGACAGTTCTGTATTTAAGGGTTTTTGGAGAAGGTCGCTTGCAATACTGAGACAAACAAACTATATAGCAACCTTTCTCAACCATTTTAAAGTGGAGGAATCCTTGGAATAATTTTCTGGTCTCAGAGAAACCCTGCTAAAAATGACTATATCTCCAACTCATGATACATTAGTGTGATGGTCGTTGGGAAGATTGCTCCTTACACTTGTGGTCATTGAGATTTCCCCCCTTACAAGATAGATAGAAATGGTATCAGTGGTAACTTAGCTAAGAGGCAGAAATTGATAATTTGCTAAAGGAACCCCTAGAAAGCTTGGGAGGAACCCTTTTTGAGAACCCAATCTGTAGAAAAGAAATTGCCTAATTCTAAGCCTTTGTACACACGGTCGGAGAATCCGTCGGAATGTGTCCTATCGGACCGTGTCGTCGGATAATCCGACTGTGTGTGGTATGCATCGGACTGATTCCGTCTGAATATCCGTCTGACCCAATTTTCCAACATGTTGGAAATATTTCCCGACCAACTGGTTTGATCGGACATACTCCGATCATGTGTAGCGAATTTTGATCGAACCAAGTGCCACGCATGCTCAGATCAAATTCCTATTGGCTATTCCTATTAGTAGCTATTGGCTACTAGCCTGAATGTAGTCCCATCGTAACGAAATTACGTCATCACGTTCTGAAAGATCAGATTTTTCGACAACTTAGTCCGACCGTGTGTATGCAAGAGTTTCGGACACAATCCGTCGGACTAAATCCAACTGACAAAATCCGACGGATTTGGTTGGCAGAATCTCCGACCGTGTGTACAGGGGCTAACAAGCATAAGTAATTTTTATAGGTGTACCGGTTCTGGTGAGTAAGAAAGTAGTAGGGAAGAGGTAAAAATCCTTTCTGTGTCCTATTTGGCAGATTTCCATTCACTACCAGCTTTCAGACTGAAAAGTGAGAGAACATTTTGCAAAAGGGAGTTGTCTGAACATTTCCCCCATTGGAAGACTTCTTCTCCTATTCTAGTGACTCGTTTGGTTTTCACTTTTTAGTCCTAGAGACAGTGGTCATTAGGACAAGATGGAATGGGTTTATCTCACATCCCCTCTAAACTCTTTATAGGGCTAAAATAAAAAGTTTTGTTGTAGATACTCTGAAGGAACCAAAAGTCCTCCTTTTGGAAGGACAGTAGAGCAGGGGGCCTCAAACTGGCGGCCCTCCAGCTGTTGCAAAACTACAAGTCCCATGGGGCATTGCAAGGCTGACAGTTACAAGCATGACTCCCACAGGCAGAGGCATGATGGGACTTGTAGTTTTGCAACAACTGGAGGGCCGCCAGTTTGAGACCCCCTGCAGTAGAGCCTTCTTACAGCAGAAGATGATTGCGTGACGCTTGCAAATTCCTTCTGGTGCTGTGGCTGGACTGTGCTTTTGCACTTTATATAAAAGTAGCCAGCGGTGGGCCATGCGCTTAAATTACAGACCATAAAAACCGCCACTTTGGGAGAGATGAAAAATTTAAAAGAAATGACGTAGGGCTATATGAAAACTATGCAGGGCTGAGATACTACACAAAGATATTAGCCCTTGTACACACGGGTCGGACATTCTGACAACCAAATCTGTTGGATTTTGTCCGAAACTGTTGCATACACACGGTCGGACAAAGTTGTTGGAAAATCTGATTGTACATAACGTGATGACGTTATTTCGTTACGACGGGACTACGTTCAGGCTAGTAGCCAATAGCTTTGGTCTAGGAATTTGATCTAAGCATGCGTGGCACTTTGTCCATCGGAGTAGGCTACACATGATCGGAGTATGTCCGATCGGAGCATTTTGTCGGAAAATTTTACCGGCAACTTGGAAAAGTTGGTCCGTCGGATATTCCGATGGAAACAGTCCGATGGAGACCACACACAGTCGGAATATCCGACAAAACGGTCCGATAGGACACATTCCGTCGGAATCTCCGACCGTGTGTACAAGGGCATAGAGTTGTTCAGATGAGGTCGTTTTTGGGTCAAAGTACCCTTCTCGTGACGGCATCGGATGATGTCAGGAGGATGTTTTTAATACTATAGTTTTAAAATTTTTAAAAACTACAACCCTTTATTACTAGCTAAAGTAAGGAAATCTCAATCCTTTCCACTTTGGGGATCACTTTTTCCTGTAGCACAAGAGCGTGGAGGGAGCAACTCGGTCTACAGCCAACTTTGTTTGCAGTCAGTTGCTCTACCTCGTGATTGTGTAACAGAAAGAGCACGATCGCTATGCTGAGCTGATTAAGAAAAACGTCTGTGCAAAAGAAGAAGAAACTAGGATGTGCGATTTAAAAAAAAAAAATCTCACTAGATATCCCTTAAAATTAAAAAAAAAAAAAAAAAAAAAAAAAAAAGTAGTTAAACCCAGACCTAGCGCCACCTTACTGTCAAAGATCTATGAGTTCCATCATTCTCTGCAAAATGCTAGATTGTCCTCGCCGTGTTCATAGTTGTGCTATCAAATGTTTCCCTTTTTTTTTTTTTTTTCTTTTAGTTTACAGGTGACTAAGGTGATGGTGATTTATTTTTTTCCCCCTTTTCATTATTTTATCTCTCCTTCCAGTTTCCTTGTGACTTGTAGCGGCATGTTTCTTTATTTTCAGTGATACTCAAGGCGTGAGAAAGTTTTGTAGTACGGTTCTCATGTCTACGGAGTTAAGATGTGTTATGGCAGGGAATTAATAGAACAGACAGTGAGATAAAAAGTGATTTCATCACTCGCTTGAAGCAGCATGATTTTAACGACGAATTGTTACAAAACCCCTGACAGATCGCTCTGGAAAACATACATACTAATTGCCGGTGAGCCGCGGGGCACTGATTTTTTAGAAAGAAAACGTCTTTATTTAATTCAAGTGGTTAGCTGCTATTAGCGCGACGTGAAGAATGGTTAATTCTCAGCCTTGAGAACACGAATTCTGGGCGCTGTGCTGCCGATACAAGGCAAGAGGGGAATCGCCATCTTCTACGCTCGAGTTTTCACTTTTGGGTTGTTATAATGCTGACTGCAGGCTATAATACTTATAATAATACTTCTAATACGGCTAAAGGATATATCGTATTAAACGCGTAAACGTGGCTGGTCACTGAAATTGGAGATTTTAAAGAAAATAGCGCTTGGAAGCTGATTACTTTTTCTATAACTGTATTATATAATGATATATATGAGAACATATTTGTGTGTGTATGTGTATATGTATATATATAAGTTTTAAGAATTTTGCATATAAAAAATGCTATATATATATATATATATATATATATATATATATATATATATATATATATATATATATATATATATATATATATATATAATCTTTAAAATAATTCCTACATTTTGAAGTTTTTAGAATTTAGCATTTAAGAAAAATCATGCATTTTATTATATATATATATATATATATATATATATATATATATATATATATATAATGCATGATTTTTCTTAAATGCTAAATTCTAAAAACTTCAAAATATAGAAATTATTTTATATATATATATATTAGAATTTTGCATATACATTTTTTTTTTAAATATTTATGTGTGTGTGTGTGTGAGATTTAAAAAAGAAATTATATGTAATATTCTAAAAACTTTTAAATAAAGGAATTATTTTAGATAGAGAAATTATTATATATATATATATATATATATATATATATATATATATATATATATATATATATAAAATAATTCCTCTATTTTAAAGTTTTTAGAATTTTACATATAATTTTTTTTTTTCAAATCATACACACACACACACACACACACACACACACACACACACACACACATATATATATATATATATATGCAAAATTCTAAAAACTTTAAAATAGAGGAATTATTTTAGAGATTAGATATATATATATATATATATATATATATATATATATATATATATATATCTAAAATAATTTCTATATTCTGAAGTTTTTAGAATTTAAAAAACATGCATTAAATAATTATATATATATATATTGATCTATCACACATAAACACACACACACACTTTTTATATGTTATATAAAAATAATTATATATATATATATATATATATATATATATATATATATATATGTATGTCTATATAGAATTTTTTTATATAACCTAAAAAATGTGTGTGTGTGTGTATGTATATATATATATATATATATATATATAAAGGTTTCTGCTGTACCAACCAAATTTCGATTCATATATGGCCAACTTAATATTGTCTCTTGCTCAAGTCTACACTCCAACTACGTATATTTGAATGCTGTATTGCGCACGTACAATCGTAGGCAGGGCATAGGCTGTAGACACTAGATCGACTTGCATACATCCAGTCAGCAGGGACCAGCCACATTTTGATCCATGGCTTTTAGCAAATTTCTGAAGAAATTATAAATTTTGCAGACTTCCAGATGTTGGAGTACCACCAGCGGCTGGCAGGACAAGTACGGACTTGTAGTCTCCAAACAGCTGGTGGTGTCCAGGCTTCCCCACCTCTGCTTTAGTCCCAATACAGAAATACACATTGTTCTGAATGCCTCATTGGCATGACAATGGGTCATTATTTTATTTTTTTAAATGAGTTTTGAACAATACAAAGTAATTGGGGAGACCTAACACTTCACAATGTGAGCTTGATATGGGAAAATCCAGCCCGCTACAGCCTTGGACATGCCTGGGTCAGTTTCTCCCTGCTATTCTTTGGCTATACCCGAAAGTGCCAGTGCTAATTACCCTCCTTTGAAGGTTACTGTTGTCAAAACAAACATGAAACCAAACGTTCTAAGGCTCTGTTGTTGACTCTAGAAGAAGACGGTTAGCATTTCCATGCTGCCATGGATGTTGCTAACACATTTGCAACTACATTCTATTATTCCCTTCAAAAGTTGAGTTTCTGTCCATTGCCAGTCAGTTTCTGGTCTAAAAATTTTCCCTATAAAAGGATGGAATTCCGATTTTTTTTTTTTTTTTTTTTTTTTTTTTTAAGCACAAGTCCAAGCACACCTAATTGAAAAGTTGCTAGTTTATTTTAAGGCATTAATAAATGTTTTAAAAGCCGAAAAGTGCCTAACCAAATCTGCATTTAAGGGTACATTTTTTATTTATTCTTTTGATCCCCTTCGTTTAAACCCAACCAATATAAATTGAGAAGCATCAACTTACCAGTCGAAGGTCTCTAGAATAGCTGGTTGTACGATATACCAAGTTTTAGTTTCACCCTTGCGTATCTGATCCGACTGGTTAAGCAGACTTCCTTATCCTTTGTGACATCTCACAAAGAGGCGCAGTTGGTAAAGACACATTTTTTTTTTTTTTAAGGGCACAATCTAATTGGAACCTTTATGATGTGGCATGGATTGCATAATCCAAGGGCATGCCACTATCACCCAACCCCGTGTGTGTGTGTCACAAGAATAAGGCGTTTCAGATTTAGGAGACACTCCATTAGGTACAAAATTACCAGTTAGAGGAAGAGATTGTTGCCATAAAGTATATTTGCATTTTGTTGTTGTTTAAAAAAATTTTAATTTTAGTTCCGTTTACAAATCACATGCTTGGATTACCGGCATGTAATGTTAAGTCATAGCACTGCTATAATAAAAAAAAGAACCTTTTGTATTCCATTCCTAATTTTACGGCATTTAAGAAGTTTTAATTGTTTTATATCGCAGGTTTAACCCCTTTTTAAATCTTCACACATAAGCAGTCGCCAATTTGGTCTGAATTTGGCCCCTATTTACACGCTCCAGCAGATGGCGCCAGACTTCTCAAGGCCGCCTGTTTTTGGGGAAGACATATCGGCTGTGGATTTTGGAGACTTTAGCCGATTTGTGGCTTCTTTCCATCCTTGTTATTATTATATATATATATATATATATATATATACAACCCCCTTCCACTCACATAAACATACGCATATAGGCCCTCTGAGCGTGCATGTTTATGTCAGTGTGTGTGGGGGGGGAATTAATTTGGTGGTTTCATGCATTAGTCGAAGATCTAGAGCAGGGATTCTCAACTAAGGTTCCTCCAGGGGTTCCTTAAGCAGGGAGCAATTTCCATCTCTTAGAGGAGTAACTACTGAGATCATTGATCTTTTTAGCTATCTGTAATTAGGATTCTTCTCACTGATCACCAATGTAAGGAACATTCTTCTCACTGATCACCAATGTAAGGAACATTCTTCTCACTGATCACCAATGTAAGGAACATTCTTCTCACTGATCACCAATGTAAGGAACATTCTACCCACTGATCACCAATGTAAGGATCATTCTTCTCACTGATCACCAATGTAAGGAACATTCTTCTCACTGATCACCAATGTAAGGAACATTCTTCTCACTGATCACCAATGTAAGGAACATTCTTCCCACTGATCACCAATGTAAGGAACATTCTTCCCACTGATCACCAATGTAAGGAACATTCTTCCCACTGATCACCAATGTAAGGAACATTCTTCTCACTGATCACCAATGTAAGGAACATTCTTCTCACTGATCACCAATGTAAGGAACATTCTTCCCACTGATCACCAATGTAAGGAACATTCTTATCACTGATCACCAATGTAAGGAACATTCTTATCACTGATCACCAATGTAAGGAACATTCTTCCCACTGATCACCAATGTAAGGAACATTCTTATCACTGATCACCAATGTAAGGAACGTTCTTCTCACTGATCACCAATGTAAGAAACATTCTTCTCACTGATCACCAATGTAAGGAACATTCTTCTCACTGATCACCAATGTAAGGGACATTCTTCTCACTGATCACCAATGTAAGGAACATTCTTCCCACTGATCACCAATGTAAGGAACATTCTTCTCACTGATCACCAATGTAAGGAACATTCTTCTCACTGATCACCAATGTAAGGAACATTCTTCCCACTGATCACCAATGTAAGGAACATTCTTCCCACTGATCACCAATGTAAGGAACGTTCTTCTCACTGATCACCAATGTAAGAAACATTCTTCTCACTGATCTCCAATGTAAGGAACATTCTTCTCACTGATCACCAATGTAAGGAACATTCTTCCCACTGATCACCAATGTAAGGAACGTTCTTCTCACTGATCACCAATGTAAGAAACATTCTTCTCACTGATCTCCAATGTAAGGGACATTCTTCTCACTGATCACCAATGTAAGGAACATTCTTCTCACTGATCACCAATGTAAGGAACATTCTTCCCACTGATCACCAATGTAAGGAACATTCTTCTCACTGATCACCAATGTAAGGAACATTCTTCTCACTGATCACCAATGTAAGGAACATTCTTCCCACTGATCACCAATGTAAGGAACATTCTTCCCACTGATCACCAATGTAAGGAACGTTCTTCTCACTGATCACCAATGTAAGAAACATTCTTCTCACTGATCTCCAATGTAAGGGACATTCTTCTCACTGATCACCAATGTAAGGAACATTCTTCCCACTGATCACCAATGTAAGGAACATTCTTCCCACTGATCACCAATGTAAGGAACATTCTTCCCACTGATCACCAATGTAAGGAACATTCTTCTCACTGATCACCAATGTAAGGAACATTCTTCCCACTGATCACCAATGTAAGGAACATTCTTCTCACTGATCACCAATGTAAGGAACATTCTTCTCACTGATCACCAATGTAAGGAACATTCTTCTCACTGATCACCAATGTAAGGGACATTCTTCTCACTGATCACCAATGTAAGGAACATTCTTCCCACTGACCATCACGCTAATTTACTGTGAGCTGTAAATGTAATTATTAGCACGGTTCCCTGAAACCAAAAAGTTATTTCAAGGGTTCCTCCATGTTAAAAAGGTTGAGAGAGTCTGATCTAGAACCTTAAAAATTCTAACTAGTTATAATTAGAGGTCAATGAGAACTTCTTTAGAAAATGACTTTAATAAGCAGTTTTATAAAAAAATTCTGTGCGTTTTCAAATCAAGATATGTAAGTAGATATATAAACATAAAGTAAAAATAATCACGCTGACGGGTACAGCTGACAAAACTCAGCTCTGCTGCACAGGAAGTTTCTATACAGCAACAGGTGTACAACGTTTCTTTTGCTAGTAAGGCAATAGCTAATTTTTGCTGTAAGTCGCTAAACAGATTTGAATTACAAATTTGAGTTGGTTCTAGGAAAAAATAAAAACTTGATATTTGATCTAATGAATAACAATAATAATAATAAAAAAAAAAAAAAAAAAAAAAAAAACATATGTTGAAACAAAAAATATGCTTCCGTAATAACTTTAAAACAAATGACTATAATATAAGCCAAAGTCTGCTGGAAGTTCACAGCTGCCGAGAAGAAAATCCCATAAATGAGTTTCCTAAAAGTTTTGTGAGATGTGTCCGGGCACCTGCCCAACAGCTCCAGCAGCTGAGAAAATGACAGCAGTTGCATCTCCGGAGAAAATGATTCAGTGGAAAAAAAAGAAAAGAAAAGTAGATTCATATAAAAAAAGGTATTAGAGAAAAATGAGAGTGAAGAGCAAAAAGAAAAAGTTGGAAAAAGTTTCAAGTAAAAATAAAACTTTTGGCTTACCAGTGGAGAGTGTGAAGCTCCCTGAGTGAGAAGCGGCTGGGGAGAGACAGGTACCTGTTCTCTGACTTATTGCTAGGTGAGACTGATCCGTCCGCTCTCAGAGGGAGGGATTTAAACTGGAGGAGTTGAAGCCTCGGGCTGTAGAGATGCACCTGATATTATTTGTGCCCCGAGCAACTGTTCATTGTGTTTTGCAACCAATATACTTGTTCTTTTCACCGATACCTCTGCACCTACATGCTGCAAGCGAGCGTGTATTCTCCCATCCCCTTTCATCATGCTGACAAGTAAAGCCGGTGCATGTGCGCACTGGAGGGGGGGATTGCCTTGATGCTGGTCGATTTTAGGCTACATTCACACCTGAGCATCACGTTTTTTAGCATGTTTTTTTTTTTTTGCTTTTTCCTGTTGTGTTTTTTTTTTTTTTTTCTCCTGTGTTTTTTTTTTTTTCTTTAGCAGGACACTGAGCTTCCCAGTGAATGACTGATTCTGCAGCGGGGGGGTGTAAAAAATAAAATAAAAGTCTAATCGTTGGAGGAGAGCAGGGTAAGTTTCCAGCATGGCTAGATAACTGACCACGATGTGTTCTCCTGCTTAGTGTGGTCCGTTTTTTAAAGAGGAAGTAAACCCTGATGGGGTTTACTTCCTCTTTGTTTCCCTGCAAAGATAAATCATAATGGGCTACTAGGCATCGCATAGTAGCCCATTATGTGTCACTTACCCCTCTTCCATAAAGCGTCCACCTGCCTTCCGGGTATCGTGGCTCCGGCGATGTGATTGGCCAGAGCCACGATGATGTCACTCCTGCGCTTTTGCGCGGGAGCCGCCACTAACGACATGAGCGCCGTTGGCAGCGGCACGCTCAGTGTGCCTGTGCGCCGCTGTCTATGGCACGTGTGCGCCGTAGACTGCGGTGCCTGTCTTTTGCAAATATCTCCTAAACCGTGTAGATTTAGGAGATATTTCTTGGAGCTACAGGTAAGTGTTAATCTAGGCTTATCTGTAGGTAAAAGTGTTCTGTAAGGGTTTATAACTACTGGGAAAACGGAGGGACTGGTAGTAACAGCGGGGATTTCACACAGAGAACAGGAGACTTCCTCATACAAGTACATGGACAGCAGCCACATTTCAAGGTTAGGGGTTTAATTATACCAAAAAAAATATATATATAAGCAGAGGAGATTTATAGAAGAAGAGTCCTCCAGCAGTGCAGAGTATTTCAGGAGAGGAGCGTTATAGAAGAAGTAGCAGAGTCCTCCTGCAGTGCAGAGTATTTCAGGAGAGGAGAGCTATAGAGGAAGGAGCAGAGTCCTCCAGCAGTGCAGAGTATTTCAGGAAAGGGGAGTTATAGAGGAAGGAGTAGAGTCCTCCAGCAGAGTATTTCAGGAGAGGAGAGTTGGAGAAAGAAGCAGAGTCCTCCAGCAGAGTATTTCAGGAGAGGAGAGTTATAGAGGAAGGAGCAGAGTCCTCCAGCAGTGCCGAGTATTTCAGGAGAGGAGAGTTATAGAGGAAGAAGCAGAATCCTCCAGCAGAGTATTTCAGGAGAGGAGAGTTATAGAGGAAGGAGCAGAGTCCTCCAGCAGAGTATTTCAGGAGAGGAGAGTTATAGAGGAAGGAGCAGAGTCCTTCAGCAGAGCAGAGTATTTCAGGAGAGGAGAGTTATAGAAGGAGTGGAGTCCTCCAGCAGAGTATTTTTGGAGAGGAGAGTTAGAGGAAGGAGCACCCCAACATGTTGTGCTACAAGGATCCTGCAGCAGGCAGTTTAGGGAGATCCGGGGTGTGCGGCTGTAGGAGGGAGGACTGAGAGATGGAGGAGTCACACCCTGAAACTGCAGGGTGGAAGCCGAGCTCAGGAGTAATTGCTAACAAGTTCTTTGCTCGGAGGGTAGTTGGAGCTTGGAGGAGGTTCTCAGCAGAGATGGTAATGTGTTGCTGATGTAAAAAACACAAGTGACCTGGGGTTAGAGGAATGTCTGGACAGGGGGTATGTTGGTGGTAATCCACCCCTTCCTTTGAGGACTAGAGAGGTAAATAATATATAAAATGAAATACTGTTTCATGATATTTATTGAGGGGCGCGTAGGATAGAGGAAGGAGCAGAGTCTTCCAGCAGAGCAGAGTATTTCAGGAGAAGAGTGTAAGACCCCTTTCACACTGCCGCGCCCATAGCGTCGGCGGTAAAACGCTGCCATTTTTTAAATTTTAAAAATAGCGGCGTTTTACTGTCGGATTTGCAGCGCATTTCGGCTGCTAGCGGGGCGCTTTTACCCCCCCCCCCCGCTAGCAGCCGAGAAAGGGTTAAAACCGCCCGCAATACGCCAAAATAGCGGCGTTTTGCCGGCGGTATTGCAGCGCTGTCCCATTGATTTCAATGGGGAGGAGCGGTAAGCACACCTCTCCTTCACCGCTCCAAAGAAGCTGCTGGCAGGACTTTTCCTGACGTCCTGCCAGCGCACCGCTCCAGTGTGAAAGCCCTCGGGGCTTTCACACTACAGACAATGGTGCAGCAGTTTGAGGGCGGATTGCAGGCGCTATTTCTAACGCTATAGTGCCTGCAAAACGCCCTCGGTGTTAAAGGGGCCTTATAGAGAAAGGAGCAGAGTACTCCAGCAGAGCAGAGTATTTCAGGAGAGGAGAGTTATAGAAGAAGGAGCAGAGTCCTCCAGCAGTGCAGAGTATTTCAGGAGAGGAGAGTTATAGAGGAAGGAGCAGAGTCATCCAGCGCTGCAGAGTATTTCAGGAGCAGAGAATTATAGAGGAAGGAGCAGAGTCATCCAGCCGAGCAGAGCATTTCAGGAGAGGAGAGTTATAGAGGAAGGAGCAGAGTCATCCAGCAGTGCAGAGTATTTCAGGAGAGGAGAGTTATAGAGGAAGGAGCAGAGTCCTCCAGCGCTGCAGAGTATTTCAGGAGCGGAGAATTATAGAGGAAGGAGCAGAGTCCTCCGGCAGAGCAGAGTATTTCAGGAGAGGAGACTTATAGAGGAAGGAGCAGAGTCCTCCAGCAGTGCAGAGTATTTCAGGAGAGGAGAGATATAGAGGAAGGAGCAGAGTCCTCCAGTAGTGCAGAGTATTTCAGGAGAGGAGAGTTATAGAGGAAGGAGCAGAGTCCTCCAGCAATGCAGAGTATTTCAGGAGAGGAGAGTGCAGCACATATCAGTAATGAATATCACCTGTCAACCTTTCAAACCATAGAAAAATGATTCCTAAATAAGGTGTGTGAGACGTGTGTGTAGAATATGATTTGTGGTCTCGGCCTCTGGGATTAGTAATGTGGGGCTCCCGTGTAAAGAAGGTGGATGGACGGGTCTGATGATACCGGGAGGCAGAAAACACGGATGACAGCGGCTTTTTCTCCGTCATTCTCCATGATCAGTCAGAATAATTAAGTAGTTCCCTCTTTGTGTCTGTGCCTATAATAAACAGCCGAGACATCACAATCTGCTCTCTGGACTTGTGCTTTGTGAGTAACAATGACATCAGGGCTCTCATGTCTTGTCAGCCTGAGAAGAAAACAGATGCATCATGGAAATTAACACATATACTATATTACCAAAAGTATTGGGACGCCGGAATTGCAAATTCTTGATATGGTTAGACCGGTGTTTCTCAAACTTTTTCTTTTTACTCAGGAACCCTTTAAAATTATGCACCGCATTCTAAATCGTATCGCAGGAACATCCACACACACTTAGGACACACAACTTTTGGAGGTGGTTTATTCTTAAAAAGCTAATTTCTCCTTTGCAAACTGTTACTCGCTTGTATTCAAACATTTCTCTTCTCCCTCAGTTTCCTTCCCTCACTCAGCTAATGTGATCCTAATGCTGAAGGGGAGGCACAGGGGGAGGGGCAAAGAAGGATGCTGTGCAGGCTCCCGACATGCTCCTTATTAACAGAGGATATCATCAGTTGGCTTTGTGTAACTAAAGGACAGGCTTGATCCACCTTGTATATCATTTTGGGGCAACTTTTAGGCATTATGCCAAGGCACCCCTGAAGAAATCTGAAGGCACCCCAGGGTGCCTGTGTACTCTGATTGGAAAATCCTGTGGTTAGACATTTGTCATGAATGCAGATCGGCCAAAATTGTATGAAAATTGACATTGCAAACTACATTGCATCTGATAAGTGAGTGGGTTCTATCAGGCCGCAGGACGTTGTCCCTGAAGTTGTGTTGAAAGTGGATTAAATGGGCAAACGTAAGGATTTGATCGACTTTGAGAAGAGCCAATTATAATGGCGAGGTGACTGGGTCAGAGCAAGTCCAAAACGGCAGCTCTTGTGGGGATGTTTTCCCGGTCTGCAGTGGTCAGGACCGACCAAAAGTGGTGGTGGCTAAGGCTCATTGATGGAAATGGGGAGCAAAGGCTGGCCGGTGTCCACAGCCAAAAGTGCCTACAATGGGAAGGCGAGTGTCAGAACTGGAGCACGGAGCAACTGAAGAAGGTGGCCTGGTCTGGTGCAAATAGGGAGCAAAGACTGGCCTGTGAAGTCCGATTCAGTAGACAAACCTCTGGAGCTCAAACTGCTGAAAAAGTCAATGGTGGTTCTGATAGAAAGGTGTCAGAACACAAAGAGTATCGCAGTTTGTCGTGTATGGGGCTGCGGAGCCGCAGACCAGTCAGGTTGCCCATGCTGACCGGTGTCCACAGCCAGAACTGGACCATTAAGCAATGGAAGAAGGTGGCCTGGTCTGATGAATGTAAAGGCCTTGTACACATGGTCGGAGATTCTGACAACCAAATTACTCCGACGGATTAATTCCGGAAGTGATGCTGCATACACACGGTCGGACTAAAGCCACGTACACACGGGCGGACTGTCTGGCCAACTTAGTCTGTCAGACAATCCGACGGACAGTCCGTCATACTTTCGAATGAACGGACTTGACCACACACGGATAGCCAAACAGTCCGTTGAAAGCTTGCGCGATGACGTGTACAGCACGTACGACGGGACTAGAAATGGGAAGTCAAATACACTGCAATGCAACCTTCCGCCGTGTAAATCCTTTCTGAGCATGCACCATTCTTAGTCCGTCCAACTTGCCTACACACGAGCGGATTGTCCGCTGAAACCAAAGTATGACGGACAATATTACGGAAATTCCGAAATACTTAGTCTGCCAGACTGCACGCTGAAAAAGTCCGCTGAAGCCCACACACGAGCGGACTGTCCGCTGAAATGTGTTTCGGCGGACTAAGTTGGCCATACAGTCCGCCCGTGTGTACGCGGCTTAAGTGTCGGAAAATCCAATTGTACGTAACGTGATGACGTTATTTCGTTACGACGGCACTACGTTCAGGCTAGTAGCCAATAGCTTTGGTCTAGGAATTTGATCTGAACATGCGTGGCACTTTGTCCGTCGGAGTAGACTACACATGATCAGAGCATTTTGTCGGAAAAATGTTACCGGCAAGTTGGAAAAATTGGTCCGTCGGATATTCCGACGGAAACAGTCCGATGGAGATCACACACAGTCGGGAAACAGTCTGATAGGAAACATTCCGACGGAATCTCCGACCGCGTGTACAAGGGCTTAGAATGGTTTGAGGAACACAACCACAAGTTTTTAAAGTGGAGGGCCACCCTGAAAAAAAAAAATACATTACAAATTAGAAAAAAATCTGAAAAAATAAAAAATGAAAAAACATTTTTTTTTTTAACTTGCCAGAAATGCCTGTTGCTAGGCACATCATCCTAATCTGCCTCACACAGCGCGCCCCATTCACAAAGCGCTGCGCGACTCGCGCAATGCGCAGTAGGAAACGGGCAGTGACTCCACTGCCTGTTTCCCTTAGCCAAAATGGCGGCGCCGGGGACCCGAGACCGAGGGACGGGTCAGCCTCGGGCGGCCGACATCGCGGGCGCCCTGGACAGGTAAGTGTGCTTATTAAAAGTCAGCAGCTACAGTGTTTGCAGCTGCTGACTTTTATATATATATTTTTTTTAAACCGGCCCTTCTTTTTAACCTCCAAATTCTCCAGATTTCAATCCAATTGAGCATCTGTGGGATGTTCTGCAAAAACAAGTCCAATCCATGGAGGCTCCACCTCCCATCTTACAGGACTTTAAATATCTTCTACTGATGGCTTAGTGCCAGGTACCACGCCATACCTTCAGGTGGTCTAGTGGAGTCCATGCCTGGACAGGTTATGGCGGGTGGTCATATTATGGCTGATTTGGTGTTGGTGTTTCAACTGTATCTTTACCTGTTTAACTTTTTAAGTTCCGCTTCAAATATTCATCCGTATGAAAGCCGTTATTCTTGTTAAAGTGAGAGTTTAATGTTCCGTGTATTATTACAGAACATGATTCCGTAGCCTGCTATTATCTCCAACACCCCAGGGAACCAACGCTGATGATAGACCACCTGTCTCTGTCGCTGATCTTTCAGCAATAAACATACACATAGTGCTTAATGGGGCATGACTGTTCGGGACCTCCTCAGTTTATAGCACCGTGACAGGTGAAAACATACGGCGCTCACTTCTGGCTCTACTGTTTTTCAGTGTTTCTTAATGGAGTTTAATGTTAATTTACTAACCATTGCTCTGTGATGATGGAACAAATCATCTTTTTATTTTTTACAGTTATTCGAATTAAGTGATGCACCTGAAAAACCATACTTAGATATTTATTTTTGTTGGGGGTTTCTGTGTTAAAACAACTGTAAGTCACACACTTTCCCCCAGTGTACCCAACCTAAGAATTGTCAGTAATACTTAATGTCCCATAACGCTGAACCCTCAAAGCAAGGTGCTTGCTTATGCCGTGTACACACGACCCGACTTTTTGACAGCAAAGGTCCGACGGAACAAGTCCGTTGGACAATTCGGTCGTGTGTGGGGCTCCATCGGACCTTTGCTTGCCAAAAATCAGGCAGACTTTAGAAATAGAACATGTTTTAAATTTTCCCGCCGGACCGAGAAAGCCGTACGTGTGTATGCTAGTCCGACGGACAAAAACCGATGCTAGGGCAGCTATTGGCTACTGGCTATGAACTTCCTTATTCTAGTCCGGTCGTACGTCATCACGTTCGAATCCGTCGGACTTTGGTGTTATTGTGTGTGTCCAAGTCCGTTCATTCAGAAAGTCAGCCATAAGTCCGTCGGGAAGACTGTCGGACCTAGTCCGTCAAAAAGTCCGGTCGTGTGTACACGACATTATACTTCTCTATCCCACTGCGTGTGCCATTGAACTCCATTGTGTTAAAGAGGGAATATCTTCATCTCCGACACACTTCAGGGAGCGTCAATCTCCTGGTCTCCCGCTACGTTGGGTGGACCCCGACATCACTAATGTGTTCGGCATTGACTTAGACCAGTGATTCTCAACCAGGGTTCCGTGGAACCCTTGGGTTCCTCCAGAGCAGTGTTTCTCAACTCCAGTCCTCAAGGCGCACCAACAGGTCATGTTTTCAGGTTTTCCATTATTTTGCACAGGTGATTTAATCAGTTTGCTGCCTTAGAATTACCACAGCCATTTCATCTGCGGGAAATCCTGAAAACCTGACCTGTTAGGGCGCCTTGAGGACTGGAGTTGAGAAACACTGCTCCAGAGGTTGTAGGGGTTCCTTCAGTATTGAGCCATTTCTGCCTCTCAGATAAGTTCCCACTGACACCATTGATCTTTTTAGCTATCTGTAAGGAGGTAATACTTCCCAATGACCACAAGTGTAAGGACCATTCTTCCCACTGACCATCACACTAATGTATCATGAGTTGTAGATTTCTAATTTTTGTCAGGGGTTCCCCCAAGACCGGAGAAATATTTCAAGGGTTCCTCTGTCTTGAAGAGGCTGAGAAAGACTGACTTGGACGCTTGTGGAGGAAACCAAAGAGCATATAATGGGGATGCCATCGTTCAAAACTCAACAATTCACAATTTGAATTCCAAGTGTCCTGTTCTGAGGACACACACTACTTTTATTCCATTAAAAATCTACATGGTGTTTCTTTCTTTACACCTTATGGAGGATGCTGAACCATAGAGACGTCCTTCCTGTCTGTTCATGAAATATCTTGAGTAGTCACTGACAGCACTAGCATGGGTCATGAGGTGAACATGAAAACATGATGACTTAGACCAGGGGTGGCCAACCTTTTTGACCTTCCCGGGCCACATTTGAAGAAGAGGAATTTTCTTGTGCTACACATTAAATACACTAAGAAGAGCTGATGAGTGGAAAAGGTCGGGCACATCACAAGTTAATGATCACTGATGTAGACAATGGGTTGATTTACTAAAGGCAAATCCACTTTGCACTACAAGTGCACTTGGAAGAGCAGTCGCTGTAGACCTGAGGGGGACATGCAAGGAAAATAAAAAACAGCATTTTTGCTTGCATGTGATTGGATGATAAAATCAGCAGACCTCATTTCAGAGCTTCCCCTCATTTCAGAGCTTCCCCTCTAAAACGACTGCACTTCCAAGTGCACCTTCAGTGCAGAGTAGATTTGCCTTTAGTAAATCAACCCCAATGTGCCTATCGGAGTAATCTTCATTTTTGTTATATTTTTCATTATAAATGTAAAAGAGAGCAACCTACAGCTGCATGGTTGTATCCAGGGGGGTGCTGGGGTGGACTGCACTTCCTCCCCAGATTTAAATTGCTCCCCCTCAAAGTCCCCTGCCAACTATTTTCCCACACAGCACTATGTGCTTTTTGGTATGTTTTGGGCAGGGGGCTCAGGGGGGCACAACTAAAATCTAGGGTTGTAACTGGTGTCTGGGGGTTGCAGCCCACCCCAGAACACCCCCCCCAATTTACTTACCTGCCACTATCATGAGTCCCTGTATTCACTGCTTCCAGTACTGTTACCCCGGCATCCTTCCAACCATGGCCATGATTCTCGGTGCTGGTCGCTTCGGCCGTTATGTTTGTACGTGTACGGCATCCCTAGCGTCTTTCCATACATGCCTGTGCCTAGCTTCCTGCTGGCCATCAAGGGTTCCTGGGCCAAGCTTTTTGAACTCTCTTGGGCTGTGGGTTGAACACCCTTGACTTAGAGTATGTCAGGGAAAAATATTCATTACATTTCTGCAGTACATGCACATTTCCCCAAGTTTTATCCCTATTGCAAATGCTGCAGGTAGGGGTAAAAACCTGATGATCTGCCAGAAATCAAGTGAGCTATAAACGTCCTGTTTGCACTGAGAACAACATTACTAAAATCCCAAATTGAGTCGTCAGCTGTTGGCCTACACAGGTTTGCCGATTCTCATACCCCTCTTGTTCCCTCTCCACAAGCAAATATAGATTTACTGTTGCCCTGATTCTCAGGAACTTTTTCACACACGTTTTGTAGAGGAAGGGCTCTTGGATGTTCTGTAGGTTTCTTCTAGGGCCATGCCTACATCAGGAGGTTCTGACCACCTAGCAGCTGCTTCTACAGGAATGTTGCCAACCTCCATTCTCCTGGGAGCATCCCATTCCAAAACTATGTAATTTAGAATGTAGTTGCCCCCTTTGTGGCTAAAACAACCTCCACTTTTCTGGGAAGGTGTTCCACATAAGATTGGAGTGTATCTGTAAAGAGAGGTGGAGGGTTGAGGTGAACCCTTCTGTGCAGAACGCTCAAGTTCCTCCACACCAGACTGGTCCAACCGTGTTTTTATGGAAGCTGGCTTTGTACACAAGGGCAAAGTCATCCTGGAGCACAAAAGGGTCCTCACCAAACTGCTAGCACAAAGTTTAGAGGAGCGCAATGTTCTACAATGTCTGTGTATGATATTGTATTAACAGGACCCTTCACTGGTGACACCTGAGCTCCATCATTTGGCATTGGGTTGACCTACTTTTGGCTAGTAGATAACTAGATCTAGGAACCCACAAACGTTTGGCCATATAGTGTATGGGAATGTTTTTTTACAACTACAGAGTATCTCTACCCTGAGCTGTCCCCTAACCGCTTCCTGTTCTGAATAATCATGGGATTTTATCCTAAAAGTCTTGAAAATTAACCTAGCTTACGTTTATCCTTTAAACTGTTCTTCTGTGGAACTTTGTATCTTCAATACCAGCAGATTTACCGCCGATGCTGGTGAAAGGCTTTAGAAAGTGAAGTTTCAGTAATTCTAAACAGGATGTTATACAATCTCTTATTCCTGATTAATTGCCATTAGTGGACGGCACCAGTCTACAGTCCCAGCTCCTAATCAGGATCTACGTGGAAGCCATTCTTTCCTAGTGAAAATCAAGGGATTTACAATAATCCCATCTGACTGAGGCCTGCCTAATGACACTGACAACCTGAAGGTAGGCATTCAGCATGGTGACAATTGTCAGGTGAAATCTCAAGCCGCGTACACACGGGCGGACTGTCTGGCCAACTTAGTCCGTCGAAACACATTTCAGCGGACAGTCCGCTCGTGTGTGGGCTTCAGCGGACTTCTTCAGCGTGCAGTCTGGCGGACTAAGTATTTCGGAATTTCCGTAATTTTGTCCGTCGTACTTTGGTTTCAGCGGACAATCTGCTCGTGAGTAGGCTAGTTCGACGGACTAAGTATGGCGCATGCTCAGAAAGGATTTACACGGCGAAAGGTTGCATTGCTGTGTCTTGGACTTCCTTTTTCTAGTCCCGTCGTACGTGCTGTACACGTCATCGCGCAAACTTTCGACGGACTGTTTGTGCATCCGTGTGTGGTCAAGTCCGTTCATTCGAAAGTAGGACGGACTGTCCGTCGGATTGTCTGACGGACTAAGTTGGCCATACAGTCCGCCCGTGTGTACGCGGCTTCAGATTACATATGGGAGGTTTCTGTTGGATTATTTAATTTTGCCTTTTGCGTTGGACACCTGCCAGCAGAAGACCCAAGAACGGGACGGTCTCCTTGTGCGATGCAATGCTTCTATAGAGCAGATCTTATGTGTTGTAGGGTAAAGTGCGATTTTTCTCATAGTATTTCTTAGCGTCTAAAATACTTGTAGAACCCAATCCAAAGACATGCAGGTAGGTAAATTGGCTTTCTGTTCAAAATTGGCCCTAGGATATGAATGGGGACCTTGGATTGTGGGCTCCTTGAGTTTAGGGACCAACATGAGTGTGCAATGTACAGGGATGGGGACAATTGTAGACACTCACTCAGGTTGAACTGGATGGACTGGTGTCTTTATTCAACCTAACTAACTATTAAACTATGAAACACATCTGTGAAGAAATATCAAGATTCTCATAGTAGTCTGTATTTTTTTTTTCTATAGAGACGTTCTTTATTGTTTCTCACCTTTTTCTTGTTATGTACAAATGAAAGTAGGTGTAAACCCATAATATCTCATTTAAGCAAGAGAGGAAAAGTGATCCTGAGTGCCACACATCTTACAAAACCAAGTGTGAATGGTAAGAGCATCTTCAGCCCAGATCCCATCCATGCCACTATCCCGACACGTTTCGCCACATCCACAGGGCTTAGTCATGGAAGTCATCATCTCCTATAAACTTTGACTCATTAATGTTATTTTCAATCTTTTAAAAAAAAATCTGCAGCTTTTATGTATATGGCTGGTTATTCTACCATGAAGGCCCATGTTCAGGCACTTCCTGTTAGGAGGTAGCAGCACACTCCTTTGCCTCCCTATTGTGAATCCTACATTGTCACCCTGTCACATGGGCTTCTGATGGTCTTCAGCACAAATTACACAGTCATGGTCTGCTGTTACCATCAGGAAACCCGCCTAAGAAATGCCATTCTCACGTACCTGATTGAGGTTGAGTTGAGGAGAGGGCTGCCTTAAACCTCTTGTCCTGTTTCCCCTGGGGATGATAACAAGATATAACAGGGCACAGAGTCGCACATGAACGCCTTCTAATAAATCTGGTTCGGAATATCTTGTTAGCAAATGCAGAGCTGAAGCAGACCAGTTGGCAACAGGGGAATACTGGATCTTAGGAGTGTAGTTAGACAGGCAGAGGTCAGCAACAACTGGGTAGCCAGAGTCAGGCCAAGGTCAGTGTCAAGTGAGCAGAAGAAGTACCAGAACAGCAGGCAGAAAGCAAGGTCAGGTCACAAGCCAGTCAGCATCAGAGGCTCAGGGGCAAGTAGGATCAGCATGCCGGGTCGGGATGCAGGTGAACACAGGATAAGGCCACGGTCAGAAAGCGCTGACAACCACTCAGGAATGAACCTGAGTCCTGTAAGGCTTTAAATAGGGCATCGGGCACCAAAGTTAATGCTTGCGCGCAAATGTGCTCGTATACATGCGTATAGGGTCCCAATGCTGTGCGCGATTCCATGGACAGTTCTACATGCATGCACATTCCTTTGACACGGCAATTCTTTGAAACATGAGCATTCCCTTAAGCATGGGCATTCCTTTGATCACGGGTTTGAGCATAATCTTCATGACAGCCATGTAGTCAGGATGTGGCTGCAGAAGATCAGCAGCCCTGATGTAGCTAGGGATAAAAACGGGGCTTTTTTTCAGGGGGCACTTGCTGGAACTTGGTTCCACCACCTCTGGCTCAGACCTTGGGGGGGGGGGGGGGGGCGGGGGCTGCTCTCCACAATCACTTGTAAATGCAGAAGTCCGGTTTCTGTGTTTACAAGTGACAGCTCTGCACTCTGTGTGTAACCCCCCCTGAACTCTGCACTCTGTATGTAATGCAATCCTGGTATTTAATGCCCCTTTAAGACCCTCCTACGGTTCATGAAATTTGACTGACCGCACCCACTATTTGATGTGATTTGGAGGGTGTGTGTGGGTGGAGGATTTTTTGGGGGGGGGGGGTCGTGGTTGAGTTCCAGCACCTATTGTTTGAGAAACAAAGCCCCAGATAAAAAGAAGCTGAAGACCATATTTTAAAGTGGAATTGAAGTAAAATGTTCAAAACCCGCTGACAGGTTTCTCCTCTGTCATAAATGCCTCTCTCAGGCCTACCAGTGGTAATGAAATCTGAGCCGTACTTGTGCAGCTGAGACCACTTTAATGGCACTTGCTCTGTGCCATGGTCAAGTGACCCTGGAAGTGATGTCATAGCGGCCTGGTCATTCGAGTAGCGGGAGAGCGAATCCAGGAGATAGACTGGGTTGAAGAGGGAAACGCTTGGGACCTGCTGGAGCGATGAAAGCGCAGCTCTGGAGGGCGGTACTTGACATGTAATGTAGATGCAGTGCATACTAACACGTTATGGCGCACGTGGTACCACCTGGGGGGGGGGCCTATAAAAATATAGGAGAGTTTAATACAACTTAAACCAAGATTTTACTGTATTACTTTTTTATTTTTTTTAACTTGGTTTAAGAGCGTTTTGCTTGACAAGAAAATTTTTCAAATAAATTTAGACTTGATATACAAGAGATGTCTTGATATACAAGTAGCGTGACGTCACAACTGAGTAATAAAAGAGAAGAGAGGCGCCTCTAAGTGTAGCAATATGGTTACATTTAATGAAGGTACAACATTTAGCAACTCACATGTTCGATGTGTCCGTTTTAATCATCAAAGTATGCAGGCATCCGGGGTAAAGCTGTCCACATAGACCATCCCCAGCACCGCCATTGACGTTGTCCCTTCCACACTGCACTCCACGAGCGGTTCAAGCCTCACTTTCAGATCGCTCTACTTCAGGGTAGTCTTTCCGGTCACGATTGCAGACCGACAGTGAGGAGATCCGGCGGTGCGGGGGGTGGTCTATATAGACCGCTTTAACCCGGATGCCTGCATACTTAGATGTGCCTCTTTTTTAATCATCAACCATGTGAGTTTCTAAATGTTGTACCTTCATTAAATGTAACCATATTTGCTACACTTCGAGGCGCCCTCTCTTCTCTTTTATACTCTGGAGCTCCTGCTGGATTTTTCTTCTAATCCCCTTGTGGAGGTTTCCATGTGTGGATGGACATTTTATGGTTACACAACCAATCACATCGCTATAATCTTTTCATATGGACTATGAACTGAAGGACCTATGAATAAATGTTTTTGGAACGAATCATTTGAGTTTCCATTATTTCTTATGGGGAAATTCGCTTTGATATGCGAGTGCTTTGTATTACAAGCGTGTTTCTAGAAGGAATTATGCTCGCAATCCGAGGTTTTACTGTAAAGGCAATGGTTTGTGATATATTTTTGGAAAAGAATGCCCTTTGGTACTCTTAGCTACCCGCTCAATCCCCAAAGTGTGTATAAAACATCCAAATTTTATTACAAAGTAACCAAAATTACAATACAATTAAACAAGCCTAAAAGCAATAAATAGGACATGTTACATATACAGTTGCTTGTTTTTTTTTGGAACACATGAAGACTTCAAGCATGGGGTCACATGGACAATGTGATCACTAAAGATCCCAGCATGTATTTATTGCTTTTAGGCTTAATTGTATATTGTAATTTTGGTTACTTTGTAATAAAATTTGAATGTTTGATACACACTTTGGTACTCTTAGCAATCCCTTACTTTTCACTCCTACCCGCACAATCCCCAAAGGGCATCCTTTTCCAAAAATTGTTGTATTATGGGATGTGGTAGGAGTCTCTTGGGAAAAACTCTGTGATTTCTCTTCAACTCATTATCATTGTTTGTGATAAATAGCACTTTACCAAATTAAATGTCATTCAGTTGGGGTTTTACAGCTGCTTTAATAGTTTATTTTTTTTTCCCTTTAACCACTTCCCGCCCGATCAATAACAAATTGACGTCTGGGAAGTGGTTCTGTTATCCTGACTGGGCGTCATATGACGTCCTCCAGGATAAAATGCCGCCGCGCGCCTGTGGGGTCGCTCATCGCGCGATCAGTGTAGCGGTGTGTGACTCTGACACACCGCTCCACCGATCTCAGTAAAGAGGCGGAGGCTCTTTACCACATGATCAGCCGTGTCCAATCACGACTGATCATGATGTAAACCGGAAAAGCCGGTGATGGGCTTTTCCTCACTAGCGACAGATGTGAGTAGATGAGAGCTGATCGGCGGCTCTCCTGACCGGGGGGGGTCTGTGCTGATTATCAGCGCACCCCTCCCCTCAGATGCCCATACTAGACCACCAGGGAAGCCGCCTGGACCACCAGGGAAGTGGGCAACATATGGACGGTCAGGTATGTACCCCATGGCTATCCATATGTGCAAATGGTGCCTAATCTGTGCCAGTCAGTGCCCACAAATGGGCACTGACTGGCGCCATCATGTACCAAAATAAACAGTGATGCCCATCAGTGCCCACCTATCAGTGCCACTCATAAGTACCCATCAGTGCTGCCTATGAGTGCCCATCAGTGCTGCATACCAGTGCCACCTATCAGTGCCCATCAGTACCACCTCATTGGTGCCCATCAGTGCCGCCTTATCAGTGCCCATCAGTGCAGCCATATCAGTGCCCTTCATTGAAGAAGAAAACGTACTTATTTACAAAAAACAATTAACAGAAACAAAGAAAAACTTGTTTTTTTTTTTTCCCAAATTTTCGGTCTTTTTTTATTTGTTGCGCCAAAAAAAAAAAATCGCAGAGGTGATCAAATACCACTAAAATAAAGCTCTATTTGTGGGAACAAAATTATCAAAAATTTGTTTGGGTACAGTGTTGCATGACCGCGCAATTGTCATTCAAATTGCGCCGAAAGCTGAGAATTGCCCTGGGCAGGAAGGTGTCCTAAGTGCCCCCCCCCCCCCCCCGGTATTGAAGTGGTTAAATTAAAATTTCTGATTTTATTGTAAAATCGTTTTTAGCTCTCTAATTATTTTTTTTATTTTTTATTTTTTTTGCTCAAACCAAACCCCATTGACTAAACAGGGAGTACGTTTGCCCAGACATGTTCCGTCTCAATCCACGAGAACCAGAAGCAAGTTCTCTTTATGTCAGATCGGGTGTAGAGAGCGTCTGAATGTTTAATGTTCTTTTTTTGTTTATTTAAAGAAGGGCTCCACTTATGCCATTTGCATTTAAATTGGCCACGCAACAAAAGCCCCACAGTGCAAGCTTGGGGGAAAACAATGGACAGAGCAGAATTATCGCTCCGGGTGCCAAATTCAGGATTGCATAATGTCGTCTTTTTTTTTTTCCATTGCAAGGACGTTTTGTGAAAGTGTTGTTTGCCTCTATTTAGTAATATCCCCCGTTCCTCATTCTAAATCCATTATCTGATTTTCTGTTTGGTGTTTTTTCCTTTTGACACTTAAAATTAAATGCCTCTATTGTATTCTAAGTAATGATGTTGTTTGTTTTTCACTAAATGAATTAATTTCACATTACAGAGAATGCAGCAAGAGCAGTGAGACTTCCTTGCTTTGTTCTATCTAGCAATGACTGGTCTTCTAGTAGATGCTCCTTTTATATCCTATGAGAAAATACACAGCCTGAAACTAGCTTATCATTTGCATAAATTTGATATTTTGTACCCCCCCAGGGCTGAGTTTTCTTGAGAAATCGGGTGTCTGATAGCAGACAGGTACACGGCATGCAAATAATATGGACAGAAAAAAAAAAAAAAGAATTTTATATTCAAATACAGCCCCAGCGTTGTTATGACTTGCCCGTTGTCTGCACCGTCATGTATCGCTTTAATAATCTTTGATTGGTGAAGACAGGTATTCATCCCTTGAAGACACGGAGAAAGTCAGACCTTGTGTGTGGGGATTGGAGGGGCCAGGCCTTTGGGTGGTGGGTAATGGTTGGGTGAGGTTCCAGGCTGGCTGGTATTTCAGGTTCTGTACGAAAAAAAAAAAAGCCTATTAAAATGTCAGACTGTGAAGCCGGGCCGAATAATGTCCCCCCCCTTCTACAGCCGCTGTCACGTAGTTGTTTCTAGAGACGCACCTTGGCAGTTCGGGCAGCCCAAGGTATGGTGGCGTCTTGGGTACTACAATTCCCAGCATTCAGGGGCGTAGCTATAGGGGGTGCAGCAGTCGTGACTGCAACTGGGCCCTGTGATGCCCCCTCTACATATGGCCGGCAGCAGCATAGGCAGCTAGGGGTACCAGTGCACCATGCACACGGGTGGCTGGAGGTGGAGGGTGACTAGCAGAGATCCTTGCTCGACTATCGCACTGGCTGCTCTTTAGTTGTGCATTCCCCGCGTGACCTGTGTCCTCGGCCGGCTCCTCAGAGTACCCCTCTCCTGCTCCATGCATTGCCGCTCACTCCGATGTCTGTTCTCCCCAGCCAGAGGCACGCCCCCCCCCCCCCCCCCCTGGGTCCGGCCCACACTGCACTGCATACTTCTCCCAGGTAAACAAATTTTAAGCACACAGATGCAGTGCAGCCCTATGAGAGACGGCTCCCCGGAGGACACTGCAGGCTTGTCTGCCAGCCCCCCTCCTCCCCCGTCATACACAGATGATGAAAGGTCTTTCTGGGAGTTATGCTGATCACCCGTCCAGCACACTGGATGGAGCCCAGGCCAACATAGATGAGTGCGCGGCCTGCAGCTTGGTCATGGTGAGTGAGAGGACCCCATCCCCCACACACCATTACATACCCCCTCCATCTCTCCCTGGGGAGAGGGACCCCTTCTCACGTGGGGACAGGGACCCCTTCTCATCTGGGTGCAGTAACTTCGTCTGCCCTGGAGAAAAGGCCCTCATCTCTTCTGGGGACGGGGACCCCATCCTGCCTAGGGACAGTCCCCCAATGGGGAGCCTAAAAAAAAAAACTACTGATACCAGTGGTGGAACTACAGGGCTCACAAAGGTCATACCTGTGACCACGCCCTGGAGTTCCACCGCCGGACTGGGAGGGAAGGGCCCTGGCTGGGGTTCAGAGGGGCCCTTCATGGTTTCTTGCATCGGGGGCCCTGAAGGTTCTAGTTACGCCACTGCCAGCATTCAATGCTAAATGCACAAGCATCGTCTTCGTTTTTTCTTTTTTTGTAGCAAACATCTTTCCATCTGTGCAATGTGCCTACAGTTCTGCAATCTCTGTCAGCCTTTATCAACCAGGATGAGATTTCTTTTAGGGGTGCCAAAAACTGTATGATGAATGAAACCTGCCTTTTATTTACACAAAGCCACAGGTTGTCATTGTGCACCATTATGACTTTCTAGACCCTGGCATCCTAACCACCATTGATGTCATCAGTTGATGAAGAGGATGTCTGTTGCCTCCACAGCAACCTTGTTTGACCCTCTTCTGCCCCCTCTCCCTCAGCACTGGGGTGACAGCTGACTGAGAGAGAAATTGAGGCGGAAGAGAAACATTGGTATACTAGTCGGTACCATTGTGCAAAAGTGTATTTGCTTTGAAAGAATAAATCGCCTAAACGTTGGGTGTCCTACGTGTGGATGTTGCTTCATTATGTAAAGCTATTAGAATAGTTTTTTTATATTTTAGAACGGGGTACCTCAAGACTGTCCATAACTTTAAAGGTTGCCTTAACTGAACAAAGTTTGTGAAAAACTGCTCTATGTCACTGCTCTGTCTCCTGTCTGCTCTCTGTGCCACTGCTCTGCCTCCTGTCTGCTCTCTGTGCCACTGCTCTGCCTCCTGTCTGCTCTCTGTGCCACTGCTCTGCCTCCTGTCTGCTCTCTGTGCCACCGCTATGCCTCCTGTCTGCTCTCTGTGCCACCTCTCTGCCTCCTGTCTGCTCTCTGTGCCACTGCTCTGCCTCCTGTCTGCTCTCTGTCACTACTCCGCCTCCTGTTTGCTCTCTGTGCCACTGCTCTGCCTCCTGTTTGCTTTCTGCCACTGCTCCCCCTCCTGTCTGCTCTCTGTGCCACTGCTCCCCCTCCTGTCTGCTCTCTGTGCCACTGCTCCCCCTCCTGTCTGCTCTCTGTGCCACTGCTCCGCCTCCTGTTTGCTCTCTGTGCCACTACTCTGCCTCCTGTCTGCCTTCTGCCACTGCTCCGCCTCCTGTCTGCCTTCTGCCACTGCTCCACCTCCTGTCTGCTCTCTGTGCCACTGCTCCACCTCCTGTCTGCTCTCTGTGCCACTGCTCCACCTCCTGTCTGCTCTCTGTGCCACTACTCTGCCTCCTGTCTGCCTTCTGCCACTGCTCCACCTCCTGTCTGCTCTCTGTGCCACTGCTCCACCTCCTGTCTGCTCTCTGTGCCACTGCTCCACCTCCTGTCTGCTCTCTGTGCCACTGCTCCACCTCCTGTCTGCTCTCTGTGCAACTGCTCCGCCTCCTGTCTGCTCTCTGTGCCACTGCTCCGCCTCCTGTCTGCTCTCTGTGCCACTGCTCCGCCTCCTGTCTGCTCTCTGTGCCACTGCTCCGCCTCCTGTCTGCTCTCTGTGCCACTGCTCCGCCCCCTGTCTGCTCTCTGGGCCACTGCTCCGCCTCTTGTCTTCTCTCTGTGCTACTGCTCTGCCTCCTGTCTGCTCTCTGAGCCACTGCTCTGCCTCCTGTCTGCTCTCTGTGCCACTGCTCTGCCTCCTGTCTGCTCTCTGTGCCACTGCTCTGCCTCCTGTCTGCTCTCTGCACTACTGCTCTGCTTGCTGTCTGTGCTACTGCCCAATCTCCTCTCTTCTTTCCATGCCTCCGCTTTGCCTCTCTCTGCTCTATGCCACTGCTCTGCCTTCTGTCTTTTTTCCATGTCAGTGACCTGCCTACTGCCTGCCCTCTGTGCCACTGCCCCACCTCCTGCATGCTTTCTATGCCACTGCTCCACTGCCTGACTGCTATTTGTGCTACTTCTCCATCTCCTGTCTGCTGTCTGTGCTACTGCTCCTCTTCCTGCCTGTTCTCTGTGTTACTGCCCAATTTCCTATCTGCTTTCCATGCCTTCACATTGTCTCTGTCTGCTCTGTGCTACTGCTCTGCCTTAAGGGGAAATTACCCTATAGACGTTTTTCACGCAGTTATTCTTGGAGTGTGCGCATGAGATTAATGTGTTACTAAACCTAAAATATATACATTTTTTTTTTTTTACCGTTTTGTTCTTTCTTTCTTGCCCCCCCCCCCCAACTAATGGTTACATATCAAATTTACCATTTAGGCCTTGTCAAAGCTACCAATACCTGATGGAGGAGCGTGTTGAGGCTGTTGTATGTAATCATTTTGTGAACAGTTAAAGCGGTTTCAAACTCTTTCTCCGGATGGAGAAGAAAAAAAAAACGAATGGGTGTCAATAATTCTTAGCTTGATCCAAAATATAAAAAAATAGAGTAGAGATGGACTTTGGTGTGCATAAAAAAAATGATACTCACTCCATGCTGCAGCACCGGATAGATGCTCTATGCCCTAGAACTGAGCAATCATGTGACAACTGATCACTCAGTGAGCTCTGAGCAGAGCGGCGACTGCCAGTCACTGCTCTCTACTCTGCCCCTCCAGTGCTCACTGGGCTGGGGAGGGGGCCGGGCTCCGCTGGCTTCTGCTTTCAGACAAGCGCTGAGAGCTGGAACCAGCTGCCATTCGGTCTCTGGGTGAATCCCGACAATATGGTCTGTGGGCCAGCTCTGGAAGCATCAATCGTGCGTATTCCCACAGGCGCTGACAAATTGTGCAATTGTAGAGAAGGAAGGAGTGAGCAAGTGAAGTATGACAGTAATGGAAAAATCCTAATGAGTTCATTTAAAAACTTTAGAGAAAATCAAATAGCCATAAAAAACAACAATATTCCCATCACTTTCTGCTCAGTGATGATAGTCCCCAGGAAAAATCTCTCCAGCAGGGACACAGGCAGCAAAAAAAAAAAAAAAAACCTGACAGAGGTTCTAGCTTTTTCAAAATGTTCTACTACATCTTAAGCCAAACAAAGAAAAAAAAAGTCTAGATGTGCAATTTACATTTGTTTTTAAAATTGTAAAAAGTGCAGAATATCGGGAAGGGGTGATGTCAGGATATATGAAGAGATTTGGATAATCTGCACAATGCATTAGTAATCTGGGAACAAGTAGTTGGCTGGGTGGTTAGGGAACGCTGCAGCTCCCAGTGGGAAATCCGTGTTGTAACCTGCAGAGTTGTGGGCGGGTGAGCAGCAGGTGCGTTTTAATACCTCTAGGCTACGGTAATGTGCTGGGATCAGCTTCTTGCGCTGCACAGACTCGGCAGGTGGATACTGGTATATAGGACAAAGCCAGAGAGAGAGAGAGCAGGAGGGAAAAACTCCAAGTGAATGTATCAATTAGAGGGCATGCTGGGGGCTTATATGCCACATGCAGAGCATACTGGGACAGTCAGCTTGAGCTGCTAATGGCAAAGGCTGGCAAGGTGTACTGGGACCTGCAGTTCTTCTGCAAATTAAAACGCAGAGAACATCGTGTTCCCGGGACCCGTGGGCACGCTACCCCGGCGCGCGTGCACGCCCGAAAAGGCAGCAGATTTAATGGGACATACCTATACAGTGCCACCTGGAGCCGGGTTACGCCCATTTGCCTGCCTGTGCCATTCTGCCAACGTACATCCGTGTGCGGCGGTTGGCAAGCGGTTAAAGTGCCCAAATCCTGACCATGCTGACTTGGGTACTTGATGATAAACGATACAAAAAGCTAAGATGAGCTTCATATAAAAAGAAAAAAGTCAGCTAAAATTTATATGCAACCCCATTTTTTTTTTTTTTTTTTTTTTGCACTAAAACCTTACCACCTCCTTCTCCTGAGCCTCCCTATTGGTCATCAAAGTTTTACTTTTATGCTAAAGCACCAATAAGGAGGTTCAAGCTCAACCTTTTTATTCCAGTTCCTATATGAAGGGGAGGTTTTGTGCAGACTGATTATGGAACAAGTTCAAGTTTAATAAGTCATGTAAATGTCTTGGGAGGTTCCAGAATTTCTCCCTTTAGTGTTGAGAGTTGGGGGGTAATGAAATCGAAAAAAAAAAATGCTCCCAAGGGCCTATAGGCAGCTGAAAAAACATTAAACGAGATCAAATATATCAAAAAATAAGTTCTCTTTATTGTGCACAAATATATATATAGAATATGAATTAAAAACTACATGAGCTCTGGTATGCATGATATTCAAAAAAATGAGATGTCAATGTTACATAGCAAAAATCGCAACGTGTATTTCTCAACACTGGATGCTACTGCTCAGAAAATCCCAACGCGTTTCGATCGTATTCTGTCCTGACCTTCCTCAGGGGGATGTAGACATCTTCAAATTGAAATATGGTGTGCAACCAGAGCCAACTAAAAACAAAGGGACAGGGCGGGTTCCAGGTGGTGATCTATCCAGAAAGTTTGCAGAAGGTCCAAAAGGACCCACGGAAAATCACACCTGCTGGATGTAAGAAAATGGGGAGGAGCACACACAAGCCACAAAAAAAACCTTGATGGTGAAAAGCACTCAATATAGCGGACACCTTGATGGGAATTATATATATATATATATATATATATATATATATATATGTGTGTGTGTGTATCCCACTTAATTATGTAGTCAATTTAAATCCAATGTGGGTTATCCCTACAGATCCAATGTTTGCAGGGACACGTGTAGTTTCCAAGTTTAAAGGATCAAGGATTCATGTGAGGAGATAATTTTGATCCCTCACATATCTGGGTAGGTAAATCCTCGTACACTCGATTGGATTGTTGGCCAACAAAGCATCAGACTTTTGTTCCGAAGAGTGCGTGCCAGGAACTTGTCTTGCATACAAACGGCACACAATTGTCGGCCAACAAACACGAACAACGTAGTGACGTACTACGTGGAATTTCAGCTCTATATATACGCCTGAATGAGGCCTAATGCCCCATACATACTATCAGATTTTCTGCTGATTTTTTTTTTTTTCCCTTCAGGTTTACCAAAACCATGTAGTGCAAGGGCCTGCCTGATTTGCATACAAATGGAAACTCCTAAGGTTTGACCTCATATTATATGGTTTTGGTAAATCTGGAGGGAAAACTCAGCAGAAAAAACTGATCGTGTGTATGGGGCTTTTAATGGCTGATATGTGAAATGTTTGTTCACCCTCCAGAGTTCATCTTCCCATGTAAACCTTGTGAGATGCTGAGTTGACCATGGACACTGCTGCCATTTAAAGTGGTTGTAAACCCTTACAAACCACTTTGACCTACAGGTAAGCCTAGATTAAGGCTTACCTGTAGGTCCAAGAAATATCTCCTAAACCTAGACGGTTTAGGAGATATTTGACCGAAGACAGGCACCGCTGTCTACGGCGCATGCACTGAGCGCGGCATTTCCAACAACGGAGCTGCCGCGCGTGTCGGCTCCCGTGCGCATGCGTGGGAGTGACGTCGTCGCGGCTTCGCCGAATGACAGCGGCGGAGCTGCGAGACCCCACCAAAAAGATGGATGCGCCGGACTACAGGGGACAGCGGTGACGTTGCTGGCTCCTGTGTCAGGTAAGTGACACATAATGGGCTACTATGCGATGCGATGCGATACATAGTAGTCCATTATGCTTTGCCTTTGCAGGGAATGAAAGAGGAAGTAAACCCATCAGGGTTTACTTCCTCTTTAACTTCCCCTTAGGTCTTCATTATTCATTTTGCTCCTTAGTAACGTTTATAGTATAAGTACAGGATCTACTTTACTGGAAGCCAGCAACAAATTCATTCATATAAATGTTTAAAATAACTCTTGTTGTACTTTATTTGCAAAGTACATAGGTTAAAAGCTTTTTTTTTAAACATTAAACTCAAGACAAATTCCTTGAATGCTTGCCCAGTAAAGCTGTTTCTGATATAATTCTTTAAAAAGTCAAGATTGATAAGCGTTCCCCCCCCCCTACAGTCACTGTGAGGAGCACTGCTAATGACCTTTCTTCCTGGTGTAGGTGGCAAAATATTGTGAAGAATTCATCAATTTTGTTTTAGATCTTAAATTTATGGCAATGTGATCTGTTTTCTGTAGGACATTTGCTTCTACCACCCTCTTTTCAATGCAAATATGGCTCAGCTTTGCTCTGGTGATAAACAATCTCATTTATCAGGGTTTATACGCTATGTTCCTTGGGCCTGGGCGGGCCCAGCTAGGCGTGTGCCACATAATATTATTATTATTGTTATTACTGCCGTGTTGGAGCTATGTTTTGATCCTCGAAAAAACGCCTCTGCTGGTTTCCGGCAAGCCTTGTAAGGCGTTCCCAAAAGCCTTACATAATGAATTTCCGGAGAGAGAAAAATTACCTTGTTAGTTTTCCTAACCCACTTTTCTGCTTTCAAAAGGCCCACAGCTAGTCCCAGCACCTCACCGTACTTATAAAGTATATACAAGGGGTGGAAAAACCTTGAAAGTCCGATAGACTGAACCACTAAGACGTTGAGTTTAGGTTGGCTTCACACCTGTGCATCTGTTGACTTTAGTGCTTGTTGTCGTATATTGATGTGCCACTACCAATTCCATCAAATGTCTATGTATACATCAGTGTTTCTCAACTCCAGTCCTCAAGGGGCCCCAACAGGTCATGTTTTCAGGATTTCCCTCAGATGAAACGGCTGTTGTAATTACTATGGCAGTGAAACTGATCAAATCACCAGTGCAAAATAATGGAGAGCCTGAAAACAAGACCTGTTGGGATGCCTTAAGGACTGGAGTTGAGAAACACTGATGTATACTGTAGCATTTTAACAGTACCCTTCACTGGAAACACCCAAATTCACTATTTGAGGGTGATGACCCACTTCTGGTCTTATGGTAGGTATAATGATCAGATCAATCTTTTGATGATATAGCAGGGTGGATTTGATTTAATTCGCTAGTAAAAAGGCTTGATTTAAATCAACTTGTAAGAGCAACTGTCATCTCTGTCCCGCTGTTGGCTCCTCCTCTGACCCGCTGTTGGCTCTTCCTCTGACCCGCTGTTGGCTGTTGGCTCTTCCTCTGACCCGCTGGTGGCTCTTCCTCTGAACCCGCTGGTGGCTCTTTCTCTGAACCAGCTGGTGGCTGTTCCTCTGAACCGCTGGTGGCTGTTCCTCTGAACCGCTGTTGGCTTCTCCTCTGACCCGCTGTTGGCTCCTCCTCTGACCCGCAGTTGGCTCTTCCTCTGACCCGCTGTTGGCTCTTCCTCTGACCCGCTGTTGGCTCTTCCTCTGACCCGCTGTTGGCTCTTCCTCTGACCCGCTGTTGGCTCTTCCTCTGACCCGCTGTTGGCTCTTCCTCTGACCCGCTGTTGGCTCTTCCTCTGACCCGCTGTTGGCTCTTCCTCTGACCCGCTGTTGGCTCTTCCTCTGACCCGCTGTTGGCTCCTCCTCTGACCTGAGTATCCATATTTCTTCCATCCATCAACGGATGACCGTGCATTCCTATTGGCAAATGAATGACCATCCGTTAACCTCCGCTTCCATTTTTAACCTTTTTTTTTTAACCTAAAAGGCTACGTCCTGATCCGTCAAAATGACTATAAACTGACATTAACGATCCGATCAGTTAAGATCTGTTTTGAAGAAATAATATATATTTTTAGTTTATCTATATGGGAGGAGCAATGCTTTCTAGGTAACTTCCTTAAAGGCACAGAAACTGCTATAAACGGATCAAAACGCATACAAAAACGGATGAAAAAAACTGATGTAAACGTGTACATTAACGGATGAGAATGGATATTAACGGAATGGAAGACAGATGAAGCAAAGAATAATAACTGATACGTTTTTAACGTGGCTAAACTGTTGGTGCCCGTGTGAAAGGGGCCTGATTGGAAGAAATGTCGGCTGAAGATCATTGTTGGAGTGGTTGTCATATCAGATTTGGAGCAGCCTTTCCGCATTTTATGTAAGATAGATACCAAGGGCTGGAATTTTAATTGCATAATTTTGACAAGCAATCCAAACAAAGAAGAATGATATTAGAAGAGATGGACATTTACCAATGAAGAGTACGTACTTCTGGATTTTTTATTTTTATTTTCATATAGAATGAGCACCTCGTTTCCTGGACTGTCAGCCTTTTCTCTTTTATCTACAGCCATGTTTGTGTAAGAGATCATTGAACTCTGTCGGGGGTTATTTGTTCTGTATTTGTTGCTGGTCGATGGCCTTGACAACCCTTGGAAGGTGCTTCATTGATGGCTGCCCAGAGGCCACTTACAAGCCAATGCTTTGTTATACCCTCCACAAATAAACGTTTTCTTTTCTTTTGAGGTTGTGACAGATAAAAAAAAAAAAAAAAACTTTGTGACAGTGAAATGATTGACTTCTGAATTTAGAGACCGGCAGCCAATTTTAAAACCAACCACACATTTCCTTGGGCTTGGTGGATTGCAAGAATTAATGGCCTCTAAATTTAGCTACTTATTAAGCTACTTATTAAGTGGGAGTTGTCCACCAATTGGCCACTCGATCAAGGCGTTGGCTTAATCCCAACGTTCCTTTAAATAGATGATGCTTTTATAATGTAGTCGGCATGCCTGTCACATGCATGTGTTTTTAGATCTTTGTTCACATTTAAATCTACTTTAGATTTCTGCTTTGATGATTTCTGTCTATATTTAGATTGCACTTAAAAAGAAGTTATGTAAGATTTACTAAGAATGGAAAGCGTCTTTTGGCTCGGCTTTTATTGCTGTCTGTGTGCTGGTTGGATAAACTTCCTGTACGGCCTTTACAACAGGAAGTAAGAGAACATTTCTTAGCCCCTGTACACACGGTCGGAGATTTCGACAACCAAATCCGTCGGATTTTGTCCGTCGGATCTTGTCCGAAACTGTTGCATACACACGGTCGGACAAAGTTGTCGAAAAATCCGATCAAAAGTTGTCGAAAAATCCGATCATTCAGAACGTGATGACGTAATTTCGTTACGACGGGACTACGTTCAGGCTAGTAGCCAATAGCTTTGATGTAGGAATTTGATCTGAGCATGCGTGGCACTTGGTCCGATCGGAATTCTCTACACATGATCGGAGTATGTCCTATCGGACCAGTTTGTCGGAAAATATTTCCAAGTTGGAAAATTGGGTCCGACGGATATTCCGACGGAAACAGTCCGATGCATACCACACAGTCGGATTATCCGACAAACCGGTCCGATAGGACACATTCTGACGGAATCTCCGACCGCGTGTACAGGGGCTGACACTTTTGTACAAAACAAATCAAAAAACGAAGTCGAGTTTAGGTGTAAAAGTTAACCCGTCTGTTTTATTTTTTGGATTATAAAAGTAGACTAAAATAACTAGTATTGCTCAATTAATATGAGAACATAGACAGGCAGACACATTGACACAGGTGTTGATTTACTAAAACTAGATACAGTGATACCTCGGGTTCACAAACTTAAAGGGGTTGTAAACCCTCATGTGCACCCTATGCATCAAGGTTAAAAAAAACACCTGCCAGTGACCGGCTCTCCCCAGCCCCTCCCTTTTACTTGAGCCCTGGAACTTGACCCATGGGGATGCGCTGTCTCTCTGCCCGGGGTTCTCGGCTCTTGATTGGATAGATTGATGGTAGCGCAGCCATTGGCTTCCGCTGCTGTCAATCAAATCCAATGACGTGGCCGCCGGCGGGGCCGAATCCTGCAATCGCCCTCTATGGATGCCGAATGCTGGACTCGGGAGTGCGCCTGCAAGGTGAGCCCCTGGGAGAGCGTACTCTCTGTACAGGTTAAAGCGGGAGTCCGCCGGGAGTTCCGCCGTTTTTTTTGTTTTTTTTTTAAAGCCAGCAGCTACAAATACTGCAGCTGCTGACTTTTAAAATAATGACACTTAACCGCCCAGCGCGCCCGCGATGTCGGCACCCGAATCCGATCTCTCGATTGTCTCTCGGGTGCTGCCGCCGCCATCTTGGGTATGGGAATCAGGAAGTGGAGCCTTTCGGCTTCATTTCCTGGTTCCCTACTGCGCATGCGTGAGTCGCGCTGCGCAATAAGGATGGTCCCCGCTGTCTCTGGGATACGTGTGTTTCCCAGCAGGCAGCGGGGGACCTTCGGAAAGGGGCGTAGATTCTGCGGAAATGGGCGTACCTTCTGCAGAATCTACGCCGGAAGAGGGTGCAGATACCTGTACTGTACAGGTACCTGCACCCCCCTCCCCCCTGAAAGGTGCCAATTGTGGCGCCGGAGGGGGGGGAGGATTCCAATGAGCGGAAGGTCCACTTTAGGGTGGACCTCCGCTTTAACTGCTAGCTTTTTTTGCTTTTTTAGGGGAGAGAACAGAGATACTTACCTAGTCCCCTGTGGCTCCTGCCCTGCACCTCTTCCTCCCGCAGTCTTGTGCAGTGGATTATTCCTGACGTCATTATGCCCATAGACCTGAGATGTGAGGGCTTTTTTTTCCTTTTTTCTTCCTTTTTAGTTTTGGATAGAAGTGGAGGGTGGTTTAGAACTCCGTCGGTTTTAATTGCTCTCGGTGTCTTCGTTAGGGAGTTTCGCACTTTCTAATTGTCCTGTTTACCATTATCATTGAAAGTAAAGGAAAATCCCAAATTTTGGGTTGTCCCCAGAAAAGTAATAGATGGAAAATCTCCCATTGGTGACACTAGTTCTGGTGACCTAGGGGTCCCCAGGGATTCCCTTTGCAGTGATTTCCTCTCACTTTCCCTTTGGCTGAGATATAGGAAGTGAAGGGAAATCCATGTCTTTATGGACCTTGCTTTGTGTACTGCTCCTAAATATTTTTGTGGAGGGGGGGTTATGGCGTATGGTTGTTTTTCAGGGGTTGGGCTTGGTAAGGCGTCGGAATACCAAGACTTTATGGACAACTTCATGCTCCCAGCTTTGTGAGAACGGTTTGGGGACGGCCCCTTTCTGTTCCAACATGACTGCGTACCGGTGCACAAATCAAGTAATAAAGACATGGATGAGCGAGTTTGGAGTGGAGGAACTTGACTGTCCTGACCTCAACCCAGTAGAACACCAGTGGGATGAATTTGAGGGGAGACTGCGAGCCAGGCCTTCTTGTCCAACTTCAGTGCCTGACCTCACAAAGGCTCTTCTGGTAGAATGGTCAAACGTTCCCATAGACACCCTCCTAAACCTTGTGAATGGCCTTCCCAGAAGAGTTGAAGCTGTTATAGCTGCAAAGGGTGGGCCAACTCAATATTGAACCCTACGGACTATGACGCCATTAAAGTTCATGAGTGCGTAAAGGCAGGTGTCCCAATGCTTTTGTTAATCTAGTTTATGTTCCAGTGTACTTAGAAATGTATACAATAGTTCTTTTTCTTCACAATGGGGACTCTATAGAGATATGTTAGTTATAGAATGGCCTTGCCAGCCTTGGCTTTTGGTACACCTCAGGGCACTTTGAGCTCCATGGCAGCCTTGGACAAGGTTTGTTTGCACTAAGTAGGTTTCGGCTACCTGAGATGTCCTCCAGGAGGAAGTGACTTTTGGGAGGAACTCGTTCTCTGTGGAACAAGATCTTCCGATCATCTTCACTAATAAAACCACATTCTTGGGGCAAGTTTGTCGACATTTTCTAGAGCTGCGAGGCGTTCTCTTCGATGCGGAGATGGAATGCCGTAAGCTGCACTCATGACTGTCACCCAGTCCCGGCTCTGAGAATTGTGAGGCTGCAGGCTGTTTAAATACCTATTTACTTAACTCCTCACAGTTCCGTCCTTCCTTCAGTTATTCTAAAGAAGAACTTACTTTGTTTCCTGATTCACCCCTCTACTTGGGTATGCAGCGTTGTTTTTCTTTGTGCTGCATCTGGTCTGCAATTCAGTTTACCCGCAGAAGAAGAGTTGGGGCCTCCTGTACAGTGCCATGGAAACTCACTAACCACTTGACCTCCAGAAGATTGTTCAATTAACCACTTGACCTCCAGAAGATTTACCCCACCCTGTCATGACCAGGCCAGTTTTTGTGATACTGCACTGCATTTCTTTGACAATTGCGCGGTTGTGCGACGCTGTACCCAAATAAATTGTTTGTCCTTTTTTTTTTTTCCCCACAAATAGAGCTTTCTTTTGGTGGTATTTGATCACTTCTGCGGTTTTTATTATTTTACGCTATAAAAAAAAGTGTATAACGAGAAGTGCCGGTGTTCTGCCGTATAGTGTCCGCTCCGTACTGCGCATGTGCAGTACGGAGCAGGCGAAGCTTCGGAAAATCTCCAAAGCTGAACGGCGCCTGCGCCGTGAGTGGAGGTGGTGGCCCCACCATCCAAGCGGACATAGGATTGTGAATTTTAGAGGGCCCCTCGCGGGCGAGCTTCGCTCGCCACGCTTAGGGCTCGGCCTCACTTCGCTCGGCTCTTTTTTATTCCTACTCTATGTCCACTTGGATGGTGGGGATAGAACCTGGACTCACGGCGCAGGCGCCGTTCATCCTCGGCAATTTTCAGAATCTGTGTTGCTGTGTACTGCGCATGCGCAGTACGCAGCAGACACTATCCGATGGAGGACATTATTTGGCAAGACACCGGTTCGCACATCAACTCAATGTTGATAAAGTAATATATGTAACAAACCAGTGTAACTTAAAATCATCCTTTCTCATAACATCTAATACAATGCAAATAAGGTGCAAGTGCAAAATTGTGCAAATCAAACATATGTGCTAAATTCGCAATCGATAAAATGCATGCTATGACAATAAACAAGTGAAAGACGTGAAAAAATTTATCAAAAGTATTTGTAGTGTCTAAAAAAATATTAAAGCGACAAGGAAAGTAGTACAGGGGCTCCCCGAGTTACGAACCTCCGACTTGAAAACAACTCCTACTTGCGAACGGCAGGTGGCGCCGGCGGGCACATCGGAAAATGACGTCGGAAAACGTCGTTATGCGCGTCCCAATTACGGACAAATTCGACTTAGAAACAAACAGGCAGTCCCTAACCCATTCGCAGCTCGGGGACCCCCTGTATAAATAGTGTCAATAAAAAAATATTCATGATCAAAGTCCCAAAATTCTTCACAAAGAAATTCCCAAAGGTGCTCCACCACAACGTGAACACTCCACCACTCTCTCAAAATGGACTCGCCAGATAGATACAGTATGCTGGTAAAGTTATAAACCAGCCAACAAGCCAATTTATTCCTCTCTTTTTCTGGGCTTCAGTCAGAATCCCATCTCCCAATTCAAAGTATGAGGTATAAAGAATAGAAAAGAAAGAAGGATGCTCCCATAGCGAATCATCATATGCGGTGACTACAGCGTCTTTGCCCCGCCCTACGCACGTTTTGTCATGTGACGTCACATGACGAAACGTGCGTAGGGCAGAGCAAGGAGTCTGGATTCACCGTGTATGACGATTCATGCTCGTGGTGCATGGTATGACCATAGTATGCGGTATAAGGAATAGAAAAGAAGGAAGGAGGCTCTCATAGCGTAAAAATGTACTAACAGACTTTATTAAAATAGTAAGACTTCCAGTTACATATTAAAAGTGCCTACCCAGCACTTAGGGTAAACACGCTCAGCTGAAAGGCAATTTTGCCTCTGCTCATACCGTGGCCTGCGAGCACGAATCGCCACACGATGTGAACTAAATATATTATAGAAATGGCATAGAATGGATGTATAAATGGATGGAGACTGGTGGATAGAAAAGGGCTATGGCAGTGGTTGTCAACTTATGAGCTATAAGGGGCCTTAAAGTGTTTGTAAAGTCTTTGTTAATTTATAAAAAAAAAAAAACATGTTATACTTGCCTCCTCTGTGCATTTGGTTTTGCACAGAGCAGCCCGGATCCTCCTCTTCTTGGATCCCTTTTCTTTGCTCCTGCCCCCCCCCCCCCCCCTGCCGTTGAGTGCTTTGTGCTTGTTAAAGGGGGCACCAGAGCCAAGTCACAGCTTTGTGTGCCCATTCAGACAAGAAGCCGTGTTTCGGCCCCTCTCTCTCTCCTGATTGGCTAACTGACTTTAATTGACAGCAGCGAGAGCCAATGGTGTCGCTGCTGTGTCTCAGCCAAACATGTGGACATCGCTGGAGAGAGGTGAGGCTCAGGTAAGTAATTAGGGGGGTGCTGGGGTGGCTATTACACACATAAGTTTTTTTTTATTTTTTTTAATTTCAATGCATAGAATACAACCTTCTGCCTTTACAACGCCTTTAAATCTTGTACCCGAGCTCACCAAAGGGCCACACATAATGTTCAGTATATGTAATGCTGGAGAGGAGTGTCAGACTGCAGACCTAACAGAGGAGATGAGGGTCAGAGAGTGAGGATACATTGTTGGTGGGAAGATGCTGCAGAAGACGATACCAAACTGGGAAGATGTTACATGAGGTTAATGGGGATCAATGCTGTTACCCTAATCAATGTTCCAACTACAGACTGCTGAGGTCTGAAGGCCGCACATCATATACCAAAGAGCCACATGTGGCCCTCGGGACACGGGTTGAGCACCAGGGGAGCCATACAGACATGTAAATATCATGGATCCATATACTATTCAAAGCCTTAAACCTACCTTGATTTATTCTGTTTTATGACTTTCTCTGTCTAACACGGTAGGATATTTTCAGGCGAGGAGCCTGTACAACTGTGCAAGACTGAAGGGAAGGCCGCAGTCCAGCCTTAAAAATGACATTCACCCACAAGTCGTTTTTTTTTTTTTGGAGAAGTTTATTTGTATGTAGAGCTTTTCTCATGGAGCTTTGCCTGAGGTCTCTCTACTGGCACTAGTGAGTGAAATATGTCACCACTGAAATGACTCTTAATGCATTATCTTTACTCCTCAGGAAAGAGAATGAAAAGACAAATATCTCAGGTTATGTACAGTTCTAGGTACCTGCAGAAGTCATAAATATCTTCTATGAAGCGGACCATATGTTGGCTTTATGTATGTCTGTGTGAAAACCGCATTCCTGGGTATACAAATACCTAGAATATGCGGAAAATTCTTGGCGTGCCATCTGCCCACTAAGAAGGAAGTATGTGTCCTATGCACAGAATACGGCTCAACATATTTTTCTTAGAGGAGAAGTACAGCCAAAGCTTGTCTGTAGTTCTCCTGAGGATCACAGGAGTGTAGTTCGTTCTGAAATCCTGTGACCCATTTTCAGCAGACCGTGGGCTGAAGCTCGCTGTCGGCTGATGTTGTAGAGCCAGTCCAAGGTTGGGAAAGATCGCGACCCATATGGTCTGGATCTGCCTACATGCCGGCTTGTGTCATAGAGCTAGTCCAGGGTTGGGAAAGATCGCGACCCATATGGTCTGGATCTGCCTACATGCTGCCTTAGGCTCCTAACGAGCTACTGAGAGCTTGAGCTGTCTGCTCCTATCCCTGCCACTTCCCAGCGCTCTAGTGTGTGTGTGTGTGTGTGTGTGTGTGTGTGTGTGTGGGGGGGGGGGGGGGGGGGGGGTCAGAGCAGACAGTGATGACTGACATTCATCAGCTGTCTGCTCAGGGAGCTCTGTGAACTGAGTGATTGACAGTGTTTGAATGCTCGGTTCTCAGTCTTAAGTCTCGTACACACGATCAGGTTGTTGGCCAACCAAGCGTCTGATTTTTGTCTTCAGGGTGTGTGCCCTCCCACAGAAGGAGGTCACGAGCCACATCAGAGGGCTCCGCGGGCCTCATGTGGCACCCGGGCCACTGGTTGGGCACCCATGCAGTAGATATAAAAAGTCTGTAAACCCCTTTTAAATGTCAGGTTTCTGTGATGTAACAAAAGTGACAAAAATAAATCATTTCAGAACTTTTTCCACCTTTAATGTGACCTATAAACTGTACAACTCAATTGAACAACAAACTGAAATCTTGTCGGTGAAGGGAAGTAAAAATAAAAACTGTAAATGTTGTTGCATAAATGTGCACACCCTTAAACTAATACTTTGTTGAAGCACCTTTTGATTTTGTTACAGCACTCAGTCTTTTTGGGTATGAGTCTATCAGCATGGTACATCTTGACCTGCCAATATTTGCCCACTCGTCTTCCAAATCTGTCAAATTGCGAGGGCATCTCCTGTACACAGCCCTCTTCAGATCACCCCACAGATTTTCAATCGGATTCAGGTCTGGGCTCTGGCTGGGCCATTCTTTAATCATCTTCTGGTGAAGCCATTCCTTTGTTGATTTTCTTTTCTTGCATACTAATGTTACACAATTGTCTTCCAACAAACACAAACGTAGTGGGCTCTGATTAGGTGGCACTGATGAAGGGGCACTAATATGCCGCATTTATGGACACTAAGTGGCATTGGTGGGCCCTGATAGGTGGCACTGGTGGGCCCTGATAGGTGGCACTGGTGGGCCCTGATAGGTGGCACTGGTGGGCCCTGATAGGTGGCACTGGTGGGCCCTGATAGGTGACACTGGTGGGCCCTGATAGGCGGCACTGGTGGGCTCTGATGAGGCAGCACTTATGGGCTCTGATGAGGTGGCACTGATGAGGACGCACTAATATGCTGCACTGATAGGTGGCACTGGTGGGCCCCAATAGGCTGCAGTTATGGCCACTGATTAGGCGGCACTGATGAGGAGGCACTAATATGCTGCACTGATAGGTGGCACTGGTGGGCGCCAATAGGCTGCAGTTATGGGCACTGATTAGGCGGCACTGATGAGGAGGCACTAATATGCTGCACTGATAGGTGGCACTGGTGGGCCCCAATAGGCTGCAGTTATGGGCACTGATTAGGCGGCACTGATGAGGAGGCACTAATATGCTGCACTTATGGGAACTGATAGGTGGCCCTGATAGGTGGCACTGGTGGGCCCTGATAGGTGGCACTGGTGGGCCCTGATAGGTGGCACTGGTGGGCCCTGATAGGTGGCACTGGTGGGCCCTGATAGGTGGCACTGGTGGGCCCTGATAGGTGGCACTGGTGGGCCCTGATAGGTGGCACTGGTGGGCCCTGATAGGTGGCAATGGTGGGCCCTGATAGGCAGCAATGGTGGGCCCTGATAGATGGCACTGACTGTCCCTGATGAGGCTGCACTTATGGGTTCTGATGAGGCGGCACTTATGGGTTCTGATGAGGTGGCACTTATGGGTTCTGATGAGGTGGCACTTATGGGTTCTGATGAGGTGGCACTTATTGTCACTGATTAGGTGGCACTGATGAGGAGGCACTAATATGCTGCACTTATGGGCGCTGATAGGTGGCACTGGTGGGCACTGATTGCTGGCATTGGTGGGCACTCATCGCTGGCACTGATTGGTGGCGCTATTGTAATCGGGGCACTGATGATCAGTGCCCTGATTACATGTGTAGATGTCTCCTGTGAGGAGATGCTGCTGATCGGCTCTCCTCACCACACAATCTGTCAGTGTGAGGTGAGGAGTGCCGTTTACTGGCGTCTCCGTGTTTTACATGTGACCGGCTGTGATTGGACACTGGTTGTGCACACTGGGGATTTGTAGTAGCACTATTAACATTGCTTATTGTTAATTGCTACTTGCGGTGACCGGTGTCTACACATTTGAACAAATGACTCCCTATGGAGTGAGTGCCACAAATGGCATGTAGTAGCTTTCAGTATTGATTAGTCTCATAATCATTGGTGATTTATCCGTACCCCATGCTACTTCATTCCATAGGGAAGCCATTTGTTGCAACTTAGTAGGGGTTGTGCTGTATAAAAATGCACTGATTACTATGTAAATGACACTGGCAGGGAAGTGGTTAAACACTAGGGGACGATGAAGGGGTTAAGTATGTCCTAGGGAGTGATTCTAACTGTGGGCAGGGAGCAGTGATCTCTGTCATGACACAAGCCTGAACGGGGAAATGCCTTGTTTACATAGGTACTTCCCTGTTCTGCAGATCCGTGACACGATCGTCGGGGTCCCATCGGAACGGTCACGTTGTGCGCGGCGGGCGCACGCCTGCTAGCCCCGCCAATTAAAGGGGACGTACAGGTACACCCATCTACCCACCGCTGCCATTGTGCTGACATGCAGCGGTTGGCAAGTGGTTAAGAAACAAAAAAAAAAGACCTGAGGGTCAGTTCACACCACATGCAGTCTACTTCAATAGATGAATACTAAGTAACAATAAATAAATAATTAACCCTTAACTTTATGTTTGGTTGTGTATTGTTATTTTATTATTAGTATTAATAATAAAAAATAATGTATTTAATATTTTTTAAGGTTAGAGATTATTATTTATTAATGTGTTATTACATATTATTTATTTTTCTTATTTATGATGATTTTGTTATTTGTGTATATATTTTACATTTTATTATTATTATTATACAGGATTTATGTATATATTTTACATGCATTTATTATTATTATTATACAGGATTTATATAGCGCTGACAGTTTACGCAGCGCTTTACAACATTAGAGTAGACATTACAACACAATACAATTCAAGATGGGGGAAATCAGAGGGCCCTGCTTGTTAGAGCTTACAATCTAGTATTACTATTTTATTTTTTACATTTTTAATTTGAGCAGAAAATCGCTGAAAAACGCAACATAAAAACACGCGAATGGCGAGTTTTCCATTCATTTCTATGAGAATAGAAACATGTCAAAAACGCCCAAATCTGCCCGATTTGAGCAACAAAAACAGCCCCGGAATGTGTTTGGCTTCAGGCGACTTGGAGTGGAGATGTGAACCGTCTCCATAGAGAATCATTGATTTTTTTTTTTACGTTATTTTTTTTTCCCCCTCCAGCGTTTTCAAGCTTCAAGCTACAAAACGCTGTGAGCGGGGTCTTATCGGTCACATAAGACTGGGGTCTTTGCCGCCTTCTCTCCGGATATTTTTCCATAAAGAATTTATTTTCTCTCTGCCATTTTTAAGAAAAAGGAAAAATAACAAACAGTGAAATACTTTTGGCCAAAAGCCTTAGTTTGAGGGTACGATTGTTTTGTGTGCCGGTGGTTGGGGCACATTCCACCCGCGGCGGATGGCGGTGAGACCAGGAGAACAGGTTCCTCCACTATAACGTACACTGACCCAACTCACAGGACAACCCGCGAGGTTTCGTCGGTTCTGAGGAACTACAAGTCCCAACATGCAGGGCAGGACTTAGGGTGGTGAGGGCCCCTGGGATTCAGTCACCTTCGGGCCCTACCTTCTATACATTACCGTATTTATTGGCGTATAACACGCACCCCAAGTTTAGGAGGGATTTTTAAGGAAAAAACTTACATTCAAATGCCCATCAATGCAGCCTTATCAGTGTCCATCTGCAGCCTTGTCCCAGTGTCATTGCAGCCTTGTCAGTGTCCATCTGAAGCCTTGCCCATCTGCAGCCTTGTCCAGTGTCATTTGCAGCCTTGTCAGTGTAGCCTTGTCATTTGCAGCCTTGCCCCAGTGTCATTTTGCAGCCTAAAAATGGCACCGTCGAGATACAGAGTCCTGTATATCTTGGCTCTCGAGTCCTCTCTGCGGCTCTTGGGTCCTCTCGCAGTCCTGAGCTGAGCCAAGAGTAGCCGAGTGTACTCGGCTTGGCTCACAGTCATGCCCAGTCCCTGTGTTATGCCCATCAGAGGTCAGGACTGGGCATGACTGTGAGCGTAGTCGAGCCAAATACACTCGGCTCTTTATCTCGGCGGGGCCCATGAGCTTGAGCCCAGTCAAGCCCAATGGTAAGTCCAGCCCTGCCAACATGCATAGCCTGATGATGATGTGGTTTGTGGACCTTTTTAGGTTACTTTTAACCTGCCGCGGGAAGGAGTTTTTAGGCAAAGCCGCGGCTTCGGCTAAAAACTCCTGCCCGCAGCACCGCAGGACCGACTCGGTGTCAGCGCCAGTCCTGGTGAAAAAAATTAATAGAATCGATTTGACCTCTCAACTCGATTCAAGATTTAAATCAATTTTTTTTCCCCAGCCCTACTTTTAATGAATAAATCCCTGACATGTCACAATATACAGCAACAGGATGGTTTTCAGAAAAGCGCCACCTTAATTCCAATGGGTGACTTTGCGTAGGCTGAGATGATGTCATCAGTTTGCTGCAGGAAGGAACAAGCATTTCCTCATTCTTCCCTCCCCCGGGAATCAGACTTTACATTTCAAAGTGTCTAAAGTAGCCTTTCTCAGCCTTTTAAGCCTAGAGGAACCCCAAAAATAATTTTCAGGTCTGGAGGAACCCTTACTAAAACCAATTTATCAGGGGTCGATAGGAACAATGAACCTTATACTGGTGGCCAATAGGAAGAATGTCCCCCCTTAAAGACAGATAAAAAGATATTTGGTGTCGTGCTGTTGGCTTTGCTAAGTGATGTTGAACCTCGAACTCTGTAGGCATCATCAAATAGGTGGTTCATCAGCCACGGCTCAAGGAACCCCTAGCAACCTCTGGAGGAACCCTGGTTAAGAATGGTTGGTCTAAAGCCAAACTTTTTTTGTTTAAAAATAACAAACCTGTCATACTCACCTGCTCTGTGTAATGGTTTTGCACAGAGCGGCCCCGATCCTCCTCTTCTCAGATCCCTCGCTGCCTTTCCTGGCCCCTCCCTCCTTTTAAGTACCCCCACAGCAAGAAACTTGGTATTGAGGCAGCTGAGCCGCTGCTCTGTATTCAGACACCAAGCCGCAGTTCTGCCCCCCCCCCTTTTCTCCTCACTGACTTTAACAGCAGCGGGAGCCAATGGCGCCACGCTTCCCTCTCAGCCAATGAGGAGAGATCAGGCTCCCCCATTGGTCGATCTCCCTTACCTTTTCCTTTTATGACAACTGTAACATTTTGGATTTCCCATCACTTTTGGTCCCGGTGACAACGGTCACTAGGAAAAATGCGGAGGCTGAATCTCTCCACCCAGACAAGAAGAAGAAGAAACCGGCAGGAGTTCTAATTCTGCTCTATCCAGAAGTAAAGTTTTAGCTATACGTACATGTAAAAAATATGTGAATACTAGTACAGTGGTCTCCAGACTGCAGCCCAAGGGCCGAATGTGGCCCTTTGCTTGCCTTTATCTGGGCCTTGAGGCAGCACTCCTCCCAGTGATACCAACAATGAGGCACTATTCCTCCCACTGACACCAATGATGGGGCACTATTCCTCCCACTGACACCAATGATGGGGCACTATTCCTCCCACTCACACCAATGATGGGGCACTATTCCTCCCACTGACACCAATTATGGGACACTGTTCCTCCCACTGATACCAATGATGGGGCACTATTCCTTCCACTGATACCAATGAAGGGGCACTATTCCTCCCACTGATACCAATGAAGGGGCACTGTTCCTCCCACTGACACCAATGATGGGGCACTGTTCCTCCCACTGACACCAATAATGGGGCACTCTTCCTTTCACTGACACCAATGATGGGGCAATCTTCCTTCCACTGATACCAATGAAGGGGCACTGTTCCTTCCACTGACGCCAAAAATGGGACACTATTCATCCTACCGACACCAATGATGGGGCACTGTTGCTTCCACTGACACCAACGATGGGGCACTATTCCTCCCACTGACACCAATGATGAGGCACTATTTCTCTAAATATACCAATGACGGGCATTGGTTACATCCACTAGGCAAAGTCGCCCCCCTCCTCAAAGTCTGAAGGACAGTAAACCAGCCCTTTGTTTTGAAATTTTGGAGACCCCTGTACTAGAATGTCAGACACGTGGTCACAGGTTCACTTTACGGTGGACGCCCTGGGACTCTCAGCCTCATCCTTGATCACTAGGGGTGAGGATGGCAGCTGGCGCTTGGTCCTTCAGAACCAGATCAGCAATGGCATTTCCATTCATAATTCTTGACAGGTTCTCTTAAGCTATGAAGCATCCATTGTTTTAAACTACTACAATGTGAGAGGAGTCCCCATCCCCCTTCAGCAAAATAATGCCATCTTGGTCGCTGGGTCTTCTTCTCACACCCCCCTCCTCTCATGTTGGGAAAAGTGCCCTCTTCTCATCTCACGTGCCAGGAGCCGTTCAAGATTAGGCTGTGCCACTGCTGGCACGCCGGACCTCTCCTACCACTCCACAAACCAGTAAGGTGAGCTGCTGTTCCATTTTCCCCTCTATAAGGTCATTGTTCGGCAGCCAGGAGCTAAGCCAGCCTGAGAACATCCCCTGGGAAATGAGCTTTTTCAGTTGTGGAGCTTCAGTTGTGCCCACAGGCTATACATTACTGTAGGCCATGAATGAGTATGAGATGGCTTGCTGCTAGGAGAGGAGCCTGCGTAGGCTCGCTCTTATTACATGTGTGCCGCCTTATTCTTGCCAAGAGGAAGTCCTGAGGTGCTGCAAGCAGAAAGCGACAAGTGTTTGCATTGTGTGCAGCCTGCGAGTGCTTAGAACGGCCGTGCAGGAATTCAGAAGATAATCTAGAAGCTGAATAGAGCTGCAGGTAGAATCACACCGTACCATTGTTCATGACAATGGTGCCATTACATACATGCGTGTGTTCTGTATCTATGGGCCCCGGGGACCACCGTCTACTACAATAGGCTTGTGGTTACCGGGAACTCTCAGTGATGGGATTTTTTTCCCTAAAAAAATGATACAGCTCCTCATACATACATATGTATAATGTATAATGTATAATATATATATATATATATATATATATATAAATTGTGAGAACTTGGTAGAGCTTTTGAAGGACACCACCACTCGCTTTTCTTCTTTTAAAGGGCTTTTCTTGCCCATTTTTATTTAAAAAGTTCCAGAAAAACACAAAACAACATACGTTTTCCATACAAAGGGTATTCAGCATTATTTTCCTATCAAAAACAAATGGCGTTCAACCCTTCTGGCTTGCACTTTGCAGTACTGATGCCCTTGTCTGTCTTCTACAGACTGTTCTCTCACCAATGTTTGGACCATACCATGCATTTAGCAGCCCCATTGTTGCTCTGGCTCCGCACTTCTCTCCTAGGTGGAGCTCTCCTGACTCCGGAACCAGATCTCCTGTCTGCCCGGGGTGAAGTCCGGAAACTATAGTCAGGTCACTACTGATAGCCCAGCACACACCTGAATGATCAGTGTGCTGGTAGTTACAAAAACTTGGACCCCCGGATTGGAGATTTCATCCCACCCGGATCACTTTGAAATCTTCAGGCTCCAGGTCCCAAAACGGACTTTACCAAACATTGAGGAAACTCTCCATGACACAAACTCCCTGGAGTTCCTCAACCCGCCTAGTTGAGAATTCTGGGTCATAACCTCTTTTTAGACCCTGGCAGGGCAACACTCTGCCACAAATATGTGTTTATATATATATTAGCGTTGCACCGATACCAGTATCGGTATCAGTGCCGATACCGAGTATTTGCACAAGTATCGGTACTTGTGTAAATTCTCCGATACCTGAAACTGATACTTTCAGGCTCTGCTCTTTGAGTGGTCAGTGGGTCTCCCCTGTGTTAAAGAAGTCCGGTAATTGGAGCTGTCAAGAAAAAAAAAAAAAAAAAGCAGCTGGCAATGTTTATTAACAACATTGCTCAGCCCTGAAACACTAAAATAAAAAGAAACATTGTTTCTTTTTATATATTTCTGTTTCTTCATCTGCAGCACAAAGAGATGAACAAATGTTCTTCTGGTTAACCCCTTAATCTAGCCTGGACTGGCAGAGCGGATGCCATAGACTGGTGGGCAGTTGTGCAAAACACATAACTATAGACGTGCTAAAGCTTCTAAGGTCAAGGGTGTACTTCCATTTCCTACAGTACATCTTCACATCATTTTGATATTTTTGATGAACAAATCAATGAAAACACAAGGAAAATATCTCCTTTTTTTCCAATTAGTTTTATCACTGTGGTTTTTCTAGGCACTGTTTGGATAAAGATCTAATGATTGCCTGCTCAAATATGCTATTAAAGGGGTTGCAAAGGTTTGTGTTTTTTCACCTTATTTTTCACCCTATGCATTAAGGTGAAAAAACACCTGTCAGCGGCCCCCCCATCCATTGGCTCCTGCTGCTGTCAATCAAATCCAGTGACGCAGCTGTCGGGGGCGTGGCCAAGTCCCGCATTCAGTGTCTATGGATTGCGCTCGCAAGGTAACCCCCCAGGAGAGTGCTTCTCCTAGGGGGGTTATCTGATGTGGGGAGGAGCCGGGAGAGTTGTCAAGGGACCCCAGAATATGAGGTTTGGGGCCACTCTGTGCAAAACGAGCTGCACATTGGAGGTAAGTGATGATATGATTGTTTAAAAAAAAAAAAAACCCTTATGCCGCGTACACACGACTGGACTTTTCAACAGCAAAGGTCCGACGGAACAAATCCCCCGGGCAATTCGATCGTGGGTGGGCTCATTGGACCTTTGCTTTTAAAAAATCAGCTTTAGATTTAGAACATGTTTTAAATCTTTCCGACGGCTGCTCCATAGTCCTGTGTGAGCCACTGAGAGCCGCCGAGAATGGCCGAAAGCTACCAAGCGCCGCAGAGATACACAGGACATCCGGCTCTGTATCTCGCCAGCGCCAAGGCTACACTGACAAGGCTGCAATGACACTGACAAGGCTGCATTGATGGGCATTTAAATGTAAGTTTTTTTTCCTTAAAGCGGAGGTCCACCCTAAAGTGGACCTTCCGCTCATCGGAACCCCCCCCCCCCCCTCCGGCGCCACAATTGGCACCTTTCAGGGGGGAGGGGGGTGCAGATACCTGTACAGTACAGGTATCTGCACCTACTTCCGGGATAGCTCTCTGCGTAAAGGGGTGTAGATTACGCCCCTTTCCGCAAGTGCCCGCCCCTTTCCGCAAGTGCCCCGCTGCCTGCTGGGAAACACACAGATCCCAGAGGCAGCGGGGACCGTCCTTATTGCACAGCGCATGCGCAGTAGGGAACCGGGAAATGAAGCCGAAAGGCTCCATTTCCTGATTCCCATACCCAAGATTGCGGCGGCAGCACCCGAGAGATGATCTAGAGATCGGCTTCGGGTGCCGACATCGCGGGCGCGCTGGACAGGTAAGTGTCACTATTTTAAAAGTCAGCAGCTGCAGTATTTGTAGCTGCTGGCTTTAAAAAAAAAAAAAAAAATGCTGAGTCCCGGCGGACTCCCGCTTTAAACTTCCCTCCTAAACTCGGGGTGCGTGTTATACGCCGATAAATACAGTAAGTATATGTTTTTGCTTTATAAAAAAAATTACCTTTAGTGTCAGTTTTAAGATCTGCTTTGCCAAGAACAATACCTCTCAGAGAGATCACAGGACTCCCCCTGACAATGCCTTCATCTGATTTTCTCACCAGAAGGATGGCGCCATCTTTGTTCAGCCATTATCCGGGGTCACCATGTACTTAACAACCAATTATATTTTGAGCTGTGAACAGTCAGCACTTCATCTGGATATTTGAAGTTCCCAACCGTATTATTATTATTATTATTATTATTTTTTTAGGCTTTCAAACTGACGTAATTTCTCTGTCTTGCAGTTGTCCCCGTCATACTGAAGGCGCTGGTTTATGATGAGAAGCGCGGTGCGTGTAGCGTGGGTTCGGCTGTCCGGGATGCTGCCTGTTATGTGTGTTGGGCCTTTGCACGGGCCTATGACCCTCTCGAAATGAAGAAATATGTCAATCAGCTTGCAAGGTAAGTCTAGTCAAACTCGTGAAATCTTCAAGGGAAGTGGCCGGATGTGCGGAAACAACCATATACACAGTAAACAATGTAATAATTAAAAACGAACAAGGAGATTAATAAAAGCAATAAAAATTGATAAAATGATAATTAAATTGTAATGAATATGAAGATATTTAAAACTTAAACGGGCGGGGGCCCCCTATTGGGCGGGGCCCATGGGCTTGAGCCCAGTCAAGCCCAATGGTAAGTCCAGCCCTCCCGCTGTTGCAAAACTACAAGTCCCATCATGCCTCTGCCTTTGGGAGTCATGCTGTTAACTGTCAGCCTTGAAATGCCTCATGGGACTTGTAGTTTCGCAAACAGCTGGAGGGCCGCCAGTTTGAGACCCCTACTTTAACCACTTAAGGACTGCCCCACATACATTTCCTGCACCAGGGCGGCCCTTAAGCGATTCAAGCAGGGGTCTCAAACTGGCAGCCCTCCAGCTGTCCCTTAATGCCCCATTGTTGGTGTCTGTAGGAAGAATAGTGCCAAGTTCCAAACTGTTGGTGTTTTTAGGAGGAATCAGTGCCGGAACAAGGTCATCCAGCGCCCAGGGCAAAGATGCCAAACTGCGCCCCCCTTTCCCTTAGGGTTAGGGTCATGGTTCCCCCTACGCCTGCAATAAACCATTGCACCAGGCAGCCGCCCCTCTTGCCCACCGCTTGTCCCGGCCCTGGGAGTAATAATGCCAAACTGTTGGTGTCAGTGGGAAATATAGTTCCTTATATCTGTGGAAGGAACAGTGCCCCGAGGGCTGGATAAAGGCAAGCAATGGGCTGCATTGGCCCCGCGGGCTCTAGTTTGGAGACCACTGCTGTAGAGGAATTAGCAGCGTCATGGGCACCAATGTATTTTCTGCCTTTCGAGATTGGCAGCCTTGTGTGTGTCTTCTGGTGACACGGGCTTGACATTGATGCCTTAAAATTCAACTGACCTCAGGGCAGAAAATCTTTCCGCTGAGCGCTCCATAGTCTTTCTGGCACGTTTGTATCAATGTAAAGAGGAGGTGGTGAGCGGTGCAGATGGGCACTTTCAGTGCCACTTGTCTTGGGTGAGACTAGAATTGAGACAGATTTTCTAATCAAACTGATTGATCACTACCCTAGAGATGTTGGGCATCAGCGGACCATTGCTGGATCCTCTGATAGGGCCAAGGCAACGCCACAGAGCCAGTTGGGACAGCGGGAGGGGTTGTAATAATCTACATTGCAATACCAGTGGTTGCAGCCACGCTCCACATCACTGAAGACCTAGAAAAAAAAAACCTCTGCTGGTGTCTGGCATTGCATTTGGATTAACGTTGTACTAAATGGATCTGATTTCATGCTAGCAAGTGCTCAGGGTGAAGATTAGAGGCAAGCTCAATGTCTCTTAGACAAGAAGGTGAATCATCCCACAAAGCGTGGATTGATGAGGGCTGTGCTCGCTCTGCAGGGTGTGTGGAGTCCTCTGGAGACACGGCTGTGTAGTGGGCGCATCTCGAAGGCAGCCTGGAAGTATAAACGTCCCGGAGGTGTGGTACCGAGCTGCAGTATCACCACTCCCTGTGCACAGGCTTTGCTTTTATAATATAATGATTCAGATTGGGAGATAGAAACCAAAGCCTTGTTTTTATATTCCTAGAACATCTGCGGCTGCTTCATTGGAAACTGGAGCAAAATCTTAGCCTGTTTTCATCCTCCGAGTAAAAAATAATGGCAGTCCGGCTGCTGTGTGATGTGTGCCGGGGGGGGGGCGCTAAGGAATCTCCACATCACCTGCAGTCCATTTCTCTGCTTAACCACTTGATCTCCGGAAGGTTCTACCCCCTTAGGCTGGATTCACACCATCGCCACCTGCGGCTCCTAGCAGGGGATCCGGTGTGTCCTGGTTCACCATTTCAGGTCCGATTTTAGCCCGTTTTTGTTTTGTTTTTTATTTAATTTTTGGGCTGAATTTGGACCTGAAACGGGCCAAAGGGCACACAAGGCTCCAGTGCAAATTCGCAACGGTGATGTGTGAATCTGCTCCATAGAGAGCCGGTCAAAATCTCCTGCTACCCACATCTAATTCACAATTGTGTGAACCCGGCATTAACCGCTTGCCAACCACTGGCCAGGCGGCACAGCTCTCGTTGCCAGTGGGCGTCATATGACCCCCTCACCTTTTCGGGCCCACCAGGGGGCGTGCACGATCCCGCCGCGTCACTGGGGACTCGATGCGTGCGCCCGCGATGTCCGCAGGGCACCTGCAATTGCCCGGTAACACAGCAGGACCGTGGATCCATCAGGCCCCACCCACAAACCAGAGGGGGGGGGGGGGTGTTGTGTTTTGTACGGAGATCCATCCTGATAGGCACCAAGTTGTTTGAGGAAACAGAGCCCCAGCAATATAGATAAGGTCTTGGCTCAGGCTGCCTCTGTATAACCGGTTCTGAAGGGAAAGCTGCTCTCCTTTCTGAGTTCTCCAAACCCAGGCGTGGGAGGGCAAAATAAAGTTATTGACAAAATAATATGTAAAGTGAACCACAAAATAATAGTCACAAGGCAGCCTTACCTTCGCCTGGAGTGACTGTTTGCTGTGCGATAAACGCAGGGCGGAAACGGCTGCCTCTCGGGTTTGATGTGTATTGCAGGATTTATTCTCCTGTGTCGTCTTTGCAGTTTTGCAATTTTTTGTGAATCTTCGAAAAACATGCGGGATATTCTGCATTAGCAAAATTAAGCTAGAAACGGAAGCAAAGCCCCACCTTCTGCCAACCTCTGCTGCCCAGCTTGGCAATTCCCTTTTTACTTGGTCCCCTCCATCCCCTGTCCCTTAACAAGCTGCACTCTGCTGGAGGTGAGCAGAGAAGAAATGCCTGGCTCCGAGAACCTCAGTGGTGAGCACTGCGTCTGACATTTGGGGGTCCCAAAAAATGTTATTCATTTTACATGCTAGTGACCTCATTTTGGCCCTGTCTGTGAATGCTTATTGGCAGGGCCGCCTTACCATGGGTCCCAATGTGTCCATTGGACCCAGGCAGCCCTTTAAGAGTGGTAGCAAATTAAACCACGGCCGCCTCTCCTCTTCTATTAACCCAGAAAATTGACAGCCATGATTTTTTTTTCCAGCAGTTTTGTGTGGTTATGATGGCAACTGCCCCCCAGGCTGCTTCTCCTGCCCCTATACTACCATAGCCTGCCCCTATACTGCCCTATCCTGTCTAATACCCTAGCCTGTCTATATACTACCCTAGCCTGTCTATATACTACCCCAGCCTGTCCCTATACTGCCCTAGCCTGTCCCTATACTGCCCTAGCCTGTCCCTATACTGCCCTAGCCTGCCCCTATACTGCCCTAGCCTGCCCCTATACTGCCCTAGCCTGCCCCTATACTGCCCTAGCCTGCCCCTATACTGCCCTAGCCTGCCCCTATACTGCCCTAGCCTGCCCCTATACTGCCCTAGCCTGCCCCTATACTGGCTTAGCCTGTCTATATACTTCCCTACCCTGCCCCTATACTGCTCTAGCCCACCTCTATACTGCCCTAGCCCACCCCTCGGAATGGAACGTAATGGTATGTCCTATAATTTTGCATATAGACAAGATGCTGTTGCATGTAAATCTGACAGCATTTCATTCTTGGGCCCAGACAGCACAAGAAGCCCTGCTGATTGGGTTTGTTCTATAAATTCACGAGATATTCGAATTGTTTGTGTGTTATCTTAACCACTTGACCCCCCCCCCCCCCCCTCAATCATGACCAGGGCATTTTTTGCTATTCAGCACTGCACTAATTTAACTGCCACTTGCTTGATTATGAAACACTCTATCCAAATGAAATCTATATCATCTTTTTCACACAAACTTTCTTTTGGTGGTATTTAAAGTGATTTGTGAAGTCTAGTTATTTTTACCTAAAAAAAAAAAAAAAAAAAAGCATGTTATACTTACCTGCCCTGTGAAATGGTTCTACACAGAGGAGCCCAGATCCTCCTCTTCTCGGGTCCCTCTTTTATGCTCATGGTCCCTCCCTCCCTGTTCAGTACCCCCCCCCCCCCCAACAGCAAGCAGCTTGCTATGGGGGCATCCGAGCCAAACCCGCTGGTCCCCTGCAGCCCTTGCCCCGCCCCCTTCCTCATTTTATGGCTGACTGACTTTGACAGCAGCGGGAGCTAAAGGCGCCACGCTGCTGCATCAGCCAATGAGGAGGGGAGTATCTTGTGCAACATCGCTGTATCTAGAGGGGTCTCAGGTAATTTTTAGGGGGGCTACTGCACACAGGATTTTTATCTGAATGCATAGAATGCATTCAGATAAAAAAAAAGCTTCTGCCTTTTACAATCGCTTTAATCACCCCTGTTGTTTTTTTGTTTTTTTTTGCTATATAAATAAAAAAATACAGGAGAAAAAAAAAAGGTTTTCTTTTGTTTCTTTCTTTAAAATTTTGCAA
>NW_027507789.1:7594641-7652141 GCF_037356315.1 Lithobates pipiens | reverse complement strand
GTTTACTCTTCATGTTGCACTGCTATGTGATACGGCTCCCAGAGCTCCCTTTAATTCTGTCCTAACCCCAAAAATTGATATATTTATATATGGCCTAACGCTGACAAGAACCCAATAATTGCAAGTTGGGCCCTAATTTTCAATGTTTTAATGGCTGCTAACCCTTTCCACTGCAAATTTTAAATTAAAAAAGACAGAATACACACATCAAAGCACGTCAAAACGCACGCCAGCGCACAAAAGAAACGCACATCCAAGTGGTGAAAGCTTGTTTATAAGCCATGGTAGGTGTCTCTTTCTGGAAGTCCAGTTATCTTGTCCTATCTGCCCACACATGCCACTTGTGGCTCTACACATCCCACTATAAGGCCGTGGTCATGCATCGGATTCTGTATGAGGATTGCACGTCTTTACACAAATCTGTGACTTGATTTGATAGTGCTGGACCAATAAAAGTGGAATATTGGTAATTAGCAGCTTAACCCAGAGTCAGGCCTCCTTCAAAGCGGCTACCAGACAGTGAATGAGCTGTGTAGACCGGACTTTGTTCCGGTCTTGGACTGATGCCTCACAGATATTCTCAAAAGAAGATGAACAGTGGATTTCCAGCTATAGGGTGAGTGTTGAGGAGCACCCAGTAAAAAAAAAGTTCACGATACTTAAGAGTTCAAGTCCAGATCTTTATCTTTATTGATCAAAAGAAGCCAACGTGTTTCAGGGGAAGTGCCCCTCCCTTCCTCTGGTCTGGAACTGTGGATATGATTGGACCAGCAGTGAGGTTCGAGTAGGTAACCTATAATGGGGCTCGATCTGAACTGTCAGATTGAAGGCAAATAATTGTTTAATGCTTTAAAACAGTGATCTCCAAACTGTGACCCTGGGGCTGGATTGGGCCCTTTTTCTTGCCTTTTTCTGGACCTTGAACTTCTTAAGTGCATTATAGGCCCCCGGGCAATACAGTGCACTGGGGCCCTGTCTACACACTCACACACGATTGCCCATCAAATGCAGCCTCACTGTGTCCATGAATGCAGCCTCACTGTGTCCATGAATGCAGCCTCACTGTGTCCATGAATGCAGCCTCACTGTGTCCATGAATGCAGCCTCACTCTGCCCACCATTGCATTCTCACTGTGCCCACTATTGCAGCCTCACTGAGCCTGTGAATGCACCCTCACCGCGCCTGCGAACGCAGCCTCACCGCGCCCGTGAGTGAGGCTTCCCTGTGCCCACCATTACAGCCTCGCTGTGCCCATGAATGCAGTCTCACTGTGCCCACAATTGCACCCTCACTGTGCCCATGAATGCAGCATCACTGTGACAATTAATACAGACTCGCCATCTCCTTGTAACACACACACAGCGGGTATCTCCTCCTGTGTATCACAGAGCTGGCGGGGTCTGTGTTTGGGGGCTGAGCTGTAACAAGCTCCCGCACCTCTAGACCGGCTTGTGTGATAGGCGGAACACTGATTCAGTCTACTATTACACAAGCAGGTCTAGGGGGGGCAGGACCTTGTTACGGTGTGGCCGCCGGACACAGACCCAGCCAGCCTCGTGATACACAGGAGGAGGAGGAGAGAGGGGAAAAAGCGGAGTGCTGCCTACCGGGAAATTTCCCAGTATCCGGCCCTGGGTTGGGGTAGCTGAGCAGGTGGGGCCGCCTAGGCAAGTGGGGCCCCCGGGCAACTGCCCAGCATGCCCATGCGAAAAGACGTCCCTGCCTTAAAGCACTACTCACTCCACTCGCACCATTGATGGGGCATAATTCTTTGCACGGACAACAAAAAATGGGGCACTGTTCCTCCCATTGACACCAACTATTTCTCTTCCTAATGCCAAAGATTGAGCATTGTTTACTTTGACTGGGCAAAGGCCCCCCCCTAAAGTCTGACGCAGTCTTTGGAAAGTTTGGAGACCCCTGCTTCTCCATTAAAATTTGGTGGAGATGCGATGTTTCTGTTCATTGTGATGGATTTAAGGGGATTATGTGGGCAGAGAAAAGCGCAGAAACTTCTGTAGTCATTCATACCAATGATACAAAAATGTTTGCTTCTAAAGTAAACCGGGCACAGTATTCTGTTTGTGAAGGCCTTGAACCCTACAAACACGGTCTTCATTATTTGGACTAAAACTTACGTTACGAGTCCTCCCACACCCTGGTGGGCCCAATGCAACTTAGGTTCCACTAAACTAGGTGCCATTTTGCCTTCAAAGAACTGTGGGGAAGAGTACTCCTAGGGCAGTGATGGTGAACATCGGCACCCCAGATGTTTTGGAACTATATTTCCCATGATAGTTTCATAGTTAGTTAGGTTGAATAAAGACACCAGTCCATCCAGTTCAACCTGAGTGAGTGTCTACAATTGTCCCTATCCCTGTACATTGCACACTCACATTGGTCCCTACCCTCAAAGAGCCCAAAATCCAAGGTCCCCATTCATATACTAGGGGCCAATTTTGGACAGAAGCCAATTAACCTACCAGCATGTCTTTGGATTGTGGGAGGAAACCCACACAGGCACAGGGAGAACATGCAAACTCCAGGCAGGTAGTGTCATGGGTGGGATTCGAACCAGTGACCTTTCTTACTGCTAGGTGAGAGTGCCAACCACTACACCACTGTGCCACCCATCATGCCCTCTGTAGTGTAGTTGAGCATCGTGGGAAATGTAGTTCCAAAACATCTGTGGTGCCAAGGTTCTCCATCACTGTCCTGGGATGTCATGTTGGTTTTGTTTTGTAAATGGGATGTCTACAATCGGGGAACGTGGTCTACCTGCTGAGTAGCCCATTTTAATCTTGGCTTCCAAATTTTGAACCTGGAAGCTCCCTTAGATGAATGTCTTTGGCAACTGATACCTTTTATTTTCTATTTCTCTCTGAGTCTGCCAACATGCAAAGCAAGTGTTCCTGGGTTTCGAGTTCTGCCCCCCTAAAGAAGGAGACTTCACAGAATCCTTGCAAAGAGCCCGCTGTTTTATTTATCAGTGTTTATAGTCTTTTATAATATGACAGTATTCTTGTCCTTTTTCTACAAAAGAATCTGTCACTTGGCAGTTAGTCAGGTTGAAAAAAGACACAAGTCCATCCAGTTCAACCAAAAAAAAAATATATATATATGTGTGTGTGTATGTGTGTGTGTATATATATATATATATATATATATATATATATATATATATATATATATATATATATATATATATATGTATATGTATATGTATATATATATGTATATGTATATATGTATATGTATATATATATATGTATATGTATATATATATATATGTATATGTATATATATATATATGTATATATGTATATGTATATATATATATGTATATGTATATATGTATATGTATATATATATATATATATATATAAAATATACCAGCCCATATACCCAATTCTATACCCACAGTTGATCCAGAGGAAGGCAAAAAACCCCAGCAGAGCATGATCCAATTTGCTAAAGCAGGGGAAAATAATTCCTTCCTGATCCCCCGAGAGGCAATAGGATTTTCCCCGGATCAACTTCACCTATAAATGTCAGTACCCAGTTATATTATGTACACTTAGGAAATAATCCAGGCCTTTCTTAAAGCAATCTACTGAGCTGGCCATAACCACCTCTGCAGGGAGTCTATTCCATATTTTCACAGCTCTTACTGTGAAGAAACCTTTCCGTATTTGGAGATGAAATCTCTTCTCCTCTAGACGTAAAGAGTGCCCCCTTGTCCTCATTGTTGACTATAAAGTGAATAACTCGACACCAAGTTCCCTATATGGACCCTTTATATATTTGTACATGTTGATCAAATCCCCCCTTAATCTCCTCTTATCAAGAGAGAATAAATTCAGTTCCTCTAATCTTTCCTCATAGCTGAGCTCCTCCATGCCTCTTATCAGTTTGGTTGCCCTTCTCTGCACTTTCTCCAGTTCCCCGATATCCTTTTTGAGAACTGGTGCCCAAAACTGAACGGCATATTCCAGATGAGGTCTTATTAATGATTTGAACAGGGGGGCAAAATTATGTCTCTCTCTCTCTGGAGTACATACCTCTCTTAATACAGGAAAGGACTTTGCTCGCTTTGGAAGAGACTAGAGTTCTCTTGAGAGACTACCTCCCACCCACTGATACTCACTTTGGCTGCACTGCTTTGTTCACCAGTGGGAGACCACACACCTGTGTAAGCTCCATGTCGGGGAGTGTCTGAGCTTACACAGGGTCAACAAACGTCTCCCCTCCCCCATGTAGCTTTGTTTGGGCCTGACCATTGGATGCATACTGGAAGGGAGGGGGAGGAGGTCTCTTTTGCCCATATACCTAAAAATACCAGTACTTGGTATTTCTGAAGGCCCCAACAGATGAACAGATTAAGGATCCTGGGAAATGCTATGATGGGGGGGGGGGGGGGGGGAGGTGGTTCTTATGTAAACCTATCACTTTTCCCAGAAATGGCAGGTGGTTCCCTTTTAATTCTGTAGATATCCACCAACAACAGAACTGAAATTTTGATCCAGAAACAAATAACGGTAAAGCGTGGAGAGAGCCCGGTGACATTAACAGGTGTCTCCTCCTGCGGTGCAGGTGCCTGTGTAGGAATGCAGCAATGATCTCCCACCCTTCTGGAGACCCTCCACTTGTCTCTGTCATCGGAAGGTGCAGCCTCTCGTGTCAAGGCTCCAGGGAAGCAGTGAAAGTGAAGCTCTTTATCTAAACAAGCCCGTATCTTGCCACAGCACAGGACGTGCCTCCGAGGCTGCGACTCGCAGAAAGCCAGGCCGGCTGGCTGGCTGGCAGGTGTGGTAACCGCCGACAAGCCGGGACTTGCGGGACAAGACTTCACTCCCGGTTCCCACGAAAACCCTTGTCAGGAGTATCGCAGAAACTCGCAGAACAAAGGCTCAGAAATCCTGTTTGAATTTGTTGATAAAGATCTGTAGCCAGTGCCAAACTCCGATCCTCTAACTGGGGAACGAGGCTGGCCAACATGCTTCTTCAACAATTCGTCAAATGAAACATTGTCATTATTTCAAGTTCCGATTTAATTTATTCTTTTTATTTCATAATTAGCAGCGTATTAACTACTTAACGACCGGCTCCTGTACATATACGTCGGCACTTTAACCACTTCAGCCCCGGACAATTTTGCTGGCCAAAGACCAGACCACTTTTTGCGATTTGGCACTGCGTCGCTTTAACTGACAATTGCGCGGTCGTGCGACGTGGCTCCCAAACAAAATCCATGTCCTTTTTTTTTTTCCACAAATAGAGCTTTCTTTTGGTGGTATTTGATCACCCCTGCGGTTTTTATTTTTTGCGCTATAAACAAAAATAGAGCGTCAATTTTGAAAAAAAAATTATTATTTTTTACTTTTTGTTATAATAAATATCCCCCAAAAATATATGAAAAAAACATTTTTTTCCCTCAGTTTAGGCCGATACGTATTCTTCTACATATTTTTGGAAAAAAAAATGGCAATAAGCGATTATTGATTGGTTTGCGCAAAAGTTATAGCGTTTACAAAATAGGGGATAGTTTTATGGCATTTTTATTAATAATTTTTTTTACTAGTTATGGCGGCGATCAGCGATTTTTATTGTGACTGCGACATTATGGCGGACACATCGGACATTTTTGACACATTTTTGGGACCATTGCCATTTATACAGCAATCAGTGCTATACAAATGCAGTGATTCCTGTGTAAATGACACTGGCAGTGAAGGGGTTAACCAGTGGGTGGCAGTGTAGGGGTTAAGTGTTCCTAGGGGCGTGTTACTAACTGTTGGGGGCTGGGATTTAATTTAATGAACACTGATCTCTGCTCCAATCACATGGAGCAGAGATCAGCATCATTGGTTGCTAGGCAGAACAGGGAGATGCTGTTTACAACGGCATCTCTCCGTTCAGCCGCCCCGTGAGATGATCACGGGTATGCCCGTGGCGATCGGGTCCAAGGGACCCGCGACCGGACTCACGGGGGTCCCGACCAGCACCGGCGCGCTCCCAATGGCCGGGGGCGGCATTAAAGATTGGACATACCTGTACGCCAATATGCCTGCCCTTGCCATTCTGCCGACGTACATCGGTGTGCGCTGGTCGGAAACTGGTTAAATTTTTTTGTGCTATAAATAAATAAAAAAACGACAATTTTGAAAAAAACGCATTATTTTTTACATTTTGCTATAATAAATATCCCCCAAAAATATGTTAAAAAAAACATTTTTTTTCCTCCATTTAGAACGATACGTATTCTACATATTTTTGGGAAAATAAAAATCACAATAAGCGCTTGATTGGCTTGCGCAAAAGTTATAGCGTTTACAAAATAGGGGATAGTTTTATGCCATTTTTATTAATTTTTTTATTTTTATTTTACTAGTAGTGGCGGTGATCTGCGATTTTTATCATGGCTGCGACATTATGGCGGACACATTGGATATTTTTGACACATTTTCGGGACCATTGTCATTTATACAGCAATCAGTGCTATACAAATGCACTGATTCCTGTGTAAATGACAATGAAGGGGTTAACCACTAGGGGGCAGGATAAGGGTTAAGTGTGTCCTGGGGTGTGTTTATAACTGTGGGGGGGGGTGTGGCTATGTGTGACACGTCACTGATCTCTGCTCCCGATCACAGGGAGCAGAGATCGGTGACACTGTCACTAGGCAGAACGGGGAGATGCTTTTTTACATTAGCATCTCCCGGTTCTTTTCCCCGTGAGACGATCGCTGGTATTCCCGCGGCGATCGAGTTCCCGGGACCCGACTCACGGAGGTCTTGGCCGGCACGCGAGCAAATTTAAAGGGACGTACCTGTATGCCCATTTGCCCAGCCGTGCACGGTGCGCCGGTCGGGAACCGGTTAAAGGGGTTGTAAACCCTGGAGGTTTTTTTTTCACTTTAATGCATTCAAGTGAAAACCCTTCTGCTGTAGTTCAGTAGCCCCCCCCCCAGAGCCCCCCTTTTACTTACCTGAACCCAATCGTTCCATCGACGGGAACGAGCCCAGCAGCTCCAGCCGCTGTGTTGAGTCCTCATTGGATAGATTGATGGCAGCACAGCCATTGGCTCCCACTGCTGCCATGGGTCCCTTCCCCCCCCCAATCAGCTTTTTGCACAGGTGATTTGATCAGTTTCATTGCTTTAGTAATTACCACAGCCGTTTCATCTGAGAGAAATCCTGAAAACATGACCTGTTGGGGCGCCTTGAGGACTGGAGTTGAGAAACATTGGTGTAAACAACGGCCGCTGATTTCTGTGAATGGCCCGGTAGTAGACCCGACAACGGGGCCGCGTGCTCCAGGCAGGACTCTCCCAGCTCCATTGTGTCACAGACAATCAGGAGCCGTGTCACCCCCGAGGTTTGTGTACGATCTCCATGGTGCCCTGGCATCATTGGAATGACTTGGAGAAAGTACCCATCAATCCCGCTCTCTGATTAATACTATGATTATTGTTCTGTGCACTTCAGGAGTGACCTCCAAAGAAGAACTTTATAATACAATGAAACTTATGGGGGTGTTTCCTCAATGTAAAGGATGGAGACATGGATGGATGTGGGAGTTTGCTGCCAATATTAATAGTTTTCAGTTTGTGGTGCTCAGATACAAGGAAGGCGCGGGTCACGCTGGTGCGACAATTTCTCCGACTTAGAGTGCACATGTCGCATGATATGTAAAAATCAATGACTCCCTATGAGAGGCGTCTTAACTGGTCTGATTTGTCAAAAGCTGCCTCGTGTGTTTTGTTACGCTACACGTTTTTTTTTTTTTTTTTGGTGAATGGGTATGGGTACTACGTATCCCATACTCATTGACATGGGGGGGGTGGGGTTCTGGGGGGGGGGGGGTGTCCCCTTTTCCTAAAAGTGACTTTCAGATTCCAAATAACCTCCACAGCCCAGGGATGTGGGGGAAGAGGCCCTTGCTCCCCTCAACATGGGGACAAGGTGCTTTGGGATGGGAGGGGCAGAGCTCACTCGTCCCCTCCCCCTTTCCTGGCCTACTGGGCTGCATGCTCAGATAAGTGTCTGATATGGATTAGGGTAGTATAGGGACAGGCTAGGGCAGTATAGGTTCAGGGTAGGGAAGTATATAGAGAGGCTAAGCCAGTATAGGGGCAGGCTAGGCCAGTATAGGGGCAGGCTAGGGTAGTATATGGACAGGCTGGGGTAGTATATGGACAGGCTGGGGTAGTATATGGACAGGCTGGGGTAGTATATGGACAGGCTGGGGTAGTATAGGGGCAGGCTAGGGTAGTATAGGGGCAGGCTAGGGTAGTATAGGGGCAGGCTAGGGTAGTATAGGGGCAGGCTAGGGTAGTATAGGGGCAGGCTAGGGTAGTATAGGGACAGGCTAGGGTAGTATAGGGACAGGCTAGGGTAGTATAGGGACAGGCTAGGGTAGTATATAGAGAGACTAGGTCAGTATATGGACAGGCTAGGTCAGTATATGGACAGGCTAGGTCAGTATATGGACAGGTTAGGGTAGTATATAGAGAGACTAGGGTAGCATAGGGACAGGCTAGGGCAGTATATGGACAGGTTAGGGTAGTATATAGTTGAGACTAGGGTAGCATAGGGACAGGCTAGGGCAGTATAGGGACATGCCTTTTTATTTATTTTTTATTATTTTTTTTGTCTTGCGGTTTCCCTTTAAAATTCATACCAAACCTAAGGCCTGGTTCACACCTATGCATTTTTTTAGTGCGTTTTCAGTTTTGCAGAAACACAAGCTACAGTCCATTTAACATGGTTTCCTATGGATGTAGTTCACATCTGTGCATTTTATGGAAAGGGCCAGAGACACTTTTTTTTTTTCTGGTTTTTGGTTCCATAGACTTCAATGGATCAAAAATGTATATTGAAAAACGCAAGACCACCCAGAATATGCAAACTGAAACCCGCATAGGTGTGAATCGGGCCTTGGGAGTCTGTAAATTTGGCATGTAAATCCATCCCAGACCCAAGTCGCACTCGTCTCAAGTCGGGGTCCTGTTCATTAAAGTCGCATGGAAGTTGGATCGATGTCGCAAGGGGAAAATCGGATCGCAAGTCGCGCCAACTTTTGCGTTGGAGCCGGCCTAAGTTCCGCTTTAATTAAAGGTATCGTTACCTTGTTACTTTTTACCTACACAAAAAAAAAAACAGAAACAATCTCCTGCGCTTTGGTGTGTGTTCTCTAATACGCGGTGCGACCAACTCTTTACATTCAAGCAATGTCTATAGTCCTCAGAATAACGGGTATTCTTGTAATTAGAAAAGAAGGAGGACCTTGTGCATTACCAATGGCAAATTTTTATTTAAAGTGTAAAAACAATGTTTATATTCACAAACGGCAAGAAGTTAAGGCTTGTCTAATAGTGTAACGGCGTCTCTGAACCCCAGCAAACCGGACCTGATGTGAGGATCGGGCAATATTCTACATGGCTGACGCGTTTCAAGGGCACAACCTCATGTCGCGTACACACGATCGGAATTCTCGGCGGAAAAAGCTCTGATGGTTTTCCCGACGGAATTCGGCTCAAATTGTCTTGCCTACACACGGGTCGCATCAAATTCCGATCATTTAGAACGCAGTGACGTACAACACGTACGACGTGACTAGAAAAAGGAAGTTCAATAGCCGGTAGCCAATAGCTTCCGTCTCGTAGTTGAATCTGAGCATGCGTGATTTTTTGGAGAGTCGGAATTGCATTACACACGATCGGAATTACCGATAGTAAGTTTTTCCGTCGGGAAAATTGAGAACATGCTATCAATTTTTGGCTGGCGAAAATTCGGACAGCTAAATTCCGATGGAGCGCACAGGCGGTCGCGTTTTCCAATGAGAAGCTCTCATCGGTCTTTTTCTGGCCGGAATTCCGATCGCGTGTACGCGGCATTAGAGCCTAGACGGACAGTGACCTGTCTCTCACGGGTACCTCATATATATATATATATATATATATATATATATATATATATATATATATATATATATATATATATATATATATATATATATATATATATATATATATATATATATATAAATATAATCTCCACGTGCCCATGCATCAAACGACACCCACCCAATTAGGACACGCCTATCTGCATGGGCTAACTCCGCCCAGTGGCTCAGTAGAAGTGCATTCCTATCTTCTGATAAGGTGGGGTGGATCAGGAGTACATAGACCCCCATCAGATATTCTAACATATATTACAAACTGGGGTTGGTACGGATATATCTCTATCACCCCCCACCCCCACACAAAGGTAACCAATAGTGTCACAGTACCAACCGCATTCCTACCTTCACCTCACGATCCCAGTGTTTCTCTCTAATGCCCTGCACACACGGTTGGAAAAGGTCCGATCGGATTATGTTTTTTCGGAAAATCCGATCGTGTGTGGGGCTCCATCTGACTTTTTCTGTTGGAAATCCGAAGTTTGAGAGTTGGATCCTAAATTTTCTGACAACAAAATCCAATCGGACTTTTTACGATCGCTTGTAGAGAATTCTGACGGACACGTCTGAAGTGCCACGCATGCTCAAATTTAAATTGCGAGACCAAAGCTATTGGCTACTGGCCTCGGCGTAGTCCCGTCGTACGCAACGAACGTCACCTCGCTCCGAATGATTGGATTTTCCGACAACTTTGTCCGACCGTGTGTATGCAAGACAAGCTTGGCACAAAATCCGTCCGATAGGATTTTGTTGTCGGAATGTCCGACCGTGTGTATAAAGCATAAGGAGGGGTGTTGGGAGGGGTCATACCGGGTGGTGGAGGGCAGATGACCTGTGTAGTACATGATGAGAAAGACCAGCGCCAGCAATGGATGAAGCCCACGCCGTCCGCCAGGAAGTGTGGGTGTATTTGTGTTCCACCCACAGCTTCCGGAAAACCGTGGCGTTGCTTCCGCTCCTGCGCACACATCCGACCGATGCCGTGTACGCAGGAAATGCGGGTGTGTATGCGATATAGAGGTACCTGTGAGAGACGGGTCACTATCCGTCTAGGCTCTGATGAAAAAGGGTGCACCCTTGAAACGCGTCGGCCATCTAGGATGTCGTCTGATCCTCACAACGTCGGGTCCGGTTTGCTGGTGTTCAGAGACGCTGTTACACTATTTGACAAGCCTTAATGTCTTGCTGGTTTGTGAGTATAAACATTGTTTTTATGCTTTAAGTAAAAACTTTTTACCTACCCATACCAACCTGTTCATATACATTGTAGACAGGTGAGATGTCGGGAAGTATCTGCACTGATCATTGTTATCATTTCCTTCTGTCTTCCCGAGAAGTAATGCCAATCTGTGACTCGCTGCCATTATCTCATTTTATATTTCTCTCTCCTCGATCTCTTGTAGCGCTCTGCTGATCGCTGCCATCTTTGACCGCGACGTGAGCTGCAGAAGAGCCGCCTCGGTAAGTCGTTCTCATCACTCTCTCTTGGTTTTATTCAACTGAAATCTAACAAGATCTCATCCACGTTGTGCGCAAATCCTTATCTGTGTTTGTAAAGCCGGAACTTCACCCAAATGGGGGCCGTTCTGCTTTTCTGCCTCTCCCCCTCCCCTCCTCTACAAGATTTGGCACATTCAGTTTTTTGATGGGTACATCGTTTTGACACGTACCCGATCCCATGTCCAATCAGATCGTCTAGGCCAGGGGTCTCCAGTCTTTCTAAATAGAGGGCCAGTTTACTGTCCCTCAGACTTTAGGAGGGCTGGACTACGGTCAGTGGGAGTAGAAAACGCCTCGGGCTTGGTGGTCAGTGGAAATCATAAAAAATGACATATCACTTGTGGTCAGGAAGAGGAGTCGTTTTTTTTTTTTTAGAGCCCGTGGTCGGCTCTCTTGTAAAAGCAATTCAAGTGGCCCTCCCACCGCCTTCCGTGGCTTTCTCAGGCTGCCCCACCAGGAGTCTCTATCGACCAGCCAGAGCTTCCGGAAAGGACCGGATCGGCTCTGATCTCCTCTAATATATAGGAAACCGCAAGCGATGAGCATGCATCACTTCCAGTTTCCCCAGATGTGGGGCGCCATTTTTAAATCTAAAAAGCATTTGATCACACCGATCTTGGAATGATCAAATGCTTTTAAAGTGTTACTAAACCCAGGAGCCTGCATTCACTATATCTGGTCTCCCTGGGAGCCTGCATTCACTATATCTGGTCTCCCTGGGAGCCTGCATTCACTATATCTGGTCTCCCCAGGACCCTGCACTCACTATATCTGGTCTCCCTGGGAGCCTGCATTCACTATATCTGGTCTCCCTGGGAGCCTGCATTCACTATATCTGCTCTCCCCAAGACCCTGCATTCACTATATCTGCTCTCCCCAGGAGCCTGCATTCACTATATCTGGTCTCCCTGGGAGCCTGCATTCACTATATCTGGTCTCCCCGGGAGCCTGCATTCACTATATCTGGTCTCCCCAGGAGCCTGCATTCACTATATCTGGTCTCCCCAGGAGCCTGCATTCACTATATCTGGTCTCCCTGGGAGCCTGCATTCACTATATCTGGTCTCCCCAGGACCCTGCATTCACTATATCTGCTCTCCCCAAGACCCTGCATTCACTATATCTGGTCTCCCCAGGAGCCTGCATTCACTATATCTGGTCTCCCTGGGAGCCTGCATTCACTATATCTGCTCTCCCTGGGAGCCTGCATTCACTATATCTGCTCTCCCCAAGACCCTGCATTCACTATATCTGCTCTCCCCAGGAGCCTGCATTCACTATATCTGCTCTCCCCAGGACCCTGCATTCACTATATCTGGTCTCCCCAGGAGCCTGCATTCACTATATCTGCTCTCCCCAGGAGCCTGCATTCACTATATCTGGTCTCCCCAGGAGCCTGCATTCACTATATCTGGTCTCCCCAGGAGCCTGCATTCACTATATCTGGTCTCCCCGGGAGCCTGCATTCACTATATCTGCTCTCCCCGGGAGCCTGCATTCACTATATCTGCTCTCCCCAGGACCCTGCATTCACTATATCTGGTCTCCCCAGGAGCCTGCATTCACTATATCTGGTCTCCCCAGGAGCCTGCATTCACTATATCTGGTCTCCCCAGGAGCCTGCATTCACTATATCTGCTCTCCCCAGGAGCCTGCATTCACTATATCTGGTCTCCCCAGGAGCCTGCATTCACTATATCTGGTCTCCCCAGGAGCCTGCATTCACTATATCTGGTCTCCCCAGGAGCCTGCATTCACTATATCTGGTCTCCCCAGGAGCCTGCATTCACTATAACTGCTCTCCCCAGGAGCCTGCATTCACTATATCTGCCCTCCCCAGGAGCCTGCATTCACTATATCTGGTCTCCCCGGGAGCCTGCATTCACTATATCTGGTCTCCCCAGGAGCCTGCATTCACTATATCTGGTCTCCCTGGGAGCCTGCATTCACTATATCTGGTCTCCCTGGGAGCCTGCATTCACTATATCTGCTCTCCCCAGGACCCTGCATTCACTATATCTGATCTCCCCAGGAGCCTGCAGTCACTATATCTGCTCTCTCCAGGAGCCTGCATTCACTATATCTGGTCTCCTCAGGACTCTGCACTCACTATATCTGATTTCCCCAGGAGCCTGCATTCACTATATCTGCTCTCCCCAGGAGCCTGCATTCACTATATCTGCTCTCCCCAGGAGCCTGCATTTATATATGTGTGTGTATGTGTGTATATATATATATATATATATATATATATATATATATATATATATATATATATATATCTGTGTATATATCTATATCTATAGATATATATATATATATATATATATATATATATATATATTAAGAAGCCCCCACGTGCTCAGACACAGAAGCGAACGCATACGTACGTCACACCCACATATGGAAACGCCGTTCAAACCACACAGGTCTGGTATTGCTGTGAACATTGGAGTGAGAGCGATAATTCTAGCACAAGACCTCCTCTGTAACGCTAAACATGTAACCTGTAAACATTTTTTTAAAGCGTTGCCTATGGATACTTTTAAGTACCAAAATTTGGCGCCATTCCACCAGTGTGCGCAACTTTAAAGTGTGACATGTTGGGTATCTAATTACTCGGGGTAACATCATCTTTCACATTATAAAAAAAAAAAAAATTGGGGTAACTTTTCTGTTTATTTTTTTAATAAAAAAAAAAACGCGTTTGAAAAATTGCTGCTCAAATATTGTGTGACATAAAAAGTTGCAACAACCGCCATTTTATTCCCTAGGGGGTCTCTGTTAAAAAAAAAAAAAAAATATATATATATATATATATATATATATAATGTTTGGGGGGTTCTGAGTCATTTTCTATCAAAAAAATGATGAACTTTACATGTAGGAGAGAATTGCCCGGGTGGTTAATGGCGCATGCATTGCCTTTGCTTGCAGCAGATGGCACGGTGCAGAAGTACCATGCGGTCCGGTTGCTGTGCGTTTTTATAAAGTTTTGCATGCACTACTTTTGGTGCAGTGCAATTTCAGCCCCTGCAAATGAATAGCCTTAAAACGCACTGCACCTGTATCGCATGTGAATCGCAGAAGAACGCACAATCGCCTGCCTGTGAGATTCATGTTGTAAACCGCCCCTAGACGCAGAAGTTTGGCTTCTCATTGGTTGCCAATGACGACTATCCATTCTTTCTCAGTGTCAGTTGCCCTCGAAAAAAAGCTTGTTGGTTGAGGTCTGTGTTGTAGATCAGCATTGCTGCGTTTATCCCGATAATGACTACCTGCTGTAACGGTAGCTCTGGGCTAACATTACTGGCTGTTTCTTTCCTGCGGCTTCCCCCCGACTGTCCTGGAAGTTACTTTCATTGCTGCTAATGAGATGTCATTTTCTAACCCTGCAGCTGTGCTTCCAGCGCTGCCAGACCTGCTGATCTATAACCTGATTTATTATATTGGGGACAGTGTACGTGTTCCAGGCTTTAGCTGCACAGCACTGAATATCTGCTCATTATTTGGTCTCTGTGCTCCAGTCAGCGGGTAGGACCCTTAAACCTGCACAAAGCAAGGTCCATAAAGTCATGGATGAGCGAGTTTGGGGTGGAGGAACTTGACTGGCCTGCACAGAGTCCTGACCTCAACCCGATAGAACACCTTTGGGATGAATTAGAGCGCAGACTGCGAGCCAGGTCTTCTCATCCAACATCAGTGTCTGACCTCACAAATGCGCTTCTGGAAGAATAGTCAAACATTCCCATAGACACCCTCCTAAACCTTGTGGACGGCCTTCCCAGAAGAGGTGAAGCTGTTATAGCTGCAAAGGGCGGAGCCAACTCAATATTGAACCCTACGGACTAAGACGCCATTAAAGTTCATGTGCGTGTAAAGGCAGGTGTCCCAATACTTTTGGTAATAAAGTGTATTATATATATATATTAATATATTATACAGGATTTATTTAGCGTCAACAGTTTGTGCAGCGCTTTACAACATGAGGGCAGACAGTACAGTCAAGGCTGGTGAAAGGGTTTTTGACACCCTAATTTGGTCTCCCCCCCCCCTGGCTCCACCCCTTTTTCCCTGCCCATGTAAACCCAACTTTTTAATGAAGTGGCCATCAAATGCAGCCTCACCAGCGCTCATCAAATGCAGCCTCACCAGCACCCCCATCAAATGCAGCCTCACCAGCACCCCCATCAAATGCAGCCTCACCAGCACCCCCATCAAATGCAGCCTCACCAGCACCCCCATCAAATGCAGCCTCACCAGCACCCCCATCGAATGCAGCCTCACCAGCATTCCAATCGAATGCAGCCTCACCAGCGCACCCATCAAATGCAGCCTCACCAGTACCCCCATCAAATGCAGCCTCACCGGCGCACCAATCAAATGCAGCCTCACCAGCGCCCATCAATGAATGTTTGCTTGCTTCAATTTATTTGGGAGTCGGGACACAGATACAGTCCTGCTCCTCTGACACTATGTGAGGACGGAGCGGTGGCTGCCTGCTGATGCTGAGACTTAGTTGCTTGCTGCAGAGAGAAGAGAGTAAGAACACCAGTGGCCGGGGGCCCTAGGGAGCTGCCTAGTTTGCCTAGTGGTAGCACCGCCCCTGAGTACAGTTAAAATACAATTCATACAGGAGGAAATAGAAGGCCGTGCTCACTATACAGTGTGTGTGTGTGTGTGTGTGTGTGTGTGTGTGTGTGTGTGTGTGTGTATATATATATATATATATATATATATATATATATAGCTTTTTTTTTCCTCTGAGAATAGGTGCAGGAACTCCCCCTTTTGGGAGTTACCCATAGTCTTTGCCCCTACCTACCTCTTTGTGGTACTAAGTAATTTGTATGGAATTTGTTATTGTTAACAAGAAAAGCAGTAAAATAGAACCCCCCCCCCCCGCAGCCAGCAACAATAGACCCACCAGCAACAATCGATTGCCCCCCCCCCCCGCAACAATGGACCACCTACAACAAAACACCCAGCAACAATAGACCTTCTAGCAGCATGCTATAATAGACTGCTCCCTCAACAGTAGATCCCTCCAAGCAACAACTGACCACCACCCCCCCCCCCCCACCCCAGCAACATAAGACCAACTCCAGCAATAATAGATCCCCCACCACCGACAAGAGACCTCCCCAGCAGCAATCGACCCTTCTGCAGAAATAGATCCCCTGCAGCAACAGTAGATCCATCAGCAGCCAGCATCAATAGACACTGTAGCACAACCCAGCACTCCTCTGCATTACATACATTCAGTGGTGAAGGTGCTGGAACTGCGTTCCCCCGCGTTCCCGCTGAATAAAAGCCCTGTGTGTGTGTGTGTGTGTATATATATATATATATATATATATGATCAGGGCTCTCTAATTCCTCCTGTATGAATTGTATTGTAACTGTACCGTCTGCCCTCATGTTGTAAAGTTCTGCGCAAAATGTTGACACTATATAAATCCTGTATAATATATATATATCCTTGTTTACAGGTATCCAATGGTTTTAAATTTGATAATATATATATATATATATAGAGGATGGATAGATATATATATCCATGTATCTACATTTATCGGCGTATAACACGCACTTTTTTCCCCCTAAAATCAGGGGGAAATTGGGGGTGCGTGTTATACGCCGATCCCCCGCCCTTCCTAACCTTTTCTACCGCCATCGGTGGCTTTCAGGTATATTTGGCCTTTCTCTGGTATATTTGCCCATTCTTGGCTATTTTCGGCCAAAATTCAGCTGAAAGCCGCGGAGTGCGGCCAAAAATAGCCAAGAATGGCCGAGTGCGGCCGAAAATAGCCAAGAATGGCCGAGTGAGGCCGAAAATACCCTAAAGCCGCCGAGAACGAGTGCCGCCGAGATACACAGGACATCCGCTCTATATCTCGGCGGCGCCATTTTTAAAATGGCAAGGAGACGAGCCTGCAAGGCTGCAGTGGAAGGCTGCAAATGACACTGACAAGGCTGCATTGATGGGCATTAAAATGTAAGTTTTTTCCTTAACCACTTCTCATCCAGGCCAATTCTGACATTTCTCTCCTACATGTAAAATTCCTAATTTTTTTGCTAGAAAACCCCCAAACATTATATATGTTTTTTAAGCAAAGACCCTAGAGAATACAATGGCGCTCGTTGCAACTTTTTATCTCGCACGATATTTGCGCAGCAATTTTTCAAACACGTTTTTTTCAGAAAAAAAAATGTTTCATGCTAAAAAAAAAAAAAAAAAAAAACTGTAAAGTTAGCCCAATTTTTTTGCATAATGTGAAAGAGGAGGATACGCCGAGTAAATAGATACCCAACATGTCACGCTTCAAAATTGCATGCGCTCGTGGAATGGCGTCTAACTTTGGTATTTAAAAATCCCCATAGGCGACGCTTTAATTTTTTTTACTGGTTACATATTTTGGGTTACAGAGGAGGTCTAGAGCTAGAATTATTGCTCTCGCTCTAACGTTCGCGGCAATACCACACATGTGTGGTTTGAACACCGTTTTCATATGTGGACGGGACTTACGTATGCGTTCGCTTCTGTGTGCGAGCTCACGGGGACAGGGGCGCTTTAATTTTTTATTTTTTTATTGTTAATTTTATTTTTATTTTTTTAGTTTTACACTTAAAAAAAAAAAATTTGATGACTTTTATTCCTATTACAAGGAATGTAAACATCCCTTGTAATAGGAATATGGCACGATCGGACGTATTTACAGTGAGATATGGGGGGGGGGATCAATAAGACCCCATATCTCACCTCTAGGCTGGGAAGAATAAAAAAATAAAAAAAAAAGGATCCTGGCTTCCTAAAATGATCGGCCCTGTTAATTTGAATACCGAGGCCGAGCGTGACGTCATAACATCGCGCCCGGCCTCCGAATGATCATAGAGACTCCGGGGACAATCTAGTCCGCCGCAAATCTCTATGGTTACTTGCTGGGGCCGGTGGATCCTGTGACCGACTCACCGATGGAAACGGTGAGTCGGAAGAAGCACCGGAGGGCGGCGGGAGGGGGGGGGGGGGCGTCTCCTCCCGCCACCTGTAAGAACGATCAAGCAGCGGAACAGCCGCTATGATCGTTCTTATGGTGCAGGGAATCGCCGGCTGAAAACGGCAATATCTGAATGATGTCTGTGGCCTCAGGCATCATTTAGATATAACCACTGAAAGCCCAAGACGTCATATGTAGTAGTGTGGGAACCAAGTGGTTAAACTTCCCTCCTAAAAGTTTTTTTCTTTTAAATTCCCTCCTAAATCAAATGTGACACCATTGGATACCTGTAAATAAGGACACCCTTGTGCTTAGACTCTGTATGACAAATATTCCGTTTTCTAGTTGCTGTCGGCGTTCTGTGATTGGAGGACGCTGATTTATAACTTTTCAGCACATCCAATTACATTCCAGCTCATAAATGTCACACTGACGGACCTTCGGTGAGGGTTGCACAGAAGCCGCACTTGGCGTCGCTCGTAGCGGGGGGGGGGGGGGGCGGTGTGCGCCGACGTGTGACACGTGATCAGCGCTCGGCGGGAGGAACGTGAGACCGCGGCTCTCATTCCCACGTGACCGCGGCAATGACAGTATGCCCCGCGGGGCCCCTTCCACACAAAGTGTACTTTATTCCAGAATGTGGAGCCATGGGTCATTTGTACAGGGCTGTGTTTGTTTTGAATTCATGGCTCGGTGTTTGGTTATAAGCAGAGGTGTCTCATTTTGTCTTGTTTGTTCTCTCTGTTCTCCAGGCAGCCTTCCAGGAGAATGTGGGGAGACAGGTACGGTAACTTTTCTCAGCTATTCCTTTTAACTCCTTGCGACCCGGGCAGCGTGGCATCGCAATGGCATGAAGCGTGGCCCGTTGTCACGTCACACATGGGCTCATGCTGCTACATGCAGAAGGAGATGTCACCAGCACACCAGGGAACTCCATCAAAGGGGCTTTTATTGGCGTGGCTCCGAAACGTCGCTGTTGTTTGCTGCTATTGTCAGTAAAAGCGTTGGGCCCTTTGATGGAGTTCCCTGGGGTACTGGTGACATATCCTTTGCTTTGGGACAATCTGGTGTTCAGCTACTTCAGCCCCCGCTTACTCTACAGCAGGGGGGGTCTCTTACTGGGGCCCCTCCAGCTTTTGCGAAGCTACAAGTCCCATCATGCCTCTGGCTGTCATGCTTGTGGCTGTCAGAATCTTGCTATTCCTCATGGGACTTGTAGTTCTGCAACAGCTGGAGGTCCGCTAATTGCATATCCCTGCACTAGGGGGATGAGAAATGCAAAGCATGGTCGTTTTGCCAAGAGTAGTAATTTGGGTTGACGCGTTTCGCTGAGATATCCGCTTCCTCAGGACCTTCTATCTCGTATACAGATGAACATTGGTGTAATTTCTAGGATCAAAAATACACATATGAGTTTCATATCAATGTGTAGAAATAACAAATATTATCAAAAATTGATATCTGAAATATAAACTATATCCCCAAGGAGGGAGAAGAGAGGAGGAAAAAAAGGGTGGGGGGAGGTGGGAGAATTGAATATGGTAAATAAGTCATTAATTGCCCCCCTTAGTACCCCTGCTCAGCAGATCACCAGCTCTTTAGTACCCCTGCTCAGCAGATCTCCAGCTCATTAGTACCACTGCTCAGCAGATCTCCAGTGCATTAGTACCCCTGCTCAGCAGATCTCCAGTGCATTAGTACCCCTGCTCAGCAGATCTCCAGTGCATTAGTACCCCTGCTCAGCAGATCTCCAGTGCATTAGTACCCCTGCTCAGCAGACCGCCAGCTCATTAGTACCCCTGCTCTGCAGATCTCCAGTTCATTAGCACCATTGCTCAGCAGATCTCCAGTGCATTAGTACCCCTGCTCAGCAGATCTCCAGTGCATTAGTACCCCTGCTCTGCAGATCGCCAGCTCATTAGTACCACTGCTCAGCAGATCTCCAGTTCATTAGCACCATTGCTCAGCAGATCTCCAGTGCATTAGTACCCCTGCTCAGCAGATCGCCAGCTCATTAGTACCCCTGCTCAGCAGATCACCAGCTCATTAGTACCCCTGTTCAGCAGATTGCCAGCTCATTAGTACCCCTGTTCAGCAGATTGCCAGCTCATTAGTAACCCTGCTCAGCAGATTGCCAGCTCATTAGTAACCCTGCTCAGCAGATTGTCAGCTCATTAGTAACCCTGCTCAGCAGATTGCCAGCTCATTAGTACCCCTGCTCAGCAGATTGTCAGCTCATTAGTACCCCTGCTCAGCAGATTGCCAGCTCATTAGTACCCCTGCTCAGCAGATTGCCAGCTCATTAGTACCCCTGCTCAGCAGATTGCCAGCTCATTAGTACCCCTGCTCAGCAGATTGCCAGCTCATTAGTACCCCTGCTCAGCAGATTGCCAGCTCATTAGTACCCCTGCTCAGCAGATTGCCAGCTCATTAGTACCCCTGCTCAGCAGATTGCCAGCTCATTAGTACCCCTGCTCAGCAGATCTCCATCTCATTAGTACCCCTGCTCAGCAGATCCCCAGCTCATTAGTACCCCTGCTCAGCAGATCCCCAGCTCATTAGTACCCCTGCTCAGCAGATCGCCAGCTCATTGGTACCCCTGCTCAGCAGATCGCCAGCTCATTGGTACCCCTGCTCAGCAGATCGCCAGCTCATTAGTACCCCTGCTCAGCAGATCGCCAGCTCTTTAGTACCCCTGCTCAGAAGATCCGTGAATGGTAACCAATCGGATTATAACTTCAGCAAGTTCAGTTAAACTTCAAAAAAAAAAAACTGGAACTGGTTTATATCCAGAGCTGCACCAGATATTTTAATCTCCAGCTTTAATAAATACCCCGATCCCCCCCCCCCCCGCCCGTGTGCCAACAGGTAGGCTTCTATGGCAGCAGAAATCCGGTTAATCTGGGCAAAGTTTCTTTTTTTTTTTTCTTTTATTTATGTTTTTAGATGTCCCACAGAATGGGAATGAACTTGCTCCTGTCCAACCGCCCCTCTTTATCTGTAGTTTGTGTCGTTTACACTGAACGTTTAGATAAAGAATTATCTTCTGTGAAGATGGAAAGCACCAGGAAATTTTGTAATATTTTCTTCTATGTTCATAGGGTACTTTTCCTCACGGGATCGACGTCTTGACCATAGCAGACTATTTTGCCGTTGGAAATCGAGTCAGTTGCTTCCTCAACATCAGGTAATGTGGACTCCATGGCCGCTTCTCGCAGACCCGGCCTCTATAAATGGCTGGAGCTGCTGGTAGAATCAATGTGGGCTGAGGGTGCTTGAAGCCCGTTATACCCGACTCTGCAGAGGTTGATTTGAAGGGTCAAAGAAACCGGTGAATGTTGGTTGAATAGTGACAGTATTCCGTCAGATGAAGTCGCTGTGTATTCAGACAACTGCAGATATTGGCTGTCTGAATACTGTAGCCGAGGGGGAGGATTCCTCCATCGGTGGGCTGAATGATGTTTTTCTATGGGTAACCCTATATGACTGGCGACTGGTGTTTTTTGTTTTTTTTGGGGGGGGTCAAACAAGGCACCCGCTGCCACCTGCCCCCATACCTCCCCAGTCAGTCGGGTCAATCCTAGCGCTTCCCTCTGGGGGTCAGGCAGCGGCTTCTTGTGCGTCTCCTCGCGAAGGCTGTGTGTCTCCTCCCTCCTCCTTCTAGGCGGCCAATAGGATTGCCTGTCCTTTCAGCCAATTGTGGGACGGGTCCCAAGACCCCTGATTGGCCAGGATGAGAATCAGTATATTTATTTATTTATTTCAATATTTATTAGCTATTGTCACAACTGGGTGGGCTCATTTTTTTAAACCAATTAGAGCCTCATGCTCTATTCACGTGCTTAAAAAACCTCCCAAAAAAACCCCATTGGAATCCATGTGTCCGGTGCCCCGCATGTAGATTAGGGAGCCGGACGCATGGATATGGGGGGCGCCCCTAATAGATGGGCCCATACTGCCCTATATAGTTCACTATGTTACCTCATAATACACATGGGGACAAATTATATTTAAAAAAAAAGTAATTGTCTTAAAGCTCCACCCCCATTTTGAAATTTGCCCCTACTTGTAAATCATTGCTTTGAAATACCGTATTGGATTTTTTTTTCTCTAGTCTAATTACCTTGTTTGTAAAGGGTAATTGCTCCGTTTCCGGGGTACCTCGCCGCGTACGTCATTTCCGTATTTCCATATGAGTTTCCTCAATCCCAGGAGTCAATGGGCATTCTCCACTGGTGGCATTGTGTTATTTTCAAACAGGAAATGGCGCAATGCAAGGCAACCATGAGAGTGCCACAATTTGTAGTGCATGCGCAAGATCTGGAGGTGCATGCTGGGTATCCAGCAGCGCTTGTATCCTGGAATAAGATACCAGTGGGCTTCACTTGTCCACACAGAAGATGGAGGAGCGCAAGGAAGGGAACAGCAAGGTTAGTTAAAAATAAATAAGGACATATAGAAAACCAACTATGTATACAGTTTGGTAATAAATTGGATACAAACATCACGGAGGGGGGAGTCTTAAAAAATAAAAATAAAAAAAAATAATCCAGCTGGAGCTTTAAAGGAGTTGTAAAGGCAGAAGGTGCATTCTGTGCATTAAAGCGGATTTCCGCCAAATTTTTAATTTTTTTTAAAGTCAGCAGCTACAAATATTGCAGGCTTTCACACTGGAGACAATGGTGCAGCAGTTTGAGGGCGGATTGCAGGCGCTATTTCTAACGCTATAGCGCCTGCAAAACGCCCTCGGTGTGAAAGGGGTCTTAAAATATGGACACTTACCTGTCCTCACCCGAAGCTGATCTGTGCCTCGGCTCTCGGGTGGAGGCGCCAATATCTTCGGTAAGAGAATCAGGAAGGAATCAGCCTGGTTCCCTAGTGCGCATGCGCGAGTTGCGCTGCGCGTCCTCGCTGGTCCCTGCTGTCTTGTGGGAGATACGTGTGTCTCCCAGAAGACATGGGGGGGGGGGGGTCGGAGGAGGGGCCCCGCCAGCTGTTGCAGAACTAAAAGTCCCATCATGCCTCTGGGAGTCATTGTAACTGCCAGCCTTGGAATGCCTCATGGGAAATGTAGTTCCACAGCAGCTGGAGGGCCCCCAGGTTGGCCTCCTCCTGCTATAGAGGGATGTGCTTTGTCCATATTTCATGTCTGATGTTTACAACCACTTTATTGAAGAGTAGACCTTGTAGACCTCCCAAAATGTTTTGGCCAAGATTACAGGAGGAAACAAATACTATGGTCTTATAACAAAAATAGTTTGGTGCTCCATTCTTCTTTCATTTTGGTAAAAAAAAAAAAAAGTTGACAAGGGTTCTAACCCTTCCATAACCCAACCAAAAGTTTCACTTGGATCCTCCTTCACAGACGCTGATGCTGGTGTCATTTTGCTTTCTACAAACAATATTTATTGATGAATCTCTTTCGCTTGTTGTTTTTAGCGTATTTGTCGCTGGTTTCCCAGAATACACGGCACCAATGATCGATCACCTAGTGAAAATGAAGATCAACCACTGGGACGGGTGAGTTCACAGGCTCTTGAAGCTCATGAATTAAATCTATAAAACCACAAATGAATGTGACCGTGTCAGTGGCTTGAAAAAAAAATTTGAACGGCCCTTTCTCTGCAGTAGAAGAGATTTTATACCCACCTCTCCGGTGGTCCATGTCTCCCGTCTCCCGTCTGTGCTCCTTTCACAGCCTGCGTCAGTCTCTTTGACATTCATCGCTTCTGGGATAGGCAGATACCTTTGTCCTATGATTGGGGAGATACTCGGGGATATTAAAGTTTTACATTTTTACTTTTCTAAAATATTAAGGGTGCGCCAACTAAATATTGAACCCTATGGACCAAGACTGGGATGCCACTACAGTTCATGTGCGTGTACAGGCAGTCGTCCCAATACTTTTGGTAATATAGTGTATGTCTGTTGACACACACACATAGTGGATCTTGTCCCGGGCCGCTGCTCCCTCAATGGCTCATGCTGCTCCCACCGTGTCCAGTGAGGAGGGAGAGAGGGAAGCACCTCTGTGCACAGTGCTGGACCAAGATCGGGCTCGGGTAAGTATTTTTGGATTTCCGGAGGGTGGATTTCGGGAGGGGGGGCAGAGCTGCACTTAAAAGTTTTTGTACCTTTTTAATGAAAAAGAATGCATGAAGGTAAAACACCTGTAGCCTTTAAAACTACTTTAAGCCGGCCATAGAAGGATCGGAGTTCAGCAAGGACCATCTTAAGGTGGATCATTCTAACTGAATAAGTAGAATTGAAGTGAAAGCCTTTACTGGTATCTCTAGGTAGTGGTTGATGGTGTTTACTACACAAATAAACTGTTATTTTTCCTGGTTATCCAACGTTTTAGTATATTTTAAAGATTTGACTTCAAGAAGCAGTGTTTGGCTGGAGCAGACTGGGAGGCGTGGGATACGACCCCTGGGGCAGTATTGATGCCCCGAGCGTTGTATTGTTTGCACGCATGGACTGTTTATAGTAACCTGTGCTGTGCTCTGACATGTTAGGCCGTGCTGTCCGGGCTGTGACCGCACCCTCGGGGATCACTGTTTGTGTCTCCAGTCTGCTGGTCAGCTTCAAAGGTCAGTGTGGCGCTTCTGTGATCAGCTTGTCCCTCTGTCATCATCGTCATCATCATCCTCATCATCGTCGTGGCCACTGGATGTGAGCCGGAAACAAATGGCTTTAGATTTATGTGGCCTTTCCTGAATCCATTCTGCAGAGCTGATATAAATAAATAAAACTCATTAGGATGCATGTATGATTTAAAGTGGAACCTTCAGTCATTTTTTCCTCTTTCCATCTATTAAATCTTCTGCCCTTGTTTTTGTTTTAACTTTGGATAATAATAGATTTTTTCTGCCAGTAAATCCCTTATACAGCCCACTTCCTGTTTATTGTCTGGTCATTGGCCCTTACGACATCATGCACAGCTCTCTTTCTTTCTCACTCTTATGAGAATTTGCCAGGAAGGGAGGGGGATGAGACATGAGAGGGTCAATGAGAGCTGCAGAGCTGGAGGTTTCTTCTGACACCCGGATGGGAGCCCACCAGACTCCTGGCCTCTGGATAGAGGTTCTCCTGACACCCCAATAAGAGCCCACCAGACTCCTAGGTAGGCTCTGGATAGAGGTTCTCCTGACACCCTGATAGGAGCCCACCTGATTCATGAGACCTTCTGTCTCCTGGCTGGGGCATCTCTGCCCCCTGGGTGAGACCTCGTGTCTCTTGATTCCTGGCTGGCGCCCCTCTGAATCCTGGGTAAGACCTCATGTCTCTTGATTCCTGGCTGGCGCCCCTCTGACCCCTAGGTGGGACCTCATGTCTCTTGATTCCTGGCTGGCGCCACTCTGACCCCTAGGTGGGACCTCATGTCTCTTGATTCCTGGCTGGCACCCCTCTGACCCCTGGGTGAGACCTCATGTCTCTTGATTCCTGGCTGGTGCCCCTCTGACCCCTAGGTGGGACCTCATGTCTCTTGATTCCTGGCTGGCACCCCTCTGACCCCTAGGTGGGACCTCATGTCTCTTGATTCCTGGCTGGTGCCCCTCTGACCCCTAGGTGGGACCTCATGTCTCTTTATTCGTGGGTGGCTACCCTTTGACCCCTGGGTGGGACCTCATGTCTCTCTTGATTCCTGGCTGGCGCCCCTCTGACCCCTGGATGAGACCTCATGTCTCTTGATTCGTGGGTGGCGCCCCTCTGACCCCTGGATGAGACCTCATGTCTCTTGATTCCTGGCTGGCGCCCCTCTGACCCCTGGATGAGACCTCATGTCTCTTGATTCCTGGCTGGCGCCCCTCTGACCCCTGGGTGGGACCTCATGTCTCTTGATTCCTCGCTGGCACCCCCCTGACCCCTGGGTAAAACCTCATGTCTCTAATATGGGAGCTGTCTCCAAACTGGGAACTCTGAGCTATCCTCAGGCTTGAGAATAGCATGACCCTGCACAGCTGTGTACTCACAGGATTGAAGGTTTTGTCATGCCCAAGAACCTTCAATCTCCAGGCCCCAATACAGGAATACCTAAAACAGAGCTTACTCCACTCAGAAACAAAAATCTCTGATTCCAGTCCGGAACGCTGGGCTGTGGAGGGGGCAGGAGTGGCCGACTCAGGCTCTCAGTGGCTCGCTGAGAGGCTGAGCCGGGTGACGGTCCAGGCTTGTGGGTGGATCCAGACTTCATTGTGGCGATCTTACCCGAGCCTCGACAGGCTCTGCGATGTCAGCCAACAGCAGGCTTCAGCCCGTTGTCTGCTGAAAACCGGTCACAGGAGTGCGTTCAGACAGTGCATTCCTGTGATCAGCAGAAGAAGTACAGCCAAACAAGCTTTCCCCGTACTTCTCCTTCAAGCCTTAATGTCAACCCTGTGTCATTTTCCCCTAGATTTTCCCAGTGGCAGGGTCTCGCACTGTCACAAACGATAAATCGATCTCACACCTGTCCAAAGCTTTTGCAGTTGGCTGCCCGGAAATTCGAGGCACAGGGGGCTGCAAATGCACTGTTCACCTGTTTAATAGGTTTTGCTGAATGAAAGGCAGCCTGATTTGCATATAATTATGATGCTAGTTTGCTTAATAAATGCCCCCCCCCAACAATATCTTGTGTGGCTACTTGTCTAATGAGCTTGCACTTACCCCCCCGTGTCCTCTTGTACTGTAAGGCCTGTAGACGTCCTTTATAATCAGTGACATGAATCAATTGTCACGCAGTGAATACGACCCGCAGGCCTGGCTCTGGTTACAGTACAGCGTCCCGGACACTGCAGCCACTCACCTGTGAAAAATAACCAAAACCAGATAAACAGGTGTAACAGAAAATACCACAAATCTCAGGGGAAGAATAATACTGCCACCAGCAACATTCTTGTCGTGTATACAATATCTGCAGAAAGAGAATGAAATAAGCCTGCAGGTCATACAAGGTTACACAAGAACTGCACTTACTTTTATAGTAATATACCTATCTATGTAATAATAATGTGTTGTGACACCAGAAAATCATAAATAACCACGGCGAGAATTCTGGGGGATGTCTGAGAGTCTCTGAACACGGAATACAGAGAATCGAGTATTAAAGGAGAAGTATGGGGAAAGCTCCTTTAGCTGTACTTCCCCTATGGATCACAGTAACACAGTTCGTTCTGCACTCCTGTCACCCGTTGTCAGCTGAAGCCCGCTGTCGTAGCCGGTCCAGGCTCGGGCAAGATCGCGACAATGAATTCTGGATCCGCCCACATGCCTGGACCGGCACACGGCTTAGGCGCTCCCTGAGAGCCTGAGCCAGCCCCTCCCACCCCCCTCCACAGCCCAGCGCTCCGCTGGGGACGGGCAGAGCAGAGAGCCCGTGACTGACAGCCAGGGAGCACTGAGAACCGAGCGATCGGCAGTGTTTGATCGCTCGGTTCTCAGTGTTAGAGCCGGCGGGGGACAGATGCGGCATCTACCTAGGTAAGTAGGATTCTTGAAAAAAAACAACAACATACTTCTCTTTTTAATGTCATCTGATACGGATCATAATAAATTTTGTCAGCATTTTACCACATGGGATATACAATCAGAATAAATCATAATGGTGTCAGAGGGTTTGTTACACTTTAGTGTTGAATAAAGTATAAACACTCTTGGAACAAAATCCTTTTGCTGCTCTAACAACGTAGAACCGGGTTTGACACTCAGTATTGTACTATGCTGTGAATAGAACTGTACACCAGTGCATTTTTTGTTGGTATACTGGCCCCTGCGTTGGCACAGCAGTCCAGTTTTTCACATTAAAGGCTCCACCGATGGGCACTGATAGGCTGCACTAATGGGCACTGTTAAAGCGGTTGTATCCCTTGCTTTATTATTTTTACCTACAGGTAAACCTATAATAAGGCTTACTAGTAGGTAAAAAGAATATCTCCTAAACCTGCACGGTTTAGGAGATATTGACCCTGCACGCAGCCGCTGACGTCAGCGGTGCATGTGCTCTGCAGGCCCGGTGTATCCTGCCAGAATGGAGGGCTTCCACGCATATGCTGTGGCCACTCACAGTGCTGGAGCCAGCGATCCTGGAAGAAATGCTGAGGTAACATGTTGGCTCCCTCAGCGGTGACTGGGCACGCTGCGGGAGCTTTGTTCTAAGGTTAGTATTTTATAATGCTATTGTCTTTCAGGCCTTTTTTTTTTTTGCAGTTTACTGCTGCTTTAAGGCTGTACTGATGGGCACTGTTGAGGCTGTACTGATGGGCACTGTTGAGGCAGTACTGATGGGCACTGTTGAGGCAGTACTGATGGGCACTGTTGAGGCTGTACTGATGGGCACTGTTGAGGCAGTACTGATGGGCACTGTTGAGGCAGTACTGATGGGCACTGTTGAGGCAGTACTGATGGGCACTGTTGAGGCAGTACTGATGGGCACTGTTGAGGCAGTACTGATGGGCACTGTTGAGGCAGTACTGATGGGCACTGTTGAGGCAGTACTGATGGGCACTGTTGAGGCAGTACTGATGGGCACTGTTGAGGCAGTACTGATGGGCACTGTTGAGGCAGTACTGATGGGCACTGTTGAGGCTGTACTGATGGGCACTGTTGAGGCTGTACTGATGGTCACTGTTGAGGCTGTACTGATGGTCACTGTTGAGGCAGTACTGATGGGCACTGTTGAGGCTGTACTGATGGGGGCACTGTTGAGGCTGTACTGATGGGGGCACTGTTGAGGCTGTACTGATGGGGGCACTGTTGAGGCTGTACTGATGGGGGCACTGTTGAGGCTGTACTGATGGGGGCACTGTTGAGGCTGTACTGATGGGGGCACTGTTGAGGCTGTACTGATGGGGGCACTGTTGAGGCTGTACTGATGGGGACACTGTTGAGGCTGTACTGATGGGGGCACTGTTGAGGCTGTACTGATGGGGGCACTGATAGGCTGCACTGATGGGGGCACTGATAGGGGGCACTGATAGGCTGCACTGATGGGGGCACTGATGGGCACTGTTGAGGCTGCACTGATGGGCACTGTTGAGGCTGCACTGATGGGCACTGTTGAGGCTGCACTGATGGGCACTGTTGAGGCTGCACTGTTGAGGCTGCACTGATGGGCACTGTTGAGGCTGTACTGATGGGCACTGTTGAGGCTGTACTGATGGGCACTGTTGAGGCTGTACTGATGGGCACTGTTGAGGCTGTACTGATGGGCACTGTTGAGGCTGTACTGATGGGCACTGTTGAGGCTGTACTGATGGGCACTGTTGAGGCTGTACTGATGGGCACTGATGGGCTGAAATGATGGGCACTGATGGGCTGCACTGATGGGGCTGCACAGATGATCAGGGACCTGATTCAGTGTGAATGTACTGAGAGCCTTGCCGGTTATCACCTCATTTCCTCAGACAAGACACAGCACATGAGCAAAACACTGCTGATTAACGATGAGCTCAGGCGTGTGCAGAGCCCGTCAGGAAGTCGGCACAGCGTCAATCACAGTGAGACGTTTCTCGATCTCTGCACCCACGGATCGGGTAAATGTCTCACTGCCTGCGATTAGCGCTGTGCAGTGCCGACTTCCTGGCGGGCTCTACACGTGCGGATTGCGCACGAGCCTGAGCTCATCCTTACTGCTGATAAGCGGCGGGTCTGTTTGCATTTGATCTGCAGTGATTGGCCCTTTACTGCGATCTGTGATCGGCTGCATCCAAAGGACACAGCAGTCACCGAATGCGCTTGATGTGCCCCTCAAGGGGTGGGGTTCTGTGTTGGACGTCTATGCGCCCCCTCTTCAGAACTAGAGAGCCGCGTTGTAGCCGTCTTTCGGTTATAACGCGGTACTAAAGTGGTTAAAAAGTTTTCAAATGTTCTTACCCAGCCTTTCTCAACCTTTTTACCCCAGGGGAACCCTTAAAATTATTTTCAGGTCTCAAGGAACCAATGATGAAACCCATTCATTGGGGGTCAGTGATAACAATGCCCCTTACTCTGGTGGTCAATGAGAAGAATGCCCTTTTTACAGTGGTGGTAATAATGGCCCCCTTACAGAGAGCTATAAAGATCATTGGTGTCATACCGCTGGCTCCTCCAAGTGGCATTGGCTCAGATCTATGTAGGCACCATCAAACGGGGGTAAATCAGCCACAGCTCAAGGAACCCCTAGCCACCTCTGAAGGAACCCATCTCCACTCATTGTCATTGGGTGCCCGTTGGAAAGAATTTCCATCATCAGCTCTATCCCTGAGAAATTAAAGTGGAGGGCCACCCTAAAATAAAAAAATTGCATTAATATTCTAAAAAAAATAAAAAAATGTTTTAACTTACCTGAAACCGCTGTTGCTAGGCAGTCTTCCTAATCTGCCTCTTCCTATTCCGCGGCGCTTCCTCCTCTTCGGCGAGCGGCCCCGTTGCCTTCTGGGGCATGTGTGTCCCCCCAGAAAACAACGGGGGGCCATTCACCAAGCGCCACGCGACTCGCACATGCGCAGTAGGAAACGAGCAGCGAAGCCGCAATACTCCACTGCCTGTTTCCCTTAGGATGGCGGCGCCGACAGCCGATCCGATGGACAGATCGGCCTCGGGCAGCCGACATCGCGGGCTCGCTGGACAGGTAAGTGTCTTTAGTAAAAGTCAGCAGCTACAGTGCTTGTAGCTGCTGACTTTAAAAAAAAAAAATCGCCACTGGAACACTGGAAACTATACCCTAAAAATGATGACCTAATAAACCATTGTGATTGGTCCTGGAGGATCTTATTGGACGGCACGACCTCACAGTAAAGCTTTTCCCCGTTCCTCGCGTTCTTTATTATTATTTTTTTTTTTTTTTTAGCCCATTTGATGTTGTGGATAGAAGGCTCCTCTGATCTCTGCCTCCTCTAATACACAATAGCCGCTTTTATCCCATCCCTCTGACATCATATATTTTGCCTTTTTGTGGCAGTTATTAACTCACACCTAGGTTCCCGAGCGCCGTTCCTTCATCCTAAAACCCCAATAAAACCGCGCACTTTGACTCCCATCCGACACCTGTTACCTTCCTCCTCAGCCGAGCGCCATTGTTTATTGTTTTCATCAATTCGCTTTAATGATCCAAGTCGTTCTGGAGCGACATTACACCCCGTCATTGCCTAAATCTGAGCCGCTTTTGTCTTCAAAGACTTTAATTGTGTTCAGCTTCTTCCGTAGAAACTATAATAAAATGTTTCCTTTTGCTGGGCTGGTTTAGGCGATTTTCATATTTATATTTCATATTGCTGTTTTATACAAAAAAAAATAAAAAAACTGTTGTGATAATGCTTATAATTGTTTTCATTTTTATCACAGTCGAGAAATATAAGTGCAAAAACGGAGGGGAATTTTGGGACTTTAAATGAAGCACAAGTATGTGCCTCCATCCCGCTAATCGGTACGTAATAGAGGAAGTTTGGGACTTTAAAATGAAGCACTTGGATAATGGAGGTAGGTTTTAACCATATTAAAAAAAAAAAAAAATTTTTTTATTGATTGTTCAGTAACAGATCATAAAAAATAATAAAGATCAAATTCATAATGTATATAGGCGTAAGTACAGTAGAAGCATGATATATAGTATTCACATATAGCAGCACATAGTAGTAATAAATAAAATAATTGGGTAGTATGGCATGGTAGTGCCTATGACAGCAAAACCGACATCAGCAAGTACATCCACATAATAGATATGCATCCACTAGATGTAAAACAAAAATAAATTTAGTATATAGTTAAAAAAAGTAAATTCATAATAAAATAAATATAGTTCCGTATAAAATATAGCTGGGACATCATTTCAAAAGCTCGACGCGTTTCGTGGGTGTCTCCCCACTCATCAGGAGCTGATGCGACCAAAAAATTCCTATGGAATAGAATAAAAAATAATATAATATACTAACCATATAAATAAAAATAAATTAATGGGGATTTAATGCGTGTAAATGGTTAGCCAGGGCAGACTCACCAATCCGGATGGAAAGTGCATTGTGCGGCAGTGGGCGTAGGGTGGGCCATGGGCATATCTATTATGTGGATGTACTTGCTGATGTCGGTTTTGCTGTCATAGGCACTACCATGCCATACTACCCAATTATTTTATTTATTACTACTATGTGCTGCTATATGTGAATACTATATATCATGCTTCTACTGTACTTACGCCTATATACATTATGAATTTGATCTTTATTATTTTTTATGATCTGTTACTGAACAATCAATAAAAATTTTTTTTTTTTTTTTAATATGGTTAAAACCTAACTCCATTATCCAAGTGCTTCATTTTCAAGTCCCAAACTTCCTCTATTACGTACCGAGAAATATAAGTGAATATAAAGCCAAGGCCAACATTTTAGAAAATTACACAAATATTAACCACTTAAAGTGGTGTTGCCACCAAAAAAAAAAAAAAATAGTTTAAAATTCTTAAAAAAAAAAATAAAAAAAAAAATAATTGGAATTTTTTTTTTTTTTTACTCACCTCTAAATACCTGTTGCTAGGGGGTCCCTCGTAGTCTGCCTTCTTCCTTGCCCGGGCTGGTGACATCACTTCCCCTCGCGCCGCGCAGTCACCTGGGACCTGTCAGGTGTCCCAGATGACTGTGCGGCGTATCACTGCGCCCTGCACCGCTCGCACATGCGCAGTGGGGGTGCCCGGCTGTAAAGCCACAGCCGGGTGCCCACAGTACGAATGACGGTGCCGCGAGCGGAGTGGGTAAAGAGGGGGGCTTCGTTCCCCCGCATCGCTGGACCCTGGGCCAGGTAAGTGTCCGATTATTAAAAGTCAGCATCCCCCGCATCGCTGGACTCTGGGACAGGTAAGTGTCTGATTATTAAAAGTCAGCATCCCCCGCATCGCTGGACCCTGGGACAAGTAAGTGTCCGATTATTAAAAGTCAGCATCCCCCGCATCGCTGGACCCTGGGACAAGTAAGTGTCCAATTATTAAAAGTCAGTATCCCCCGCATCGCTGGACCCTGGGACAGGTAAGTGTTCGATTATTAAAAGTCAGCAGCTGCAGCATTTGTAGCTGCTGACTTTTAATTTTTTTTTTTTTTTAGGGGGCACCCCACTTTAAGGACTAGGCTTTTTTATTTTTTATTTTTTTTTGAGATTTTGGTGTTTAAAACATTTTTTTTTTTTTTGCTAGAAAATTACTTAGAACCCCCCAAACATTATATATATATATATATATATATATATATATATATATTTTTTTTTATCTAACGCCCTAGAGAATAAATTGGCGGTTATTGCAATACTTTCTGTCGCACCGTATTTGCGCAATCGGTCTTACAAGCGCACTTTTTTTGGAAAAAATTCACTTTTTTGGAATAAAAAAAAAAATAAGACAACAGAAAAGTTAGCCCAATTTTTTTTATTTTTTTATTTTGTGAAAGATAATGTTACGCCAAGTAAATTGATACCCAACCCAATGTCACGCTTCAAAATGTTGCGCCCGCTCGTGGAATGGCGTCAAACTTTTACCCTTAAAAACCTCCATAGGCGACGTTTAAAAAAATTCTACAGGTTGTATGTTTTGCGTTACAGAGGAGGTCTAGGGCTAGAATTATTGCTCTCGCTCTAACGTATGCGGCGATACCTCACGTGTGTGGTTTGACCACCGTTTTCATATGCGGGCGCTGCTCACCTTTACCTGTCCAGCTTTACTCTACTAATTTTACCCTAAATACACTTTATTTATGAAGAGTATATTGGGGGGGGGGGGGAAACAAAATGTATTAAACAAATCTGTTTTCTCTGCAGTGTCATGCGAGAGCTTTCCACAAAGACCCTTCACAACCTAACTCCGATCGCCCCCGAATACATGACCAGAACCGGTAAGTCCTCATTTATATGGCTGAAGATTTAATAGATTATTTTTGTTAAAGTGATACTAAATACACCCTGCGCCATGCACCTTGTCCCATCCATTTCTGTATATGGATGACGGCACTCTAATTATTTTAATAAACAAAACAAAAAAGTACCTGAATAAATTGAATGTTATTTAAAAAAATTACCTTTCCTTTTCCGATCTGCAGCCACTGTAATTTTCTGTAAAATGTAATATGACCACCTGGAGGCGCTCTGTACACACATGATATACAGAACACCCCCCAGAAATGCAATATGGCCACCTGGAGGCACTCTGTACACACATGGTATACGGAACACCCCCCAGAAATGCAATATGACCACCTGGAGGCGCTCTGTACACACATGGTATACGGAACGCCCCCTGGAGGCGCTCTGTACACACATGGTATACGGATCGCCCCCTGGAGGCGCTCTGTACACACGTGGTATACGGAGCGCCCCCTGGAGACGCTCTGTACACACATGGTATACGGAGCGCCCCCTGGAGACGCTCTGTACACACATGGTATACGGAGCGCCCCCTGGAGGCACTCTGTACACACATGGTATACGGAGCGCCCCCTGGAGACGCTCTGTACACACATGGTATACGGAGCGCCCCCTGGAGGCGCTCTGTAGACGGTATACGGAACACCCCCCAGAAATGCAATATGGCCACCTGGAGGCGCTCTGTACACAGATGGTATACAGAACACCCCCCCCCCCCCCAGAGATGCAATATGGCCACCTGGAGGCGCTCTGTACACACATGGTATACGGAGCGCCCCCTGGAGGCGCTCTGTACACAGATGGTATATGGAACGCCCCCTGGAGGCGCTCTGTACACAGATGGTATATGGAACGCCCCCTGGAGGCGCTCTGTACACAGAGGGTATACGGAACACCCCCCCCCCAGAAATGCAATATGGCCACCTAGAGGCGCTCTGTACACACATGGTATATGGAACACCCCCAGAAATGCAACATGGCCACCTGGAGGTGCTCTGTACACACATGGTATACAGAACACCCCCCCCCCCCCCCCCATAAATGTAATTTTCTACTTGTGTTGATTGGCTCTCTGATTTTCCCAGAAGTCTGCACGAAGATACAAGTGAGATGTTGGGCATCTCCTGCAACAAAAATTTAATTTTTTTTTTTTTTTTTTTGGTGAGATACTCTCAAAGAGAAATCACATCTAAAGGGATGCCGACCCTGTCAGTTTCCTCATTAGAACCCTGCGGGTGCAGCAGCTGATTGATAATTATAAAATCACTCCCATTTACATTCACTTTGCGCAGACAAACAAACCGCTATTTCTTCAGAGTAACAAAAGGTAGAAATCAAAATCAAAGTTTGTTAAAATCCCTGCAATGTACAGTTTCATTGCGGGCCGTATCAACATTATAGTTGTCCTCAAAAGGCCAGTTGTATCTTTAATACTAGATGTTGTAAGCACCCCATCCCCCCCCATTTTAGATAAGATGTCAAAAGTCCCCCACCCTCTCTTACATCACAGCGCATCCTCCTTACCTTGTATGGCTGCAGGGATAGAAGCTGGAGGCAGGGTCTGGAGGAGAACCAGAAAAGGGCTGAATGCTGAGGCCAGGGGAGGCAGAAACAATGGGGTGCTGCAGCTGCACAGAGGTAAAGGAAGAGTTCTGTCCTCCTCTCTGCTTCCGACTGCTGAGATGGGGGGGGAGGGGCAGAGACAAGTCTTTTCACGACTGCTCGGAGAAGCGCAGGATCTGGTGGAGGAGTTGTGTCCTCTGCTGCTGCTGACTGCTGAGACGCATCCTAGAGCAGGGGTCTCAAACTGCACTGTTGCAAAACTACAAGTCCCATGAGACATTGCAAGGCTGACAGTTACAAGCGTAACTCCCATAGGCAGAGGCATGATGGGACTTGTAGTTCCACAACAGCTGGAGGGCCGCCAGTTTGAGACTCCTGCCTTAGAGGGTACACCTTCCAATCTGTATATGATTTATGAGAGTAACATTATGGAAGAGGCATGTAAAATTTAAGAAATAACTTTGGAAGTTCCTCCTGGAAAGGCTTGGCGGTGTTACGAGCCACAGAAAGCTGTTCCTGCATGTCCCTCTGTCCCTCTGTCCCTCCTCATTTGTCCCTCATGTTGGTCTGATCTCTATAGTTGTATATAAAATGCACTGATCTATCAAGACGTGTGATAAATCTTTCATCCGATTTTTAAATTGCTGCCTTTGTAAATTTCAGAAGCCAGTATAAGGGAATAGTAGGGGGCAAAACACTTTGTGGGTTTAACTAATCATATTTTTTTGTAGAATTCTCCTTTTAGGGGGCGTGGCAGGGGGTGTGTCCTATGCCCACATACTTTTGCCAATAGGTGTCCTTCGTTCCCATCTCCAAAAAGGTTTGGCGTTATGCAGAAGGTACAATCAATGATGTGACATTTTGTATTGCAGTGCTGCCACAGCTCCTCCCTTTGGCGACTGGCACGGATTTGCACACACGCCATGGCGCCATCTTGGCCTGTGCTGAAATCACCCATGCACTTTATAAGCTGGCGGTTCAGAGCAACAGGTAACAGAATTTTACATTTTCATCTTTCTACTGTTTTTGTATTTCCTGATCTTCAGATGGACATACCATGTGTGGCCAACTCATCCATGACCACATGGCCAAAATGACACAGACCGTCCCCTCCAACTGATTGAATAGAGAGGTTTCCAGTGAAGGGTATAAAGACATGGTGTGGCCAGCTGGGTGTGGAGGAACTTGACTGTCCTGCACAGATCCCTGACCCCAACTTGAGTGTCCTGGACAGAGCCCTGACCCCAACTTGAGTGTCCTGGACAGAGCCCTGACCCCAACTTGAGTGTCCTGGACAGAGCCCTGACCCCAACTTGAGTGTCCTGGACAGAGCCCTGACCCCAACTTGAGTGTCCTGGACAGAGCCCTGACCCCAACTTGAGTGTCCTGCACAGAGCCCTGAGCCCAACTTGAGTGTCCTGTACAGAGCCCTGAGCCCAACTTGAGTGTCCTGTACAGAGCCCTGACCCCAACTTGAGTGTCCTGCACAGAGCCCTGACCCCAACTTGAGTGTCCTGCACAGAGCCCTGACCCCAACTTGAGTGTCCTGCACAGAGCCCTGACCCCAACTTGAGAGTCCTGCACAGAGCCCTGACCCCAACTTGAGAGTCCTGCACAGAGCCCTGACCCCAACTTGAGTGTCCTGCACAGAGCCCTGACCCCAACTTGAGTGTCCTGCACAGAGCCCTGACCCCAACTTGAGTGTCCTGCACAGAGCCCTGACCCCAACTTGAGTGTCCTGCACAGAGCCCTGACCCCAACTTGAGTGTCCTGCACAGAGCCCTGACCCCAACTTGAGTGTCCTGCACAGAGCCCTGACCCCAACTTGAGTGTCCTGCACAGAGCCCTGACCCCAACTTGAGTGTCCTGCACAGAGCCCTGACCCCAACTTGAGTGTCCTGCACAGAGCCCTGACCCCAACTTGAGTGTCCTGCACAGAGCCCTGACCCCAACTTGAGAGTCCTGCACAGAGCCCTGACCCCAACTTGAGTGTCCTGCACAGAGCCCTGACCCCAACTTGAGTGTCCTGCACAGAGCCCTGACCACAACTTGAGTGTCCTGCACAGAGCCCTGACCCCAACTTGAGTGTCCTGCACAGAGCCCTGACCCCAACTTGAGTGTCCTGCACAGAGCCCTGACCCCAACTTGAGTGTCCTGCACAGAGCCCTGACCCCAACTTGAGTGTCCTGCACAGAGCCCTGACCCCAACTTGAGTGTCCTGCACAGAGCCCTGACCCCAACTTGAGTGTCCTGCACAGAGCCCTGACCCCAACTTGAGTGTCCTGCACAGAGCCCTGACCCCAACTTGAGTGTCCTGCACAGAGCCCTGACCCCAACTTGAGTGTCCTGCACAGAGCCCTGACCCCAACTTGAGTGTCCTGCACAGAGCCCTGACCCCAACTTGAGTGTCCTGCACAGAGCCCTGACCCCAACTTGAGTGTCCTGCACAGAGCCCTGACCCCAACTTGAGTGTCCTGCACAGAGCCCTGACCCCAACTTGAGTGTCCTGCACAGAGCCCTGACCCCAACTTGAGTGTCCTGCACAGAGCCCTGACCCCAACTTGAGTGTCCTGCACAGAGCCCTGACCCCAACTTAAGTGTCCTGCACAGAGCCCTGACCCCAACTTAAGTGTCCTGCACAGAGCCCTGACCCCAACCCTACTGAACATTTTTGGGATGAATTGGAGACCTAATGTCTCTCCAGGTCTTTTCCGATCCAACATCTGTACCTGACCTCACAAATGCTCTATTGGCTGAGCGGGCAAGTAAGTTAAATTCTTTCTAAAGCTGGCCAGTAGGGTTGGGGGTCAGGGCTCTATACAGGTCACTTGAGTTTCTCCAAAATCATCAAGACATAGTTTGACCAGTTTGCTAAGAAGGAACTCGAGTGCACAGAGCCCTGACCTCAACCCTACTGAATACTTTTGGGATAAATTAGAAGGCTCAATGCGAGTCGGAGCTTCTCGTCTAACATCACAAATGGGCACAGAGTTCCGACAGACACCTCCCAACATTTTATGGAGAGCCTTCTCCGTAGAGTGGAGGTTGTTATAACCACAGAGGGGGGTCAACTCCAGAATAATGTCCATGGTTTTGAAATGGGATGTCCAACAAGCTCATATGCAGTAGGTCTGATGGTTTAGTCCATAAACTTTTGGTACTGTGCTTTATGTTTTTAACTTAACCATCTGCCAACCGCTCAAGGCAAATATACTGTGAGCCAGTGGCAGATGCAAGTACAATCCCGTACCTGTACGTCGGGCCTTTTTTTCCTCTGGTTTTGGGTTCGCCCCCTTCCGACCCATGCTGTGATTGTACACAGCGTGAGCTTGGCAGCAGATTTCAGCCAAAGATTTTGGCTGAAATCAGCTGATCGGCTGTGTCCAATCACACACAGGGTTCTGTGTTTACAAACACACAGAGCTCTGCGAGCAGCAATCTGGCCGTTTCTTTTCTCTGAAAATCAGGGAGAAAAAAAACAGCCTAATAGTAAAGTAAAAGCAGAACATATTACACATCATCAGGCACACAGTTAACCCCTCGATTGCCATAGATGTTAACCCCTTCCCGGCCAGTGTCATTAGTACAGTGTCAGTCATTATCACTGTATAAGACCCCTTTCACACTGGGGCTTTTTTCAGGCGCTTTAGCGTTAAAAAAAGCGCCTGTAAAGCGCTTGAAAGAAGCCTCATCTGTTGAATGTAAAAGCCCAAGTGCTAGAAGAGCCCTTTCACATTGCCAACACCCGAAAAACGCTTGTAAAGCACCGCTTAAACCAGCGGTGCTTTTACTAGCATTTTTCGAGCGCTAGTTGGGTGCTTTTAACCCCCTGTTAGTGGCCAAATAAAGGGTTAAAAGCGTCCCCAAAGCGCCGCTGCCAAAATCGCTTTGCAGGCGCTTTTCAGGTTTTTTGCAGGCGCTTCCCATTGATTTCAATGGGAAGGGGCGCTTTAGGAGAGGTGTATTCACCGCACCAAAGAAGCTGCTTGCAGGAATTGTTTTGATGCTCTGCCAGCTCAGCGCCTCAGTGTGAAAGCACTCAGGTTTTTTACATCGGAATTGCAGTTGAGGCTTCTTTCAGGCACTTATTTTAACGCTAAAGCGCCAGAAAAACACCTGAAAAAACGCCCCAGTGTGAAAGGGGTCTAAAGGATGCTTTCACACCTGAGCGTTTAAAGCTCATAAAATGCCTGGAAAAAACCCCAACAAGCAAAATCCCATTCATTTCAATGGCACCTGTTCGCATCTGAGCGTTAAAGTACTGCAGTGCCAAATAGCAAAAAATGGCCTGGACATGAATGGGGGTAAAACCTTCCAGAGGTCAAGTGATTAAAGGACAGACACATCAGTAAGTATTCAGTGTTTCATCTGGTTTTCTGTCGATTCTTTTGTTCTACTATTGGCTTGTATTGTCTCCTATTATCAATTATTAAAAAAGAAAAATAGAAGATTTGTCCTTGATATGTGAAATGAAATGATACATTTATGACTGCATGGTCTAAATGTAAGGCTCGGTTCACACAGGGGCGACTTGTCCAGGCGACTTCGCCGCCTGACAAGTCGCGCTCCGTTCTGTACTATGGAACCGTTCTAATAGGAGCGACTCAAGTCGCTCCGACTTAGAAAAAAGGTTCCTGTACTACTTTTGGGGCGACTTCAGGCGACTTGCATTGACTTCTATAGAGAAGTCATTTTGCAAGTCGCCGCTGAAGTCGTTTGCAGGTCGCGTCTGTGAGTCGCGCTGCCAGTCGTGCCGCCCCTGTGTGAACCGAGCCTAACACCGGCTGGAGTAAACTCTAATCAAGGTGTTTGTAGACCTGCATGCGCCCGTAGTTCATGCTTCATAGGCTGACATAAGGGGCTAAACCAGACTGTGGATTTCTCAGCATAAAAATGTTGCTTTCCTTTCATTTCACACATTTTTGATGCATGACTTGAATGTGCTGCTTATCCTCATTGCCTGGGCTCTAATGTGTCTCTGGATTCTCTTCATGCACTAGATCCAACAATAGAACTAATATTTATCAATTCCTAATATCGTTTGCAGAACAGTAGCGGATTACCTGGATGAAGAGACTCTGCAAAGTTTAATGGCGATTCATCAGAAGGTGAGTGATTGTTCATATTTGGGAGGGGGGGGGGGTCTCTCGGTTGCATAGAATGCAAAAAGGGAAAAAAACCTTGTGCCTTTAAAATTACAACCACTTTACTTCATAAAGCCTTTTGTATGCATCCCCCCCCCCCAGAACCCCTTATACTTACCTGAGATCAATCTCGATCCAGCAAGGTGCACGAGAACAGAGATTTGCTCTGCTGTCTCCCTCATTGAGTCAACAGCCAGTGGAATAGAGAAAGAGACGGCACCCTCTAAGTGCAGCAATAAAGTTGCTCAAATTTATTAAAAATGGTTAAAAAACACTCACATTAAATTAGTGGTGTACAGGCACATCAGGGATGTAATGTTTCATCCGTATGTCCATGGGGGCGACTCGCAGGGCTGTAAGGCAAGGTTTCAGGCATCTGACTTTTTGACGGATGGTTGGTGTTTTGGTCTATTCCATGTATTTCCTCGGAATGGTCAGAGCAGTCAGGGTAGTGCTGGTAGCTGTGGTGCCTTTGGTCCGATGTTCAAGGAGTCGGTGTCCTCAGGAGACGGGCTGGGCAAAGCGGCGCTTCGGAGCATGCATGCTCCTTCATCAGGCTTTAGGTAATGTGTGTGTGATGGAGGCCAATTTAAAGGGTAAGTGGGAGGGGCAAAAGAGGCGGGTGGTAATAGAGCTACATTATATTGGATAAATGGGATCATACAGTGAATTAATGTGGTAACCGTGTGGATTAAAAAACAGCAGAGCGTGCAGGCAGGTGTGTCAGACACCCCGAGATGCGGCGTGTCTACAGCAGTGGCGCGCCGAGTGAAGGGGGGTTGTCATGGAGACGGGTTATGCGCACTGGCCGGCGGGGATTCCCTGTGCGGCGTGTGCGTCATTATGTGACGTGGAAGAAAGGGGAGAGGGTTGTCATGGAAGCAGAGCATGCGCAGTAGCGGGAGAACGAGTGAGACCGACGGCCAGTGATGAGGGAGCAGGAGGCAGGATCGAGCTTTCTGTGTCAATAGACGCAGACAGCGAGGTTTAGAAATGAGCCTGGACGAGTGCCCCATAGCAAGTGGCTTGCTATAGGACACTCTGGGGGGGGTGGTGGAGGAGGTAAGAGCGCAGATGGGAGACCCAAGAAGAGGAGGATTCGGATTGTTCAAAACCAAGTATGTATGTTTTTATTATTCTAAAGAAGAAAAAAATTACATTTTAGAATCACTTTAAGCCTTTGTGTTGCCAGAGGCAACCGCTGACGACTACAGGCAGGTTAGATGCTAAAATGGGGTAGGTCCGTAAACAGGTAGCCACGGAAAACAAGATATAGTAGCTGAGTCAGCTGACTGATCACCAGATCAGACATAGGGAGAGTCCAGGTTCCAGACAGGTAAACAGAACAATGACTGACAATACCAGAGATGATCGGGAGAAGTACAGACAGAGTAATTATAAGCTCAGTTAAAAAAATGCACAGGAATAATCCAAGGCGTGAACTGTCAGACAGAAGTCGCAGACTAAGGACCTCTAACCCATGGCATGGGCAAACCAAAAGAGCCATTGATCAGGTGCGGGCTTGAAGCCTCATCCTGGGGTCACACGTGTCTGGTGAGTATTCTAGGTCCATTTGCATACACAATATATTACCAAAAGTATTGAGACGCCTGCCTTTACACGCACATGAATTCTAATGCCGTCTTAGTCTGTAGGGTTCAATATTGAGTTGGCCCACCCTTTGCATCTATAACAGCTTCAACTCTTCTGGGAAGGCGATCCACAAGGTTTAGGAGTGTGTCTGACAATGTTTGACCATACCTCCCAGAAGAGCATTTATGAGGTAAGGCACTAATGTTGGACGAGAAGTCCTGGCTTACAGTCTCCGCTCTCATTCATCCCATAGGTGTTTTATTGGGTCAAGTTCCTCCACTCCAAACTTAGTCATCCATGTCTTCATGGACCTTGCTTTGTGCACTGGTGCCCAGTCATGTTGGAACAGGAATGGGCCATCCCCAAACTGTTCCCACAAAGTTGGGAGCACGAAATTGTCCAAAATGTCTTGGTATGCCGACGTCTTAAAAGTTCCCTTCACTGGAACCAAGGGACGAAGCCCAACTCCTGAAAAACAACCCCACACTATAATCCTCCCTCTACCAAATGATTTGGACCAGTGCGCAAAGCGCGGTCCATAAAGACATGGATGAGCGAGTTTGGGGTGGAGGAACTTGACTGGCCTGCACAAAGTCCCGACCTCAGCCCAGTAGAACACCTTTTGGATGAATTAGAGCGGTGACTGCGAGTCAGACCTTCTTGTCCAACATAAGTGCCTGACCCCACAAAGGCGCTTATGGAAGAACGGTCAAACATTCCCATAGACACCCTCCTAAACCTTCTACTGGACAACCTTCTGTTTTGCTTGCGTCTATTTAGCAAGGTTACTTTGCGGTATAAGCAAGGAAGCTCAGACCTCTGCAGTGTACAAATGTGCTTTTACTAAATAAAAATGCTTTACATACAAAACTATTACAAATATAGTACAATACTGACAGATATATCAAGCAAGATGCCTAGCAAATAAGCAAAAACTATGGTCTGTAACAGTTGAAATAGGCTTAAAAGTTACTTAACTTCGGGTTACTGTGTGTTCGTGATCTCCATTGACAACGAGGACTCAGGCTTCTTAAGCAGTTGCTGGAGATCGGGCGAAAGCGTCTTTAGGTATCTTCTTACATACCATACATACATATTTTTTTCTCTCAAATCTGTGATATTTTTCTAATGTATTTGAATTATTTGAGCTGTTTTGGTGGGATTTGTGACGTCATACCAGTCTGGGGGTTGGAGGAGCTTTGTTTTTTTTGTTTTTCTTCGTTTTTTTCTGATTGGTTGATGGTTATTTAAATTCTTTTCACTGTTACCCCACATTTATCACATGCCTGACGAAGGGGTCCTGCGTAACTCCGAAACGTTGCACACTCCTTGTGTTGTGATCATGCAATAAATTCTCTGTTTGGATGCTATTTATGTCGTTCCATGGTGTGCTGGCAAATATCTTAATTTAGGTATCTTCTGGCTGGTTACAGACCTTCGTTTCTGCTTATTTGCTAGGCATCTTATCTGATATATCTGTCAGTCTTGTGCACTGTGTTTGTAATAGTTTTGTATGTTAAGCATTTTTGTTTAGTAAAAGCACATTTGTACACTGCAGAGGTCTGAGCTTCCTTGCTTAGACCGCAAAGTAACCTTGCTAGATAGACACAAGCAAAACTATTGGGGGCTCGTCCGGGATTGCTGATAAGTTCAACTGTTACAGACCATAGTTACTGCCTATTTGTTAGGCGTCTTGCTCGAGTCTTTTACTTTATTCCTAATATTGTAATGTACAGCTTTTTTGTATAGTAAAAGCACATTTATACACTGCACAGGTCTGAGCTTCCTTGCTTATACCGCAAAGAAATCTTACTAGATAAACACAAGCAAAACGCCTTCCTAGAAGAGTTGAAGCTGTTATAGCTGCAAAGGGCGGGCCAACTCAATATTGAACCCTACGGACTAAGACTGGGGTGCCATTAAAGTTCATGTGTGTGTAAAGGCAGGCGTCCCAAAACTTTTGTAATATAGTGTATGTGAACCAAGCCTCACTATAAGCTTCACTAATGAGGTCATGTGTGCAAAACAGAAACGTGAGCTGCATAGCTGTGTAACTACCAGCAGATGGCAAATGTTCAAAGTTGGCCATTACAGTAATTGCACCAGCAACCGAGTGTGTATTGCATTAAAGCGGGAGTCCACCGGGACTCCGCGTTTTTTTTTTTTTTTAAAAGCCAGCAGCTACAAATACTGCAGCTGCTGACTTTTAAAATAGTGACACTTACCTGTCCAGCGCGCCCGCGATGTCGGCACCCGAAGCCGATCTCTAGGTCGCCTGTCGGGTCCTGCCGCCGCCATCTTGGGTATGGGAATCAGGAAATGGAGCCTTTCGGCTTCATTTCCCGGTTCCCTACTGCACATGCGCGAATCGCGCTGCGCAATAAGGACGCTCCCCGCTGCCTCTGGGATCTGTGTGTTTCCCAGCAGGCAGCGGGGCACTTGCGGGAAGGGGCGGGCACTTGCGGAAAGGGGCGTAAGTTACGCCCCTTTCCGCAGAGAGCTATCCCGGAAGTGGGTGCAGTTACCTGGATTATCCAGGTAACTGCACCCCCCTCCCCCCTGAAAAGTGCAGATTGTGGCACCGGAGGGGGGGGAGGGTTCCGATGAGCGGAAGGTCCACTTTAGGGTGGACCTCCGCTTTAAGGTAACTAATTTTCTTAATGCTGATTGTCATTTAAAAGATAATTTAGACATACATATGTATCAGTCACATGATTCCACACATTCTGCCATGTTGTGAAGAATGGCTGTAGTGTAGCCTGAACACTTCAACACGGGACAATTTCTTGGAAATTCAATAGCGTTGGGCTAAAAATATCTGAAATAGACTTATTTTTCACTATTGGGCCACCTGGGAGTCTGGTGATAGGTATGAGGTCCTTCATGTCCCCCTGGGCAGTTTCCAAGTTTGCAAAAAAAAGTAAAAATGCAAAACATGGGTGTCAGCCGTATAACTAGTTATTGCATAGTCAGGCAACTGATAACTATAAAGTTCCATGTTACCTGAAATTGATATTTCTCTCTTGTGTAGTTGCTGGTAGGCTGAACTACTGCACATTCCGACTCTGGTAGGGTAATATAGACACCAACATTTCCATTTCCATCCAACTGCTGGCTAAGCTAAATGTTTGTGATCCCCTATCCCAATCAATTACGTATAGTGATAAAAAGGAATTGGTTGGTCCAACTGTGTCTTGTATGTATGTTAGCTATTGGTGATGAGAATTTGAATTTAAATTTCAAATACTTCCCTCAACCTGTTTTCTTTACTTTGCAGCTTCAGGGACGCCAATTATACAGGTGAGACTCTACGTTCTCTACTTCTGTCGATATTGAAATCACTCAAAAAAAAAAAAATGACTGTTTGTGGGGTGTTGAGAGCAACTAATACGAAAACCAAATTCATCTTTCCAAACTGGAATCAAAAAATTGACATCTGAAATCTGATTGGTTGTTATGGTAGGCTTATTATGTGTTTTTTGGAGGTATTGATTTAACCACTTACAGACCGGACCATTTTGCTGGTCAAAGACCAGACCACTTTTTGCGATTCAGCACTGCGTCGCTTTAACTGACAATTGCGCGGCCGTGCGACGTGGCTCCCAAACAAAATTGATGTCCTTTTTTTTTTTCCCACAAATAGAGCTTTCTTTTGGTGGTATTTGATCACCCCTGCGGTTTTTATTTTTTGCGCTATAAACAAAAATAGAGCGACAATTTTGAAAAAAACACATTATTTTTTACTTTTTGTTATAATAAATATCCCCCAAAAATATATAAAAAAAACATTTTTTTCCCTCAGTTTAGGCCGATACATATTCTTCTACATATTTTTGGTAAAAAAAATCGCAATAAGCGATTATTGATTGGTTTGCGCAAAAGTTATAGCGTTTACAAAATAGGGATAGTTTTATAGCATTTTTATTAATAATTTTTTATTATTTTTTTTTTTTACTAGTAATGGCGGTGATCAGCGATTTTTATTGTGACTGCGACATTGTGGGGGACCCATCGGACATTTTTGACACATTTTTGGGACCAATGTCATTTTATACAGTAATCAGTGCTATATAAATGCAGTGATTCCTGTGTAAATGACACTGGCAGTGAAGGGGTTAACCAGTGGGTGGCAGTGTAGGGGTTAAGTGTTCCTAGGGGTGTGTTACTAACTGTTGGGGGGTTGGGCTATCATTTAGTGAACACTGATCTCTGCTCCAATCACATGGAGCAGAGATCAGCGTCACTAGTTGCTAGGCAGAATGGAGAAATGCTGTTTACACTGCATTTCTTCCATTCAGCCGTCCCGTGAGACGATCGCGGGTATGCCCGCGGCGATCGAGTCCGCGGGTCCCACGACCGGACTCACGGGGGTCCCGACCAGTGCGGGAGCGCGCCGCCGGCGGGGGGCTCCCGATGGCAGGGCGGCATTGAAGATTGGACGTACATGTACGCCAATATGCCTGCCCGTGCCATTCTGTCGACGTACATCGTCGTGCGCTGGTCAGGAAGAAGACAATATGTTAAAGAAGCAATGTCATTACATCGATATGTTCCTCTGGAATGTTGAAAGCATGTGATTGAGAAGTGATATCATCATCTTGCTATAGTCCTCTGGAGGTCTTGCTTACAGAAGGTTGTGGTCATGTGATTAAGTCACCATTTTGCTACGTTCCATTCGGGGTCTTACATGTGGAAGGCTCCGATCTTCTGATTGAGAAGTGACGTCACAATCTCGCTATGTTCTTCTGGTCTCGAGTATGAAAGGTTGAAATGATGTGATTGAGAAGTGTCGTCGCCATCTTGCTGTGTTCCTCTGAAGGTTTTCTGTACAGAAGTTTGGAATGGTGATTGAGGAGTGATGTCACCATCTGGCTATTCTACTTTAGGTCTTGTATACAGAAGATTAGAATCATGATTAGGAAGGGAAATTTTTTATTTGCTATATTCCTCTGGAGATCTTGTGTGCAGAATGTTGGAATTGTGATCAAGTATAGGTGTCCTCCTCTGGAGGTCTCCTGTATGGAAAGTTGGACTCATGCGATTGAGAAGTGGTGTCACCATCTCATTATGTTCCTCTGGAGCTCTCGTTTATGGAAGATTGGAATTATATGATTGAGAATTTATATCATTTTGCTGTGTTCCTCCCAAAGGCCTTGTGCACAGAAGGTTGGAATGGTGATTAAGGAGTGATGTCACCATCTCGCTATGTTCTACTGGAGGCCTTATGTACAGAAGATTAGAATCCCGATTAGGAAGTGACATTAGAAGGGATATCATCTTGCTGTTTCTTCTCCGGAGGTCTCCTGTATGGAAGGGTGGACTCATAAGATAAAGAAGTGACGTCTTCATCTTGCCAAGTTCCTCTGGAGGTCTCATGTACAGAACATTGGAATCATGTGATTGAGAAGTGATGGATTCCCGTGACTGGGAAACAATTTCATCATCTTGCTATGTTCCCCCTCTGGAGCTCTCATGTGTAGAAGTTTGGACTTCAGTGATTGAGAAGCGATGTCACCATCTCGCTATGTTCTTCTGGATCTTTGATGTATAGATGGTAGGAATTTTGTGAGAAGTGACTTTACCATCTTGCTGTGTTCCTCTGAAGGTCTTGGAATGGTGATTGAGGAGTGATGTCACCATTTCTCATGATCTACTGGAGGTCTCGTGTACAGAAGATTAGAATCACGTGATTAGGATGTGATGTTACTATCTTCTTGCGATGTTCCTTGGGACATCTCGTGTGCAGAATGTTGGAATCAAGATTGAGAAGAGATGTCATCATCTTGCTATGTTCCTGCTCTAGAGGTCTCCTGTATGGAATGTTGGACTCATCTGATTGAGAAGTGATGTCACCATCTTGCTCCGATCCTCTGGAGGTCTCGTGTACAGAACATTGGAATCCTAGGATTGAGAAGTGATATCACCATCGTGCTCAGTTCCTCTGGAGGTCTTGTGTACAGAACATTGGAATCCTATGATTGAGAAGTGATATCACCATCGTGCTCAGTTCCTATGGAGGTCTCGTGTACAGAACATTGGAATCCTAGGATTGAGACGTGATATCACCATCTTGCTCAGTTCCTATGGAGGTCTCGTGTACAGAACATTGGAATCCTATGCATGAGAAGTGATATCACCATCTTGCTCAGTTCCTATGGAGGTCTCGTGTACAGAACATTGGAATCCTATGATTGAGACGTGATATCTCCATCTTGCTCAGTTCCTCTGGAAATCTTTTGTTAAGAATCATGTGATTTGAGAAGTGACGGATTCCTGTGACTGGGTAGTGATGTCATCATTTCGCTATGTTCTTTTCTAGGTCTCGTGTACCGAAGCTTTAGATCATGTGACCACGTAGTGATGTCACCTTCTCGCTATGTTCTCCCAGAGGTCTCATAATGGGCTATTGATGCCTTGTATGTTCACAATGAATGAAATGACTCTCTGTGTGTAGCGATGGGTGAAGTATTGGGTAGGTGAAATGTATTCTATTCATCTAGCTGACACAAATCTGTTGGTATGATCTGTATGTCTGCAGATAACCTATGTCTCTCCTAGAAACACACAAACTCCTGACTCCTTGATATGTAAGATATTTTATGTTATGTGAACAACGTATGCTATGAGGAACTTTGGTTTATTTACCTGTAGGGTGGGAAAATTCTCTGCATATTGCGTACTGTAAATACTCACCTCATGCAGGTTTATTTATTGATAAACAGCCCGGTCTTTTCATCATTGTGGAGACCTCACTCCGCACAGCAGGGGGCCATGAAAAAAAAAACCCTTCCCTAAATGTTACAGGTTGACTAAACAGTGCTATCTCCTGCCAGCCAATGTACAAAGATATCGGAAAGTGTTTTGGTCTTTTGAAATGAATTGATCTTTTATCAGTCTGTTATCCGGCATCTGGAGGCAAGAAACCCAAACGTGTCAATAAGTGATCTCATCTTCATATCACATTTGCTGTCATCTTCAAGTATCCTAAGCAAACAACAAAGCCTCGTCTGCTATGGGCTATAAACAGTCGTTTCGGGATCCAGCCAACTCGGGCCAAACGATAACAGCCTGGCCATGGGAAGCAGACCATCCCGGGTTTTAATGCATGTGGTGGACAGTCACACATATATCGATAGGTTTGGTTTGTGATTAGTTACCTTATATTACCTGCACTTGTGCTCAAAAGTTTATATCCCTGGGGAGAAATGGAGAAAGTATGGCACTGATATTGAAAATATGACTGATCATACCAAAAAAAATGATTTTTTTTTTTTATTCACCCCCGGGAAGGATTTGCCCCTTTAATGACCAGGCCATTTTTTGCGATACGGCACTGCGTTGTTTTAACTGACAATTGCACGGTTGTTGCGGCGTTGCACCCAAACAAAAGTTATGTCCTTTTTTCCCCCTCAAATAGAGCTTTCTTTTGGTGGTATTTGATCACTTCTGCGTTTTTTTTTTTTTTTGCGCTATAAACAAAAAAAGCACGAAAATTTTGAAAAAAACCTACAATATTTTGTACTTTTTTGCTATAATAAATATATAAACAAAAAAATAAACAAATTTCTTCATCAGTTTAGGCCGATATGTATTCTTCTACATATTTTTTGTAAAAAAAAAAAATTATAATAAGCCTTTATTGATTTGCGCAAAAGTTATAGCGTCTACAAAACTGGGGAAAGATTTGTCATTTTTATTATAATTATTATTTTTTACTGGTAATTGCGGCGATCTGCGATTTTTTTTTTTTTTTTTTTTTTTTTTTTATCGGGACTGTGACATTGTGGTGGACAGAGGAGGAGCCGCCCAGGGGGAGAGGAGGAGCCGCCTAGGGGGAGAGGAGGAGCCGCCTAGGGGGAGGGGAGGAGCCGCCTAGGGGGAGGGGAGGAGCTGCCTAGGAGGAGCCGCCTAGGGGGAGGGGAGGAGCCGCCTAGGGGGAGCCGCCTAGGGGGAGGGGAGGAGCCGCCTAGGGGGAGCCGCCTAGGGGGAGAGGAGGAGCCGCCTAGGGGGAGGGGAAAAGTCGCCTGGGCAGCAAGGCAACGAGAACAGGAAGTGGACAGAGGAGGAGCCGCCTAGGGGGAGAGGAGGAGCCGCCTAGGGGGAGAGGAGGAGCCGCCTAGGGGGAAAGGAGGAGCCGCCTAGGGGGAGAGGAGGAGCCGCCTAGGGGGAGGGGAGGAGCCGCCTAGGGGGAGGGGAGGAGCTGCCTAGGAGGAGCCGCCTAGGGGGAGGGGAGGAGCCGCCTAGGAGGAGCCGCCTAGGGGGAGGGGAGGAGCCGCCTAGGGGGAGCCGCCTAGGGGGAGAGGAGGAGCCGCCTAGGGGGAGGGGAAAAGTCGCCTGGGCAGCAAGGCAACGAGAACAGGAAGTGGGGAGCTGGGTACCTGTCAAAACTAGGTACCCACTCCCCCCCCCCCCCCCCCCAAAAAAAAATTTGATGCCAAATGTGGCATGTAAGGGGGTGAGGAGTGCTTAAAGTGAAAATATGTATTCGGAAAAAAATTGTGAGCCTTTAATTGTGAAAATATGTATTTGGAAAAAAAATGCTCAGTAGGTTACTTGTTGTGTTCCACCAATCCTGCTTCACGTCTTGCTCTGTACTAAGAGTGGGAGTTGTGGCAGTTCTCTATGGATGGTGTTGGAGCTCCATATATACTGTGGAATGTATAGAGTGTGTATGGCCCTCCTAATCTCCTTGGAAGGCTCTGATCTCTGTACATTCAGCTCTGCGCACCCCCCCCCCCCCACCCCTTCATGGCAGTTTTAACGCCTGGGTGGAACACAAGGTGGAGGTGATCTGCGTCATACTGATCCGGCAGCAGAGGGTTTATTAGCATTACACATCAGTCTTTAAAGTGTTTTTTTTTCTTCTCCCATCAGACAGAAAATGACAAAACCCCTGAATCATTGTCTATTGTCATTTCATTACTCACAATTATATGAGATTTGTCAGATGCTGCTGAATCGGCATTCTATATTTCTCTATCATATCAACCAATCAGATCCAGCTGTCGTTTTTATTGGTACTGGTTTAAAAAAAAAAAAAATGGAACAAATTTACAGAAAATCACCAGATGGATATATTTCATATGTGTGTATATATATATATATATATATAATGCTCAAAGCCGTGTTATACCAATTTGGTGCTTTATGGTATCAGCGGGAGCTTATGAGGTTATTGAGGTACATCAAGCTAGGGAAGTCCCGGGTGATGTTACCCTGAATTCCAGCTCGGCTCCATTGTGTGTATGTATCCTGTCTTCTTTAATTTCAGGTTTTGTGACACCCTATGTGTGTAAGTTATAAAGGCCAATTCATTATTTATCACCTCTCTGACACAGAAATAAATTAAATGACATTTATTGATTAAAGTGGTTGTAAAGCTCAGACATGAAATATGAACAAAGCATGTCCCTCTACAGTGTGTACTTGTCTCAGTCCCGAGCACTAAGCGGTGGATTTACTAAAGGCAAATTGTGCACTTTGCATGTGCAGTTGCACCAGAGCTTAGTAAATGAGCAGAAGCTCTGCTGACGTCCATCATCCAATCATGTGCAAACAAAAATGCTGTTTTTTTTTTTAATTTTCCTTGCACGTGATTGGGTATTCTTTGCATAGTGAAGCTTCACCTAATTTACTATGTTCTGAAGCAACTACACTGTGCAAAGTGCACAGTCTGTTTGCCTTTAATACATCAACTCCCCAAGTGTCACTTTTGTGTGCTGTCTCCTTCCTCAATCACTTCTGACAAGTTTTACTGACACCAAGAGATGAGAGGTGACAGGGGAGGGAGCTCCAGCCTCAACTCTGTTCCTGTAGGCTGTGTGAAAGAGTGGGGTCCCGCGCCGCCCCGCCCCGCCCTGCCCTGTCCCGTCCCGCCCTGCCCTCTCCCGTCCCATCCCGTCCCGTTCTGTCCTGTTCTGTCCCGTCCCGTCCTGTTCTGTCCCGTCCCGTCCTGTCCCGTCCCGTCCCGTCCCGTCCTGTTCTGTCCCGTCCCGTCCCGTTCTGTCCCGTCCCGTTCTGTCCCGTCCCGTTCTGTCCCGTCCCGTTCTGTCCCGTCCCGTTCTGTCCCGTCCCGTTCTGTCCCGTCCCGTTCTGTCCCGTCCCGTTCTGTCCCGTCCCGTTCTGTCCCGTCCCGTTCTGTCCCGTCCCGTTCTGTCCCGTCCCGTTCTGTCCCGTCCCGTTCTGTCCCGTCCCGTTCTGTCCCGTCCCGTTCTGTCCCGTCCCGTTCTGTCCCGTCCCGTTCTGTCCCGTCCCGTTCTGTCCCGTCCCGTTCTGTCCCGTCCCGTTCTGTCCCGTCCCGTTCTGTCCCGTCCTGTCCTGTTCTGTCCCGTCCTGTTCTGTCCCGTCCTGTTCTGTCCCGTCCTGTTCTGTCCCGTTCTGTCCCGTCCCGTCCTGTCCTTTTCTGTCCCGTCCTGTCCTGTCCCGTCCTGTTCTTTTATGTCCCGTCACGTCCTGTCCTGTTCTGTTCCGTTCCATCCCGTCCCGTCCCTGCGCTTTGCTTTCCATCCCATCCCATCCCATCCCATCCCGTTCTGTTCTGTCCTGTCCTGTTCTGTCCCGTCCCGTCCTGTCCTGTCCTGTCCCGTCCTGTCCCGTTCCGTCCCCTTCCGTTCCGTCCCGTTCCGTCCCCTTCCGTTCCGTCCCTTCCCGTCCCGTCCCGTCCTGTTCTGTCCCGTCCCGTCCCGTTCTGTCCCGTCCTGTTCTGTCCCGTCCTGTTCTGTCCCGTCCTGTTCTGTCCCGTCCTGTTCTGTCCCGTCCTGTTCTGTCCCGTCCTGTTCTGTCCCGTCCTGTTCTGTCCCGTCCTGTTCTGTCCCGTCCTGTTCTGTCCCGTCCTGTTCTGTCCCGTCCTGTTCTGTCCCGTCCTGTTCTGTCCCGTCCCGTTCTGTCCCGTCCCGTTCTGTCCCGTCCCGTTCTGTCCCGTCCCGCCCCGTCCCGTCCCGTCCCGCCCCGTCCCGTCCCGCCCCGCCCCGTCCCGTCCCGTCCTGTCCCGTCCCGTCCTGTCCTTTTCTGTCCCGTCCTGTCCTGTCCCGTCCTGTCCTTTTATGTCCCGTCCTGTCCTGTCCTGTCCCGTCCTGTCCTTTTATGTCCCGTCCTGTCCTGTCCTGTCCCGTTCTGTCCCGTCCTGTCCTGTCCTGTCCCGTCCTGTCCCGTCCTGTCCTTTTATGTCCCGTCCTGTCCCGTCCTGTCCTTTTATGTCCCGTCCTGTCCCGTCCTGTCCTTTTATGTCCCGTCCTGTCCCGTCCTGTCCTTTTATGTCCCGTCACGTCCTGTCCTGTTCTGTTCTGTTCCGTTCCATCCCGTCCCATCCCTGCGCTTTGCTTCCCTTTTTTTTCTAAACTCTCAGACAAGCTTTAAAATTCAGCACTTCGAACAGATGTACAGAAGTCCCTAGATAAATAGGTACAACTTATGTAGCAAGATATGCTTCATCTCAGTGTATCACCTGAGGCCAGTCACTTCACTGGGTATATGTGAGGGTTTACAATCACTTTCAGGGTGCATTCACACTGGCGGACGCACCTGCACTCCAATTAGGTGGGAGAAGTGACTAGCTGTGAGAGGCTAATCGCGGAAACCCCCAGAGTGCGGGTGCATTTTCAGGTGTGAATACTCTATAATACAGCAGGGAGGCTGCCGACTCCCGCAGCTAATTGCGGTCATTCACATGTAATCTTTCATGCAGCGATCGCTTGTGAGTAATTTTCGCTGGTTGCAGACTGCCTGCATCCGGGGTCGATCACTTGCATGCGATCGCCACATAAGAGATTACGTACGAGTGGCCACGATTAGCTGCGGGAGCTGGCAGCCTCCCATCGATTTCAATGGGGCTGCCTCTCACAGCTAATTGCGGGAACCCCCAGAGTGCGGGCGCATTTGCAGGTGTGAATACTCTCTATTACAACAGGGAGGCTGCCGGCTCCCGCAGCCAATTGTGGCCATTCACATGTAATCTCTCATGCAGCGATCACATGTGAGTGATCGTCGCTGGTTGCAGACTGCCTGCATCCAGGGTCGATCACTTGTATGCAATCGCCACATAAGAGATCACGTGAGAGTGACCACGATTAGCTGTGGGAGCCAGCAGCCTCCCATTGATTTCAATGGGGCTGCTCTCACAGCTAATCACGGGAACCCCCAGAGTGCGGGTGCATTTGCAGGTGTGAATGCCCCCTAATACTGCAGGGAGGCTGCCGGCTCCCGCAGCTAATTGCGGTCATTCACATGTAATCTCTCATGCAGCGATCGCATGTGAGTAATTTTTGCTGGTTGCAGATTGCTTGCATCCGGGTCGATCACTTGCATGCGATCGCCACATAAGAGATTACATACGAGTGGCCACGATTAGCTGTGGGAGCCGGCTCCCGCAGCCAATTGCAGCCATTCACATGTAATCTCTCATGCAGCAATCGCATGTGAGTGATTTTTGCTGGTTGCAGAATGCCTGTATCCAGGGTAAATCACTTGCATGTGATCACCATATAAGAGATTACGTGCGAGTGGCCACGATTAGCTGCGGGAGCCGGCAGCCTCCCATCGCTTTCAGTGGGACTGCCTCTCACAACTAATTGCGGGAACCTCCAGAGTGTGGGGCATGCTCCCGAATACAGCAGTCCTGTTATTAAAAAAAGAGATGTCTCTGTAATGTTTTCTGTACAATGAAGTCTTATTGCATGTTTTCCTGTCTTCTCCAGGGGTCTTGCTGGAGAGTTGATGAGACCAGCAGGTAAGTCTCGTGTAGTGCCGCACATAACAGCCAATCTGCCCTCATACAACCCAATGTTATCGAACTTGTGTGTATTCCCTGATCTATACCCCAATGCCCAACCCTTGGATGTCTGATGTGCGCCCCCTCGGACCTCAGCAGTCTGTAGTGGGAACATTGATTAGGGTAATAGAATTGATCTCTACCAGCCTCCTGTAACATCTTCCCAGTTTGGTATCGTCTTCTGCAGCATCTCCCCACCAACAATGTATCCCGTCCTCACTCTCTGACCCTCATCTCCTCTGTTAGTCCTGCAGTCTCTGACACTCCTCTCCAGCATTATGTATATTGAACATGATGTGTGGCCCTTTGGTGACGTCAAAGGCTGCATTTGAGGCCCCCCTTTAGCTCATAAGATCACAAACACAGACTTAGGGTCTTCATTTTAAGCCTTCTAACCAGTGGCGGCTGGTGCTCACAATTGTGCACAAAGTGCGCAAACAAACTGAAAAATTCTGAAAACAAATACCATCAATCGCTGCCACTGTGCCCATCAATCGCTGCCACTGTGCCCATCAATCGCTGCCACTGTGCCCATCAATTGCTGCCACTGTGCCCATCAATTGCTGCCACTGTGCACATCAATTGCTGCCACTGTGCACATCAAACGCAGCCATTGTGTCCATCAAGCGCAGCCATTGTGTCCATCAAGCGCAGCCATTGTGTCCATCAAGCGCAGCCATTGTGTCCTATCGAGCGCGCCCACTGTGCCCCATCGAGCGCGCCCACTGTGCCCCATCGAGCGCGCCCACTGTGCCCCATCGAGCGCGCCCACTGTGCCCCATCGAGCGCGCCCACTGTGCCCCATCGAGCGCGCCCACTGTGCCCCATCGAGCGCGCCCACTGTGCCCCATCGATTGCGCGGCCACTGTGCCCCATCGATTGCGCGGCCACTGTGCCCCATCGATTGCGCGGCCACTGTGCCCCATCGATTGCGCGGCCACTGTGCCCCATCGATTGCGCGGCCACTGTGCCCCATCGAGCGCGCGGCCACTGTGCCCCATCGAGCGCGCGGCCACTGTGCCCCATCGAGCGCGCGGCCACTGTGCCCCATCGAGCGCGCGGCCACTGTGCCCCATCTTATGCGGGCTTATGCGGCCACTGTGCCCCGTCATTATATGCAGCCTCGCTGTGGCCCATTAAATGCAGCCTCACTTACCCTCTGGAACAGGGAAACCAGAAGTAACCTCTTAACTTGAACAACAAAGCTCCTGCCCGTAGTAATACTATGGGTGGAAGCTGGCGCTTTGGAATCTGCCGCAAAGCAGGTGATAGTGAAATGCAAGCTAAAAGAAAAGCATGGTCAAAGCTTTTCTTGTCCCTACTTCTTTTGTGGGTCACAGGAGTAAAATTACTTTTGTCCTTCTGTGACCCAGAGTCGGGTAATAGCAGGATGTTGCCCACTATCAGCTGATTGGGCAGAGCCACTTCAGGCTCAGGAAGTATCCCGAAAATATTGTCGGGATCCACCCCACTGCTTGGTTGTCAGCTGGTTCCACCTCCAGTGAGCGCTGGAGGTGCAGAGTGGAGACGGACAGTCGCTGCTCTCTACTCGGAGCAGACCGAGAACTTGGCTATCGGCAGTCATGTGGTTCTAAAGGGATACTTTTTTTTTTTTTTTTTTTTAACCTTAAAGGGATTCTAAACGCACACTGTTTAATTTACATTGTTCATTCTATTTCTGTATGTGGTTGACGACTAGATATCCAGCTGTCACATGACCTAGCTCTCTCCCAGCCTGTCTGCAGGGAAACATAAGCAGGAGGAGCTTCTAGTCTTCTGCTGCTGGTCACATGTTCAAAATAAAAAATAAAAACAGCCTTTGGAATACAGAGTAAAAATAAATAATTACTAGCAATAAACTGTTTTTTTTTTTTCAATTGACATTCAAATATATATTTAAAATCAAATCATTATTATTTTGTGGCAATAACGTGTGTGCCAGTCACACCCCTCCAGCGAAGCCTCCATTAATCTACATGTAATATCCTGCCCTCGTGTTTAGCTGGTAAGTGGGCACGGAGGAGGAGGAGGGAGGGAGTGGGCTGTCATCTACCACTGTGTTTACGCCCACATGCGTGACTCTATAGCAAGGGGTCTCAAACTGGTGGCCCTCC
>NW_027507789.1:7404290-7594441 GCF_037356315.1 Lithobates pipiens | reverse complement strand
ATCCACTTGCCAACCACCAGCAGCACATTTATTGTTGACAGGTGGCTCCCCCAGGTACTACAGCGTACCCGTATCTCGCGGTGCACATGCGCACTGGCATGCCCCCGGTATTGGGCTGCTGTGAGCGGCCCAAATGCAACGTGATCACTGTGAAGTCAAATGACACCTAGTAAACTATAGTCATGAATGAAATACATTCATTACATCATTGTTTACTACTGTGTGTCATCTGTGATTGGTCACCAATAATTGCATAATACGTGGGCAAAACACTGCACCCTGTAGCATGTGATAGCTGTGGGCCAATCACTGCACCCTGTAGCATGTGATAGCTGTGGGCCAATCACTGCACCCTGTAGCATGTGATAGCTGTAGGCCAATCCAATCACTGCACCCTGTAGCATGTGATAGCTGTGGGCCAATCACTGCACCCTGTAGCATGTGATTGCTGTGGGCCAATCACTGCACCCTGTAGCTTGTGATTGCTGTGGGCCAAACATTGCACCCTGTAGCATGTGATTGCTGTGGGCCAATAACAGCACCCTGTAGCAAAAACATGACCCCCCCCCCCCAGTAGTACAATGTCACTATCGTGATAAGAATATGTAAAAAAGAAAATTGTAAAAGCAGAAAAAAAAAAATCCTTAAAAGCAACAATATATCTCCCTTCTATCCGATAAATAGGGTGTGTGTGTGTGTGTGTGTGTGTGTGTGTGTGTGTTTGTCCATTTAGTGTAACAGGCAAAGCAATGCAAATCCTTCCTGACCTGTATCCAGGGGGCATCAGTGAGTTATTTCCAAGGCTTCACCCACCATCCTAACCAGAGGGACAAACATCTTGTATTTGGGAATATTGATGGAAAAGAGACTTTGAGGGTAATTGAGCAAAACTGCAGCCGACAGAACCTGGGTCAGCTGTGCATGGCAACCAATCAGCTAGCTCACTTAGGCTTTAGAATTTAAAGCTGATTGGTTGCCATGCACAGCTGCTCCCGGTTTTGTCTGCTGAAGTTTTTATCAGTTTCCCCCATTCTGTTTTACTAGATTTCATTGTGCTTTGCCCGGGTTCAGTCTTCCACCTCCTGGTAACCTTTCCGGCTATATTTTCTTGTAATTTTACTCTGAAATTTTACAGCATGCTGGAAAATGTCAGTTGCAGGAGCCGCTGGTTGGTCCTCACCCTCCTGGTTCAGTTTGATTATCGGTGGGCATCGGGTCGTAGTATTGGGGGGGGGGGGGGGGAGCAGACTGGCTTCAGGTTTAGAAAGTCACAGCAGCCTCAACATATATGAGATTGTCGTCACCTTATACCGAGGCGGAGGGCAGACACGGGAGATTGGTAAAAATGTGATCATTAGTGGATATCGGAGGACACCCCTCCCACCATCATTAAAGGCTCCTCCGCACCACCACTACCTAAAGAGCAGGAAAGCCCCCCCCCCCCCCATTTAATCTGGTATTACCTAATGAGGCCCACCTGGAAATTATTACCCCGAGTTCAAATTCAATAATGAGAAAAACATGAGCAGAAACTATTTCCTGGCAGCTAATGGGCAGCTGCAGCTGAGTAAGGAAGAAAAACAACCGCCAGGACAGAACGCTTTTTATTCAGGTTGTTGTGGTTGAGGGTGGAGCCCTGCCAAGCGACTCGGCAACCTGCAGCTGCATAAACACACGTGGCTGCCATCCTGTGCGCGCTCCAAGGCTGCCATCCTGTGCGCGCTCCAAGGCTGCCATCCTGTGCGTGCTCCAAGGCTGCCATCCTGTGCGAGCTCCAAGGCTGCCATCCTGTGCGAGCTCCAAGGCTGCCATCCTGTGCGCGCTCCAAGGCTGCCATCCTGTGCGCGCTCCAAGGCTGCCATCCTGTGCGAGCTCCGAAGGCTGCCATCCTGTGCGAGCTCCGAAGGCTGCCATCCTGTGCGAGCTCCGAAGGCTGCCATCCTGTGCGAGCTCCGAAGGCTGCCATCCTGTGCGAGCTCCGAAGGCTGCCATCCTGTGCGAGCTCCGAAGGCTGCCATCCTGTGCGAGCTCCGAAGGCTGCCATCCTGTGCGCGCTCCAAGGCTGCCATCCTGTGCGCGCTCCAAGGCTGCCATCCTGTGCGCGCTCCAAGGCTGCCATCCTGTGCGCGCTCCAAGGCTGCCATCCTGTGCGCGCTCCAAGGCTGCCATCCTGTGCGCTCTCCAAGGCTGCCATCCTGTGCGCGCTCCAAGGCTGCCATCTCCTGCGCGCTCCAAGGCTGCCATTTCATACCGCTCATTTCCTGCTTGTTGGTTGGGGATGTGTAGGGAGCCGAGGCACAGTGGTGGGGGTCCAGCAAGACTGACCCAGACCTGGCCTTGACAGAACATACTGGGACATGTAGTACAGCTGGTGGGATCATATGGCTGGATCAGAAATGCTGGGACTTGTAGTACCCCTGGTGGCATCATATGGCTGGGACATGTAGTACAGCTGGTGGGATCTCATGTCTGGGATCAGGGATGCTGGGACTTGTAGTACAGCTGGTGGGATCATATGGCTGGGATCAGGGATGCTGGGACTTGTAGTACAGCTGGTGGGATCATATGGCTGGGATCAGGGATGCTGGGACTTGTAGTACAGCTTGTGAGTTCATATGGCTGGGATCAGGGATGCTGGGACTTGTAGTACAGCTGGTGGGATCATATGGCTGGGATCAGGGATGCTGGGACTTGTAGTACAGCTGGTGGGATCATATGGCTGGGATCAGGGATGCTGGGACTTGTAGTACAGCTGGTGGGATCATATGGCTGGGATCAGGGATGCTGGGACTTGTAGTACAGCTGGTGGGATCATATGGCTGGGATCAGGGATGCTGGGACTTGTAGTACAGCTGGTGGGATCATATGGCTGGGATCAGGGATGCTGGGACTTGTAGTACAGCTGATGGGGTCCTGTCAGTGATTACGTCTTTCCTGTGATGATTTTTCTCTGCTGACCTGATCATTCTCTTCCTACAGTCACCCGTTTGCCCGGGAGTTGCTGTCATTGTGTAAAATGGAGATTAGAAAATCGAAGAACATCCAGAAGCTGCGCTCCAGCATCGCTGTGTGAGTTACCGGATCCGATAATTGGTTCTGCTTCATCCCTTCTATTGGGGGCTCCTCTGCTCATTTCATTTTCTGCTGCTGTTCACCATGAACCAGGAAAATCTGTTCTGTGTACATTGTTACCTGAATGCTGGAATCAGCAGAACCTGTCACAGTGCACAGGTGGGCGGGGGTCACAGTGTACGGGTGGGCGGGATCACAGTGCACAGCTGGACGGGGGGGGTCACAGTGCACAGCTGGGCGGGGGGTCACAGTGCACAGCTGGGCAGGGGGTCACAGTGCACAGCTGGGCAGGGGTCACAGTGCACAGGTGGGCGGGGGTCACATTGTATGGGTGTAGGCGGGATCACAGTGCACAGGTGGGCTGGGGTCACAGTGTATGGGTGTAGGCGGGATCACAGTGCACAGGTGGGCTGGGGGTCACAGTGTATGGGTGTAGGCGGGATCACAGTGCACGGGTGGGAGGGGGGGGTCACAGTGCACAGGTGGGCAGGGGGTCACAGTGTATGTATGGGTGGGCGGGATCACAGTGCACAGGTGGGCGGGGGGGTCACAGTGTATGGGTGTAGGCAGGATCACAGTGCACGGGTGGGAGGGGGATCACAGTGCACAGGTGGGCGGGGGGTCACAGTGTATGGGTGGGCGGGATCACAGTGCACAGGTGGGCGGGGGGTCACAGTGTATGGGTGTAGGCGGGATCACAGTGCACGGGTGGGAGGGGGATCACAGTGCACAGGTGGGCGGGGGGGTCACAGTGTATGGGTGTAGGCGGGATCACAGTGCACGGGTGGGAGGGGGATCACAGTGCACAGGTGGGCGGGGGGTCACAGTGTATGGGTGGGCGGGATCACAGTGCACAGGTGGGCGGGATCACAGTGCACAGGTGGGCGGGGTCCCATTTACTGCAAAGCAAATCAGAATCTGGCCTGAAAGATCTTTTCCCAACTGACAATCCTGGTTATGGGTGTGGGCATCCTGAGTGGTGTCAGGCCATATCTTATACATGGTGTTGATCCCACCAGCCACACATTCGATGTGGATGGGGGAAGGGGTGGATCTCTCCTGCAGCACTATTGTGTTCTGCCGGCGAGGAGAGATCCGAAGCAGGCCATTCATGGAGCCAAATTCTTTCCAGCAACCACAGGAGAATCCTTCCCGCAGAGCCATTGTATTCTCCTGGTGGGGGAAGTGATTATTGATAGGGGGCTATACCAGTCACTAGTGATAATCGTATGTGAAATCCATCCGGCTGGTTGTACCCAAGTTGATCGATCGATGGAGCAACTTGGGTACATTCATCCTGCCTGTACATGGTTTGGATCTCAGCCGCTTCCTGCTGAACTGACCGAGATTCAAACCATCTCCAGCCGACCTAATAGATTCCTTCACCCTAAACAGCGTGGATGGAGGAATCTCCTCTGACTTCTGCCTTTATCGATCCCTCACAGCATGGATTTCATTGTAGGTGGAGCTGCGTGGGCCAATACTTCAGACAGTTTTTGTGCGTGGAGGATCTAAATTTCCTGTGTAATGCAATAGCAATGTTGTGTGGCTGGTGCACAGTTTTCAGCAGGTCTCTCACACTGCCTCTATACTGTCCTCACCTGTACTATGCTCTTTATCTTGTAGGTTCTGCGGCATGATCCAGTTTCCCGGGGAGATCAGGAAAGAGGTGATGATGCAGCTGCTGCTCCTGCTGTGTCACGCGTTTCCTGTGGTAGGTGTGACAGTGTTGGGCGCATCTCGGCCTATCTGTTTTGTTGTTCTATGTGGGTGAAAAGAAGACGGTTCTAGGACCCAGCAGGCGAGTCGGCTGACCATCTTCCCCGCTTACTTGCCTGTTGGGAGCGGCTGGATAGACATGTTTTGTTTCATAAATTGATTAAGGCAAAAGAGATTGGAAAATGGATCTCAGTGTATTGGGACATTAAAGTGTTACTAAACACACAACAGTAAAATCAGTCTGTATATGCAGTAAAGTGTGCTTGTTATACTCACTGTGGGACCTAAGGGGTTAATCCTCCACATTGCCTAAAAAGGCTGTTTGATCCTGTCTTCTTTGATCCTCCCCTTCTTCCACTGTCCCCAATCCATCTCCTGATAGAACATAACCTTGGGGGTCACTCTGCACATGTTTAGTTTGTTGTATATTGCTAGTGAGTTTTTTTTTTTTTTTTTGGGGGGGGGGGGGGGGGGTTGCATGTAATCTGCACAGGGCCAATCAGCACTGTCCAGACAGAGGTTAAACCAGACACAGATAAAAGTCACAAGACTGCTATATACTGCTGATGGGAAAAAGTATTCAGCAGTTTATATTTAGTAATATAATTGCATGTCCATGTTCTGTGTACTGTGGGAGACCATATAGTGAATGCAGGCTCCTGGGGAGGGCAGATATAGTGACTGCAAGGTCCTGGGGATATCAGATATAGTGAGTGCAGGCTCCTGGGGAGATCAGATATAGTGACTACAGGCTCCTGGGGAGGGCAGATATAGTGACTGCAAGGTCCTGGGGAGATGAGATATAGTGAGTGCAGAGTCCTGGGGAGACCAGATATAGTGAATGCAGGCTCCTGGGGAGACCAGATATAGTGAGTGCAGAGTCCTGGGGAGACCAGATATAGTGAATGCAGGCTCCTGGGGAGACCAGATATAGTGAGTGCAGAGTCCTGGGGAGACCAGATATAGTGAATGCAGGCTCCTGGGGAGGGCAGATATAGTGAATGCAGGGTCCTGGGGAGATGAGATATAGTGAGTGCAGGGTCCTGGGGAGATCAGATATAGTGAATGCAGGCTCCTGGGGAGGGCAGATATAGTGACTGCAGGGTCCTGGGGAGATGAGATATAGTGAGTGCAGAGTCCTGGGGAGAGCAGATATAGTGAATGCAGGCTCCTGGGGAGGGCAGATATAGTGAATGCAGGCTCCTGGGGGAGAGCAGATATAGTGAATGCAGGCTCCTGGGGGAGAGCAGATATAGTGAATGTAGGCTCCTGGGGAGGGCAGATATAGTGAATGCAGGCTCCTGGGGAGGGCAGATATAGTGACTGCAGGGTCCTAGGGAGATGAGATATAGTGAGTGCAGGGTCCTGGGGAGACCAGATATAGTGAATGCAGGGTCCTGGGGAGAGCAGATATAGTGAGTGCAGAGTCCTGGGGAGACCAGATATAGTGGACTGCAGGCTCCTGGGGAGAGCAGATATAGTGACTGCAGGCTCCTGGGGAGAGCAGATATAGTGAGTGTAGGCTCCTGGGGAGAGCAGATATAGTGAGTGCAGAGTCCTGGGGAGAGCAGATATAGTGACTGCAGGCTCCTGGGGGAGATCAGATATAGTGAGTGCAGAGTCCTGGGGAGACCAGATATAGTGAATGCAGGCTCCTGGGGAGGGCAGATATAGTGAATGCAGGGTCCTGGGGAGATGAGATATAGTGAGTGCAGGGTCCTGGGGAGATCAGATATAGTGAATGCAGGCTCCTGGGGAGGGCAGATATAGTGACTGCAGGGTCCTGGGGAGATGAGATATAGTGAGTGCAGAGTCCTGGGGAGAGCAGATATAGTGAATGCAGGCTCCTGGGGAGGGCAGATATAGTGAATGCAGGCTCCTGGGGGAGAGCAGATATAGTGAATGCAGGCTCCTGGGGGAGAGCAGATATAGTGAATGTAGGCTCCTGGGGAGGGCAGATATAGTGAATGCAGGCTCCTGGGGAGGGCAGATATAGTGACTGCAGGGTCCTAGGGAGATGAGATATAGTGAGTGCAGGGTCCTGGGGAGACCAGATATAGTGAATGCAGGGTCCTGGGGAGAGCAGATATAGTGAGTGCAGAGTCCTGGGGAGACCAGATATAGTGACTGCAGGCTCCTGGGGAGAGCAGATATAGTGACTGCAGGCTCCTGGGGAGAGCAGATATAGTGAGTGTAGGCTCCTGGGGAGAGCAGATATAGTGAGTGCAGAGTCCTGGGGAGAGCAGATATAGTGACTGCAGGCTCCTGGGGAGATCAGATATAGTGAGTGCAGGCTCCTGGGGAGAGCAGATATAGTGAATGCAGGCTCCTGGGGAGATTAGATATAGTGAATGCAGGCTGTGTGTCAGTCCCATGTACCGCCTGGTGCTGACGGCTGTTGTCTTACCATTTAATAAGCTGTCATTTCCCCTCTGCAGGTGAGAAAATCCACAGCCAGCGAGCTGTACGAAATGTTCATCACATACGACGACATTGTGGATCCTGAAATCCTGGAGGAAGTTATGGAAGTTCTGAGTGAGACCACCTGGTGAGTACCAGAACTTCCTGATACCCAACCATCTGATATTCACTATGTACTTCCCATCGGTGTGAATGCAGTTTGTATTATCCGGAAGCGCTGCCAAAATGTTCTATTTTCTTTCGGATAAAGGAAGGAAAGGAGCTTCTGTCAGGTCTTCATGGCCACCTGTGTCCCCCATTGTGATAGCTCCTCCCCCTTCCTGTAAGGACAGGAAGAGGTGGTAAATCTTTGCAATGGAGACACCATGTCTTTTAATGGTATCCGTGCCTTCCTGTCCCGGTGACAAGCCTCCCTCCCCCCCCCCCCCCCTTTTTTTATTTTTTATTTTTTATTTTTATTTCCTTTTTTTTCCGTATAGGTGTCATAGGGACAGGAAGGGAGGGAGAGCTCTTCAAGGAGCTCGACAAACCTGACGGAGAAATGTTAACTCTTTTAATCACTTGCCACCCAGCCCAATTCTGAAACTTCACATACATGTAAAAATCTGCAGCTATTTTATTTTTTTACATTGTCGCTTTATTTTTTTCAACTTTATTGCTATCGCAAAGGATGAACAACATCCCCTGTGATAGCAGGGGCCATGCAGGTCCTGTTTATGGACAGATCTGGGGTCCAGATCTCTCCTCTGGCCTCCAAAGCATCTGATTACTCTGAGATCAGTTTGAACAGATTTAAAAGCTGGTAACAAATGGATGTTTCCAAACGCTTTTCCGGCTTCTGGTGCCACACAGTGGGAAGCATAATGTCAGTCCTCCTTACTGTGTCCAGGGGGGGGGGGGGGGCCGATGCTGCTAGTCGCATTTTTATTGGGTTCCCTGATGGGGTCTGGAGACCCCGGTGTCAAGGTTGGGGATGGCGTTGGGACTTCTGCCTGTAAAAGTGATCCAGCTGCTCTATAGCTGCTCTGATCACCTTTACTAAAAAGAGAATTGCTCATATGAATAAAATGATACCAGCAGGATCACAGTTGTAGCTTCCTGGTTTTGGCTGTAGCCATATTGTTTTCTTTTTAATTTAATACAACGGGTAATGAGTTAAGCCCCATACACACTATTAGATTTTCTGCAGATTTTTGTCTTCAGATTTACCAAACCATGTAGTGCAAGCACTGGTCTGACTGCATACACTCTTAAGGTTTGACCTCATATTATATGGTTTTGGTAAATCTGGAGACAAAAATCTGCAGAAAATCTAATAGTGTGTATGGGGGTCTTACAACCAGTATGCTGTTTGCAAGGCTACCCTTTATTTATTTTTTTCATTTCATGTCTTCGTGACTACACATGAAGTGAGGAGAAATCTCCCCACTGGGGACACAGAGCAGTAAAGACCTGACAGAGGTTCTAATTTGTTTATTTTAGGTACTTGTATAGCGCTGTCAATTTACGCAGCTCTTTACATATACATTGTACATTCACATCGGTCCCTACCCTCAAGGAGCTTACAATCTAAGGTCCCTGTGACGGAACCGATCCCACAGTCCGATTGAGTGCTTCCGTCAGTATACCGCTTCCTAAGTCTGAATATAGATATCAGATATTCCAACCGCTTACAAGCACAAAACAAGACGACACTCGCTTAGCGGCTCAACATGGACTAGTTTATTAGAACCAAAATGACAAGTATTTATAATACAGCAGAAGACTAAAACCTAACCTAATTAGCATGAGCTAATTAGCTAATCATTGACCTAGACTAGTTGTCTGAGAGATAGGACTTTTCAGGGTAAGACTTTGTCTCCTAGCTCACTGATTGACTACTCAATACACATTACCATAAACATAAACACAGGGTTAATTAGCACAACAACAATGTGTGGAATACTCTTACAAGCCAGACTAGACTCATTTACACGACAGACAGGTGGCTGGAGTTGATGATATTAGCATCTAACAGTTTGTGTCACCACAGTGTGATTCAGTCTATTGCTAATATGGCAAATACATATCTAGAGTCTGTGTGTCTTGGGGGACGACGACATGGATCTGAATCCAAGTAACACCAACTCAGGGGTCCCCAGGGGGATATAGCTCACAAAGAGCACCGTTCCCCCAAATCCCAGGGCCCATAATGAAGGCAAGAGGCTCGCATTCTGTCCCCTCCAACAGCCTCTGTCCTGGCTAGGTCTCTAACTCATATTCATATACTAGGGCCAATTTAGACAGAATCTGATTAACCTACCAGCATGTCTTTAGTGGGAGGAAACCGGAGTACCCGGAGGAAACCCACACAGGCACAGAGAGAACATGCAAACTCCAAGAAGATGGTGTCGTGGGCGGGATTCGAACCAGTGACTCCTATGCCTTATTCACCCCCAAGTGACGGAAAGCTCCCAATCTCTACTTGCAATCAGGAGCTTTCCGATCATGTGACAGCCAATGACGGCGGTCACATCATCAGAAACCCCGCCTCCCGGCATCTGGAACCCCCTAAAAGGCCTGGGAGGCGCCGGTGCCAAGGGTCAATTTGGATTTGTAGTTTCACCACAGCTGGAGTTGCCTTCCTCTGGAATATTGTATCCCAGAAGCCTCGAGTCCGTCCCATTACACTGTTCATTATGGTCCCAGCAGACAGACTGGGACAGATGGAGGGCGAAGGATGTACAGCCGGCGGTGACCTGATCAGATTTCAGATCAGTAAAGGATCTCTCCTCACTGATTGGTCGGATCTGCTTCATATAATAAGCCCCCTTCATGGTGAAGTTGGAATGTCTCACCCGTGAAGTGTTTGTGTTGATCCGGAGTCGGGGGTGGGATGCAGACACTGGACGGGTTCGGTAGTTTCAGGTTCGTCTGGCGTGATACTTACACCGTTAGTATAAACACCATGCGGTCTGGTGTAATCCCCGAGATTTTCCTTGGATAAGAGCATTGCCCCGGAGGAATTTGGCGCTTCTGGAAAGTGCGATTGAAGGATTTCGGGGGAGGTTATTAAAAAACGTGTTGGAATTCTAGAGGCTCTTTGAAGCCTGCGGCTCTGGGAGGGGGAATGAAAACAACAGCCACTGGGCAGTCCGTGTGTCCGTCTGACAATGGCTCCTGTGGATCACATCACACACCATCAATCTCATCCCTCCAAATCCAAAAAGTAACGAACGTTTCCTACTAGTCACCTGACCAGCAGATAAGATCTTCCTGTGGCCGGTGCGTCTCTTTTATAGGAGCCGTGTACAGAGGAAGGGGAATTATCAACTGATTGGGTGACCTTGAAACCTGGAATCCTGGTTGGTTGTCCGGGATTGTTGGACTCTTCACATCAAAGAACGAAAAAATAGAATACAATTCATCGATTTATAATAGAGGCGCACACGGGAGGGAGGCGTCACAAAACTAGTTTTAAAGTGTGACATGCGACAACCGTTTATTTATTCTGCAGGGCCTCTGCTTTCAGAAAATACATCATGTTTGGGGGTTCCAAGTCATTTTTAGCGACGAAAATGCAAGAAATGTCAGAATTGGCCTTGGTGGCAAGTGATTAATTTAACCCTTTGTTTTGTTTTGTTTTTACGTGGGATCTTAGTAAACTTGCTGGATGGGATGCGGGCCCTGCTGGCTTCTGTGTATTGGATTGTTATCTGCGGAGATCCCACCTCTCTGTTTATCCTCTTGACCAAAATTACTGAAACAGAAAATCTCTAATTTTAAGTGTCACCCGAACAGGAACTGGGGGCAACATGTGTTTTGGATGTTTGTTTGAGTGGCACATTTGGATGTCGGTATCAATGGGTGTGCTTTGAGTCATGGGCCGGTGTTCTGCCTAATAGAGTCCGGCCATCAATATGTGTCCGCTCTGTACTGCGCATGCGCAGTACGGAGCAGACGAAGCTTCGGAAAATCTCCGAAGCTGAACGGTGCCTGCGCCGTGAGTGGAGGTGGTAGCCCCACCATCCAAGCGGACATAGGGTTGTGAATTTTAGAGGGCCCCTCGCGGGCGAGCTTCGCTCGCCACGCTTCGGGCTCGGCCTCGCTGCGCTCGGCTCTTTTTTATTCTAACTCTATGTCCACTTGGATAGTGGGGATAGAACCTGGACTCACGGCGCAGGCGCCGTTCATCCTCGGCAATTTTCAGAATCTGTGTTCCTGTGTACTGCGCATGCGCAGTACGCAGGGGACAGCATTTGATGGAGGACCCTATTTGACAAGACACCGGCTCTCCCCCCTCCATGCAGTTGGGTCTGTGGTGGCACTTCCAGCAGAGGGCACTCATCTACCGTAACCACCTTCTGTGTGCCTAGAAAGTGATAGGCCTCGGGTGGGGGTTATTTTCCCCATTTGCTGCCTCTATTGCCGCGTACGCACGATCAGACTATCCGCCGGACTTTCCGAATGGGCGGACCTGCCCACACACGACCAGACTTTTCTGGCAGACTAGGTGTGGCGGTTAATCCGCCGGACTTTTGAAATCAACGGACTTGCCCACACACAGAGTAAAGTCCATTCATTTTGATCGTGGCTCCAGGTAGACGGAACTAGCGAAGGCAGTCAATGTTGCCGCCTCCATCGGCGAGATTGACACCTCGCTGGCCTCGTCACCTGATATGGATTTAAAGGGGAACCCCTACACCAAAAAAACGGCGTGGAGGCCCCCCCCCAAAGTCCATAGCAGACCCTTATCCGAGCACGCAGCCTGGCTGGTCAGGAAAGGGGGTGGGAATGAGCGAGCGCTCCCCCCCTCCTGAGCCGTACCAGGCTGCGTGCCCTTAACATAGGGGGGTGCTTTGGGGAAGGGGGGGCCCTGCAGCCCCCCCCCCACCCCAAAGCACCTTGTCCCCATGCTGATGAGGACAAGGGCCTCTTCCCCACCACCCTGGCCATTGGTTGTCGGGGTCTGAGGGCGGAGGGGTTATCAGAATCCGGGAGCCCTCTTTAATAAGGGGGCCCCCAGATTCCGGGCCCCATAACCTATGTGAATGAGTATGGAGTATGGGGGTACGATGTACACCCTACCCATTCACCTGGGGGAAAAAAGTGTACATAAAAAAAAACACAACACAGATTTTTAAAATACTTTATTAGACAGCTCCGGGGGTCTTCTCCTCTTCCATCTTTGGGGAGTCTTCTCGCCGGACTCCTCTGCTATCTTCTGCTAGCTCTTTTACTAGCGGAGGAGCCCGGCTTTCTCCTTCTCTTCTTCTGGCTTCGAGGGTCGTGTCCGGTCTTTGGGGTTCTTGTCTCACTCTTTGGTTCTTCTTGCCTCATTCACATAGGGTGGGGGGCCGGAATCTGGGGGCCACCTTATTAAAGGGGGCTCCCGGATTCTGATAAGCCCCCCCGCCCGCAGACCCCAACAACCAACAGCCAGGTTTGTCGGGAAGAAGCCCTTGTCCTCATCAGCATGGGGACAAGGTGCTTTGAGGCCACTCGCTCGTCTCCCCACCCCCTTTCCTGACTGACCGGGCTGTGTGCTCGGATAAGGGTCTGCTATGGACTTTGGGGGGACCCCACGCTGTTTTTTTGGCGTAGGGGTCCTCCTTTAAATCCATACCAAGTGACGGGGCTCGCGAGGTGTCAATCTCGCCGGTGGAGGCGACGACATTGACTTCCTTCCATAGTTCCGTCTACCTGGAGCCACGTTCAAAATAAACGGACTTTACTCTGTGTGGGCAAGTCCCTTCATTTCAAAAGTCCGGCGGACAATTTTGAGTCAAAACTTCTTTCTAAGTCCACCGGACTTTTGGGAAGAAAAAGTCCGCCGGATAATCCGATCGGGTGTACGCGGCTTTATGAGGCTTTCTATAGATTGATATTCCGGCTCCTGTACAGCTCGGTGCTGACGCTGTGTCTGCTTCCCTCCCCCCGCAGGGATACCGATGTGGCGAATGTGAGGGAGAAGCGGAATCATATCTGCGATTTGATGAAAGTGCCAAAGCCGACCCCGGGAACCAAGGTAAGCTTCACCAATAGGGGGGGGGGGGGGGGGGAATCTGCCTTATAGTCTGTGTGCAGCAATTACCCCACATGGGTGCCAGTCTGGTAGTAGAGCCCTGGCACAGCTACCCTCTAATCCGCTGATTGCTCTCATATTGTTTGTTGATATTGTCAGCCAGTTAGAATCTGAAATGTCATTTTTATTTTTTAAAAGATTTCTCCAAGCTGATTGGACGCAGGGACATCTACTGATATGAATAGGGCCCTGTAACGGTCATAGTGACTTTGTCACACGCTGGCCCCGATGTGTGGATATTAGAAGTTGATCCCATTGGGTATATTGGTGTCTCCTGAGATGATAGTTTGTATCTCATACATGGGGGGGGGATGGGACGGACGTGGTGGTACAGTGGGGGTCAGTTGCCTGTGACATGAAGGAATGCGGGGGAGGGGGATGGGGGGCTATTACTCTGCAGGGCTCCCTATATGATATTCATACATTAGTAAATCTAATCCAGATGTGGCGTCAGTGAATGCATGCTCTTATCTGTGAGGAATGGGAGGAATTTATTAGAATAACCCCCACAGTCCCAGTCACCCGATACATCTCAGCTGGAAGAGCCAGAACCGTGCCGCCAGCACGCAGCGCCGTGTTAACACCGCGTCCTCGCCGCCTGTCATACGCGTGCTTTATGTACCGTACAATCCGTGTGTACAGTGCGCTCAGTCACAGCCCAGTTCATAGAGCTGCTGCAGGAAAAAAAATATCTGTAATAAATAAACACCCAATCAGATCTGAGTGGTGGTCAGCGATCGTAAACATTGGCTGTAGTGGGGTCCGCCAGGGGTTTAGTCATGAAATGAATTGTTTTGTTGATGGAGAAGCTGCTGGTTGGTGGGAATGAGTCAGCCGGGGGAGGGGTGCAGCTGGATCGGGGTGTGATCTGCCTCTTGTAGTATACACGGCCTGTGCTGAGGATTCCTCCATGATTGGTCCATGTAGTGCCATGGGGGGGGCCCCCTGTGTGCCAGTCTACCTAGAAGAAGGCAAAGGGGGGGGGTCACCCCAAATACTGATTTGAATTTTCTTCTCTTCTCTTGCGCTCCATTTTATTAATTGATAAAAAAACTAATGAGTAAATGAACAGAAGAGACAACCTCATCAATATTTGGGGTGACACCCCCCCCTTATTCTATGTAGACTGGCACACAGATGTTGAAGGAACTCGGTAGGTAGGTCGCTCTATGTACATCTTGGAGGACTAAGCACAGATCTTCTGTAGATGTCAGCTTCCTCAACTCCTCTCTCTTCATGTCATTCCAGACAGACTCCATGCGATCAGGGCTCTGTGGGGGCCAAACCATCCATCATGCCATACTATCAGGGAGGTGTGTGTGAGTGTGTGATTGGCCCCCGCAGAGCCCCGATCTCAACACCATGGAGCCTGTCTGCAATGACATGAAGAGAGAGAAGGATTGGAGGAAGCCGACATCTACAGAAGATCTGTGCTTAGTTCTCTGAGATGTGCATAGAGCGACCTACCTACCGAGAGTTCCTTCAACAACTGTGTGCAAGTCTACCTAGAAGAAGGTAAGGGGGGGGCACCCCAAATATTGACTGGATTTGAATTTCTCTTTCCATCATTTACTTTCCATTTTGTTAATTGCTAAAAAATTTACTTTTAACATTTCTATTTCTGAAAGCATTCTTCTTTTACAGCATCACACCTGCCTAAAACTTTTGCACAGTAGTGTAAAAGCCCTATTTAGCCCCCCTTCATCACACTGTATATGTATGTATATATATATATATATATATATGTGTGTGTGTGTATATTATACACGCAAGTGTAAAAGGGGGCATCTGCACTGATCATCAATGCAGCCCCCATCAGTGCCTCATCCTCTGCTCCATTGCCCACATGTGTGGTGGTCTGATGAGGAAGTCGCCACAGCTGCAGCTTCTTCATCAGACCCCCAAGACAAGAACGGTATACCGTGGCACAGATTTAGATGATTGTGGTGGGGGTGCCTGATTTTAGTCTTGCCTACGGCAGCACCAAACCAAAATACACCACTGGTCACAGTTATACAACTCTTCAGCTCTGCATTCGTGATTGTCTAGTTCAGGGGTCTCCAAATTACGGCCCTCCAGGTGTTTAGTAACTACAACTCCCACCATGCCTAGTTATGTCTGTGAATGGCAGAGTTTTACAATGCCTCATGGGAAGTGTAGTTCCACAACAGCTGGAGGGCCGGAGTTTGGAGAGCCCTGGTCTAGTTAAAGCGGAGCTCAACCCTAAAGTAGAACTTCCACTCATTGGAACCCTCCGGCGCCATAATAGGCACCTTTCAGGGGGGAGGGGGATGCAGATACCTGTATAGTACAGGTATTTGCACCCACTTCCGGCATAGATATCCGCAGAATCTGCGGATATTTACGCCCCTTTCCGAAGGTCCCCCGCTGTCTGCTGGGAAACACACCGATCCCAGAGACAGCGGGGACCATCCTTATTGCGCAGCGGGGAACCGGGAAGTGAAGCCGCAAAGCTCCACTTCCTGATTCCCATACCCAAGATGGCGGCGGCAGCACCCGAGAGACGATCGAGAGATCGGCTTTGGGTGCCGATATTGCGGGCGCGCTGGGCGGGTAAGTGTCCTTATTTTAAAAGTCAGCAGCTGCAGTATTTGTAGCTGCTGACTTTAAAAAAAATAAATAAATAACGGCGGAACTCCCGCTTTAATGGAACCATATTTTATTGCAGCCCTTCCTAGATTCTGTATACTGGTATTAATGACATACATTGGGGGAGGGGAGGTAGGGACGGACAAGGTCTTTGTTCCCTAAAGTGATCAGATTCTCTCCCATGTCCGTAGAGGTGGGACAATAAACATTGAATCCTCTTCTCCCCCACAGGTCCCTTCGTCTCGATGAGAATCCTCAGACACCTGTCGGAGCTCGGCTGTCATACCTATTTTTGTCAGCAAGTGGCGCTATATGCATGTGTTCATTATGATAATAGACTGTTCTGTATTGTGTCAGTTCTGAAATAAAAACATGTTTATTGTACAGTCACCTGCGGTAAATTACTACGAGCCGCACATAGTGTGTGTGTGATACCTTCACCGCCGTGTGGATCCAGATCTGCTGACTGGACACAAAGAGATCGCTGACACTTTAAAAAGATTATAGAAAAAAAAAAAAGTGACTAAATGGGGCCAAAACTCACTCGTTCACCAGAGAACACATAAAACATGGAAAATAAAATATAATAAAAAAAAAAGTGCAAAAATTCAATATATCAGAACAGCCGCTGCTTATGGCGTCCTCTTTGGAGGATCGTTTTCCACTTTCCAGGAAATCCTTTATCTTATTTTTATTGACTGTTTATGGACTTTCATTCACTGATTTTCCATTTCACACTGCTTTTAAAGCGGAGGTCCACCCTAAAGTGGACCTTCCGCTCATTGGAACCCTCCCCCCCTCCGGCGCCACAATTGGCACCTTTCAGGGGGGAGGGGGGTGCAGGTACCTATACAGTACAGGTATCTGCACCCACTTCCGGCGTAGATATCCGCAGAATATACGCCCCTTTCCGCAGATATCTACGCCCCTTTCCGAAGGTCTCCCCGCTGCCTGCTGGGAAACACACGGATCCCAGAGACAGCGGGGACCATCCTTATCCTTACTATCGCGCATGCGCAGTAGGGAACCGGGAAATGAAGCCGCAAGGCTCCACTTCCTGATTCCCATACCCAAGATGGCGGCGGCAGAACCCGAGAGATGATCGAGAGATCGGCTTCGGGTGCCGACATCGCGGGTGCGCTGGGCGGGTAAGTGTCATTATTTTAAAAGTCAGCAGCTGCAGTATTTGTAGCTGCTGGCTTTTAAAAAAAAAACAAAAAAAAAACGGCGGACTCCCGCTTTAAGTTTATGTGGTTCATTTAACGCTGCTGTTCACTTTTAAGCTCTTTAGTGATTTTCATACTTTCAAAAGGATTCCCGGCAAAGGGGATCGTCGCACTCAGCGGACGCACCCCCGAGGTATAGCGAGACATCGCGGTGACCTCAATGCTGCAGTGCCCGTTGTCTGAAGACAGGTACACTTTACTAACTCATTACCCGGCACAATCTCAGAATATAAAGAAAAAAAAAACATGCGTTTTGTAAAAAACATTGTATATACATTTATTAGTCCAAATGATATGCTTAAAAAAGCCATGTGAACCACTTTACATTACACGGGGGGGTCGGCTCCTTCTCTCCGACAATGAAGGACATCGGTAATCGCATGTTGTGTCTCATCTTATCTTCTGGCCCCTCGGAGAACATTCCCCATCCTGTCACACAAGAAAAAAAGTGTTATAACAGTAAGGACTGGAGGGTAACCAACCCCCGGGACTTTTTTAAACGGTACCCAATATTATGACGAAGAATAAAATCAATATAATTTTATTGAAAATACAAATATATAAAATGTTTCCGGAAAGGAGAATTATATGAAAGTAAACAGGTCCTTCGATACAAAAGACTAGCAATGAAGTTTATACAGAACTATACATGTTACCGAATTTGTACATTATATATGCTGCATTTTTTTTCTACATGTTTTGCTCTTCTGAGCTTCCTCAGGACATGGCAGCTTGAAAAGACTGAAAAGATATGTACAAAATAGTCATTTGTAGTTGAAAACATCATAAGTTTGAAACACAATTGTTTCTATTTCAATAGAGTGTCTAGAGCCGCAGTGTTCCCCGGCAGTCTGTAGCCTTAAACTTACAGATATATATTTACTCTACTTTGTTTCTCGTGCCTCTACAGACTGCCGGGGAACACTGCGGCTCCTCAGTGGCGCCTCTACTTGCACACAGTTTTTTATACTGCGACTCTCTCCATTCATCAATATTCTGATTTTATATAACTTTTTGAATAAGCACAAACAAAAAAGACCCATTGGGTAAGGCGGCTATTTTGCTAAGTGTTTAGTTGTATTTTATTTTATTTTATTTATAAATCTTTAATTGGACAATTTGTGCAACTGTCCAAGGTTGTTTCTATGTTATAGTTTTTGTATATAGATCGTTATGATACATTGATCGATACTTATTGTTATTTTTTTTTTTTTTCCAATGTCCTTATTTGAATCTCTAGCTAGTTTAGTAGGTGTCTGCTTTGATCAACTATGGATGGTTGAAGCAGACACTCTATTGAAATAGAAACAATTGTGTTTCAAACTTATCATGTATTCAATTACAAATGACTATTTTGTACATATCTTTTCAGTTTTTCTGTGCAACTGTACAAGCTGCCATGTCCTGAGGAAGCTCAGAAGAGCGAAACATGTAGAAAAAAATGCAGCATATATAATGTACAAATTCGGTAACATGTATAGTTCTGTATAAACTTCATGCTAGTCTTTTGTATCGAAGGACCTGTTTACTTTCATATCATTCTCCTTTCCGGAAACGTTTTATATATTAGTATTTTCAATAAAATTATATTGATTTTATTCTTTGTCTTAATATTGGGTACCGTTTAAAAAAGTCCCGGGGGTTGGTTACATTTCCCCTGTATCTTTAGAAAATCATAATTTGGGATGGACATACCTCATCTACTCAAATCCTGTTATAACAGTAAGTGACACTTTTCACAGTCATTGTATTCCATCCCGCACCTTGTATCATCACATGGCAGGAAAAACAAGACCGGTCCTCTTAGGCTGGCCATACACGGAGCAAGGGTGCAGGAAAGAAATTGTTTCAATTGCTCCATCAACACAAGAAAGACCGTGTTGATGGGAATCCCTCCTGCCAAGCCATTGCCGGGGGAGAAGATGTTTATGATTATCGCTAGCAACTGTTCCAGTCGTTAGCGATAATCGTATGTAAAACCCGCCAGGCTGGTTGTACCCAAGTTGATCGTTCAAGCCTTTGCCCGTACATGGTTTAAATCTCATCCAGTTCCTGTTGACCCGGGCTGAGATTTGAACTGTCTATGGCCGGCCTTACACATCACACAATTGTTTTCTTGGTTTTCTTGCAGAGGCCGGTCGCGTAGTGTGAATACAGCCAGCACTATACAGGTCTATGAGGTGTACATGGGGGGTAGTGAGAAGGGTGGGGGATGGTTTATGTCAGGAGGGGGTAGAATCTAAGGCCAGCCGTCAACGGTTTAAATCTTGGTCTAGTTCAGCGGGAACCAGCTGAGATTCAAACCGTTAATGGGCAGGCTGAATGTACGAAATCGATCGATCAACTTGGGTACAACCAGGCTGCCAGATTTGTGTGCGATTATCGCTATAGGTGCTAGCAATGATCACGGTATTCTCCCTGCGGGGAAGACTATGTGTGGAGGCAGGAGGGATTTCCCTGTCAGCACAGACTGTGTTAATGGGGGGAATCAGAAAATTTCTTCCCTGCAACTAAATTTGTACGTGTGTATGGCCAGCCCAAAGCTGCCATTGATTGACACCAGGGCTGGTCCAGCGGGGGATTGGCTGAATTTCGATGAGGGTGTGTCCATCCCTGCTCAACAGAAGTCTATTAATTGATTTCGAAGGGACAGTTTTTCCTGATCAGCAGCTGCAGGCACCGATCCGTGTATTCTGACAGCACAGAGTCCCACTGTCAGAATGCAAGAGATTCACCCACCCAGATTCCTTGTGTGGACGGCGGAATCTGTATTTTTACACCAGATGCAGTCCAGTGGGTTTGTAATCTGCATAAAAAAACGCATGGACAGTATTTTCCATGTATTCCAATGACCCTAGTTCACACCCATGCAGTCAACGTGCTGCATTGTTTCTGTATGGAATAGATCTGGAATGTGGCAAAATGGATCAACAATTCACTGGAACGCACATGTCTGGAATTGACAAATTGAATTTAAGAAAAAGAGGGTAGAGAATGCATTGGAACGCACCAAAACACACATGAAGAAATGCATTTAAATCACAGAAATTTTGGTGTGAACCGGCCCTTACTGTACATTTCTTTATAAGGGGGAAGGGGTTTGGGTGAATGAAAGTTCAGATAACATAGGGTCAGCTCAGCAGGGGTGCTGGCGTAGGGTCGGGTCGGCCCAGGAGGGTTGCGGGCGTAGGGTCGGCTCGGCCCAGGAGGGTTGCGGGCGTAGGGTCGGCTCGGCCCAGGAGGGTTGCGGGCGTAGGGTCGGCTCGGCCCAGGAGGGGTGCGGGCGTAGGGTTGGCTCGACCCAGGAGGGGTGCTGGTGTAGCGCGGGTAGGCTCGGCCCAGGAGGGGTGCTGGCTTGGGTCGGCTCGGCCCAGGAGGGGTACTGGCATAGGGTCGGCTGTTAGGCTCAGGAGGGGTGCGGGCATAGCCCATCTTCACCCTCCTGCATTATAATTCATTAACACATTACGGCTTTGCAGGGAGGGGCCTTTCATCGTGAATAGGACCCCTTACACACTGCCCTGCATCGCATTCTCAGAATACGGTCAGCTGTGGTTGCTAGTGCATTAGCAGCCCATTCAGAATGAATGCTGTTAACACACCACACAAGTGTGAAGCCCGCTTAGCCATCAATGTCCCCCGTCATAGCGTGCCAGATATAAAATCGTAAAACTCCATTCCATACCTGAGCCAAGCCCCTCAGTTGAAGTGATAATAATCCTCGCCTTCCTTCAGGTTCAGTGAGTGCAGATTCTCCTCCAATCCTCCTCCGGTCAGATCCTGGAACAGAAGACAAATATAAGGTGAAGGGAACACGATCGACTATTCCATCAATCAGCCCAAGAGAATAAATTGGCGGGTTTTGCATTTTTTTTTTTTTTATCACGTGGCATTTGCGCAGCGGTTTTTCAAACGCAGTTTGTGGGAAAAATAATACACTTAAATTTTAATGCAAAAAAAAAAAAAACCACAAGAAATAACCCAATTTTTTTTTTGTAAAAGATGATGTCATGCCGAGTAAATAGATACCAAACATGTTACGCTTTAAAACTGCGCACAACGGCGACAAACTACATCAATTTTACTATCCATAGGTGACGCTTTAAAAGCCTTTGCAGGTTACCACTTTAGCTGCACAAAGCAGGTCTGGTGCTGGATTTACTGCTCATGATCTGACCGTTTGCGTGTGCGCGGTACCGACGCACATGTTCACGCTTGCGCGGGGGGAACAAGGGCACTTAAACTATTTTGAATTATTAATTTATTACATTGTTACACTGTTGCGTTCAATTAATTTATTTTTTTTCACTTTTATTGCTGTCACAAGGAATGTAAACATCCCCTGTGACATTAATAGGCGGTGACAGGTCCTCTTTATGGGGGTCTATAAGAACCCAAATCCCTCCTTTGCAATTGAAAACATGAAAAATGCCAAGATCAGCGTTTTTGAATACTTTTGATATTTAAAAACCGGTGCCATTAAGGCGTCGGTAAGGCTGGGTTCACATCAGAGCGATGCGGGAACGCCGCGAATCCGCGGCATTTTCCCGCATCGCATGCCTCCCGCCGGCAGTTCACACTGCCCTATGCGGACTGCTGGGAGTGTCAGTGAAATGTTAATGACACCCCCAGATCAGTCCGCATATCGCAGTGCGATCTGCAAACTCGGACAGGAATCTGGAATTCTGCTGCGGACCAAAAAAAGGGTCCCGTGCGAGTTTGCGGCGGGTGCGATGCGAATTCAGCCATACTATCTGTATGGCTGAACTCGCATCGCACAGAGATCGGATGTGATTTGCACTGCAGTGCGGTGCGAATCACATCCGGGTCTCCCAGCCGCAGCAGTGTGAACCCGGCCTATTTAATCAGAAATTGGTGTCATGTCATGGCTTCCGGGTTATCATAGCGGCGACCCAATCAAAGCCAATTCCGACTCGCTGGCGAATGGACCGGCTAGTAGCTCGCTCTCCCGGGAGGATGGACAAGCTCGAGCGAGCTGCAGGAGGGGGAGGGCTGCTTTTAATAGCAATTAAGCGGTTGGTTAACTGCTCCGGTTGTTAATAGAAGAAAGCCAAAGAGCGGCGCTAAAAAAAAAAAAAAACCTATCGGGATGATGCCTGCCGCTGCATCTCATCCCGGTACAACCACGCGATTTGTCAGGAAGTGGTTACCCTTTGTCAAATGAGCCTGGTGGAAAATTGTCGCCTAAACAGCAACTGCATCCAATCAGATGCTGGCACTGTTCAGGTATTCCACAGCAACAAACCGATTCTTCTCTATTAGCCCCCTTAGTGTCTGTAAGTATCGCCACAATACAGTACATATAGACTGTGGGGGAGATTTACTAAAACTGCTGCAGCTGTGCATGGTAGCCAATCAGCTTCCTGCTTCGGCTTGTTCAATTAAGCTTTGACAATAAAACCTGGAAGCTGATTGGTTACTACGAAGAGCTGCACCAGGTTCCGTGTCTACCAGTTTTAGTAAATCTCCCCCGGGAACAGACACAGGAGCTACCCCCCCCCCCTCCCCCCCCCCGCTCCTCTCCTCTCATGTGTTGTTTTAACAACTTGTAGATACTTTTACAAGCGTTCCCTTCCCCCCCTCCAACCTATAAAGAGATGAAAAGAGACACCTACAGCCGGCGCTGCACTCTGATCCCTCCACCATAGAGGAGGTGAGCGCTCCCCCAATCCCACCCCTCCGGTCCCCCTCTTTCTTTTGTGTGTTTACAACGTCTGGCGGGGGAAGGGGTGTTATGTTGATAAAAGGGGGTCAGCGCTAATGACGGGATTTCTAGGCTTACCTGCAGGATGGGGTTACTCTTCAAAGGAACAGACTAGCCCCTCTGTAAAGTATTACTGTACATAGCACAGAGCTGAGCCCCCCCCCCTCTCCATCCACCTATAAGAGGAGCTTAATACCCCCCCCCCCCCCTTGTGTACAGAGAGGTGCTCACCGACTGCCAGGGTTAAGTATAAATCCAAATCTTAGCCATGCCTATTCTGTAAGATGGCATGTTCTCAGCATGGCCCCCCAGAACAGACAGAATTATAAAAGACGGGATCTCTTAGGCTGGCCATACACACAGCAATTTGTAGGCGTTTGGCATCAACGCACTTTTTTGATCACAAAGGAAAGAATTAAGACAACCTGACATTACAGAATGCGATCGTCCAACAAAGGACCAAAACAGATGGAATGTATTATAAGAATAATAGCAACCAAATAGAAATCATCAACAAGAAAAAAAAATAACCCCTGCAAACAATCCGGTTTTCAAGCAAAGTCTTTTCGAGAAAGCAGTTGGTCAAAAATACTGGAATATTCAATGGAAAAAGGAATCAAAATTGAGACGGTTTCCAACATGTATGGCCAGTTTGGTCTATGAAAATAACCCAAATGCTACGGCTGCGACCGCCTGAGGGCGGATTACAGAGATTACGGGGGCACAGAAGACACGTCCTAGTAACGACGGTCCTAGTAACGACGGTCCTAGACACACTGGAGGAGATCTTCCCTGAGATGAAGGTTACTCTACACTGCGGCTTCTATGGCAGGTAGGTTGTTCCAAACATCTTGGAGAACCAAGTACAAATCTTCTGTGGATGGCGGTTGCCTCAATTCCTTCCGTCTCTTCAGGTCACCCCAGACAGACTCCATGATGCTGAGATCAGGGCTCTGTGGGGGGCTCCTTGTTCTTCTTTACACTGAAGATAGTTATTATTGACATTGGCTGTATGTTTGGGGGGGGGGGGGGGGGGGTTGTCCTGCTGCAGAAGACATTTGGGGCCAATAACACGCCTCCCTGATGGTATGGCATGATGGAGAAGTATCTGCTGGGATTTCTCAGCATTGAGGACACCATTCATCCTAATCAAAGCTGCAGAAATGCAGCCCCAAACTTGCAAGGAACCTCCACCATGCTTCACAGTTGGCCGCAGACACTCGTTATTGTACCGCTTTCCAGTCCTTCCCCCAACAAACTGCCTCCTACTACAGCCAATTAGTTCACATTTTGACCCAGAGCACCTGCTGCCATTTTCTGCACCCCAGTTTCTATGTTTTCCTGCATAGTTGAGTCGCTAAGCTTTGTTTCCACGTCAGAGACATTTTGGTGGCAATTCTTTCATGAAGACCACTTCTGGCCAAACTTCTCCTGACAGTAGATGGGGGTACCTGGGTCCCACTGATTTCCTCCAGTTCTATGCTGATGGCAGTGCTGGACATCTTCCGAGGGTTGAAGGGAAGTAAGTATGATGTGTCTGGCTATGTGCCTTCAACACTGGAAGATGTCCAGCCGTGTCATCAGCACAGAACTGCTGGAAATCAGTGGGACCCAGATACCCCCATCTACTGTCCGGAGAAGTCTGCCCAGAAGTGGTCTTCATGAAATAATTGTGGCCAAAATTCCTCTGACGTGGAAACGAAGCGAAGCGACACTATGCCGAAAAACACAGAAACTGGGGGGGCAGAAAAATAGCAGCGGGTGTTGTGGACTGAGGAGTCAAAATGTGAAATATTCGGCTGTAGCGAGAGGCAGTTTGTTGGCAAATGGCTGGAGAGCGGTACAATAATGAGCGTCTGACGCCAACAGTGGAAGTTCCTTGCCAAGTTAGGGCTGCGTTTCTGTAAATGGAATAGAAGATTTGATTAGAATGAATGGGGTCCTCAATGCTGAGAAATCCAGGCAGATACTTCTCCGTCATGCCATAACATTGTGTTTAAAGAGGAAGCAAACCCTGATGAGTTTACTTCCTCTTTGATTTCCTGCAAAGGTAAAGCATAATGGACTACTATGCATCGCATCGCAACGCATCGTAGTCCATTATGTGTCACTTACCTGACACAGGAGCCAGCGATGTCACTGCTGTCCCCTTGTGTACGGAGCCTCCATCTTCTTGGTGGGTCTCGCTGCTCCGGCGCTGTCATTTGACGGAGCCGCGATGATGTCACTCCCACGCATGCGCACGAGAGCCGCAACTTGCGGCGTGCTCAGTGCGCCTGCACGCCGCTGTCTACGGCGCATGCACTTTAGACAGCGTTGCCTGTCTTTTGGCAAATATCTCCTAAACCGTGTAGGTTTAGGAGATATTTCTTGGACCTACAGGTAAGCCTTAATCTAGGTTTACCTGTAGGTCAAAGTGGTTTGTAAGGGTTTCCAACCACTTTAACAACTATCTTCAGTGTAAAGAAGAACAAGGAGTACTGGAAGTGATAGTTTGGCCCCCCACAGAGCCCTGATCTCACGATCATAGAGTCTGTCTAGAATGACATGAAGAGAGAGAAAGATTGGAGGAAGCCGACATCCACAGAAGATCTGTGTTTAGTTCTCCAAGATGTACATAGAACAACGGACCTACCGAGTTCCTTCAACAACTGTGTGTAAGTCTACCTAGAAGAATGGGGGGGGGGGGGGGGTCACCCCAATTATTGATTGGATTTTCTTCTGTTCTCTCACCTTGCAGATTATAAATTGATATAAATAATAAATCATTAAATTATTTATTTCTGAAAGCATTCCTACTTTACAGCATTTTTTTGCACAGTGCTGTAACATGCAGATAAAAGATATTTGCCAAGAGTGCCAGTGATAGGTTAGGGGGCAAACTAGAACCCCCACCAGTGGAGCTGGGGCAGGTGCAGCAGTAGTTTTCTTTTATAAGATTTTGGCTCCATTCATACTTGTGTGGCTTTGGACATCAAAGTCGCATGACAAGTCCCAGACCATTCTTTTTTTTCGATGTCACCCGTTCGAATCGGTGCGACTTAGAAAAAGGCGTCTGCGCTACTTTGATACGACTTCGATGCAGAGTGTGTAAAGTTGGATTAAATGTGCATTTGGAAATCGTGCGACTTTGGAGTGGCGCTTGTGTGAATGGAGCCTTACACTGAATAACAGGTGCTCCGCGGCAGTGTTATCTCTGCTGCTATTGCTGGACAAGCACGGCCTATATATAAGAAAAAAGGAAACATGAACTAAAAGAATATTTCACATAAATTCATAGATGTGATATGTGAATACAATACTATTTGTGACCTTCCATGTGTGATTTAGGTGGCCTCCATCTGTCTATCACAGAAAGGCGACTTGGTGGTGGTCTGACCCTTCAACAATGAGATGTATAAATAGCAAAAAGAGCCCAAATAGACTGAAAAAACACAAAATAAAAACGTCCAATAAAATATACAATATCGGACACAAAGCAGTCGCAGGTTAACCGAGCCGCTTCCCCTCCTCCAACTTCCCCGCATGTGTTTCTGATCAGACCAAAACCAATAAAGAGTTTAGAAGCTGCTACTTCAATGTGACCACATGACAAGAGCGTGTGCGGGGAGGCGCGGCGCACTCCTATCTGACATTCCTCCCTAATTACACTTCTCTCTCTCCCCACATCACAGGGCCCGGCCGCCCTTTCCACATGGTGTCAGATGTGGGCAGCAAATAAAAGCAGAGAAGCAACATCAAATATTCTAAATATACATCTCCGCCATTGTGTCAGGAGTGGAAAAGAAAAAAAGGTCTGGGCAGAGCCCCCCTTTAATGTGGCTTCTACAATCCCCCTTCTGAGCCGGAGATCATCAAACAACCCCCCCCCCCAGCGGAGAGCGCTTTGTTCTGCTAAATCTCCCTCTGAAGGAAAAATACAATTTCCAAAGAATTTTCACTCTATGAAAACGGCGGGCGGGTGGCCACATCTATCGGAGTTATTAAATCCAGCGCGCTTCGCTGTTTTCATGTCCTGATGAATAAATATTTGCTCAGAGACTGACGCTTCGGGGAAATTCCAGAGGAATAATATGAGAGAACCCCAATATACAGGATAATGGGGTGCACAACCCCCACATACTACAGAATTATTGGTTGAACTGGAAGGACTTTTGTCTTTTTTTCAACCAGACTATGTAATTAATGGGGTGCAGAGTCGCCCCCAGCCCTGGTCTACTCAGACAACCGCTACTCAGCCATTCTCATCCAGGGTTCCTCCAGAGGTGGCTGATTTACCTCCCGTTTGATGGTGCCACCATAGTTCTGAGCCAAGGCCACTTGGAGAAGCCAATGGTATAACACCAATGATCTTTATATCTCTCTGTAAGGGGGCTATTCTTACACTGACCACCAAAGTAAGGGGCATTGTTCTCACTGACCCCCAATGAATGGGTTTTATCAGGGGTTCCCCGAGACCCGAAAATAATTTTAAGGGTTCCCCCTGGGCTCAACGGCTGCTCTATATGCAAAATTAATGGGGCGCACAGTCACCTCACATAACCCCCCATATACAGAATTAATAGGGTACACAGTCATCTCCAGCCACAACTCCACACACAGCCTCCATACACAGAGTTAATGGGGTACACCGTCACCTCCAGGCTTCCCACAGAACCCCTGTATACAGACAGACTGGGTACAGAGTCTTGGAACACCCTGCCCTAGTCTCCTTTAGTATCTCCCATATACAGATAAATGGGGTGCACAGCCACTTCCTGCCCCAATCCTCTTATAGAACCTCCATACTTACACTAATTGGGGTGCACAGCCATCTCCTGTCCCAATCCCCTCACAGAACCCTCATATATAGAGTAATGGGGTACATAGCCACCTCCTGCCCCAATCCCCTTAACAGAACCCTGACATATAGACTAATAGGGTACACAGCCACCTGCTGCCCCAGTCTCCTCACAGAATATCCATTTACAGGGCAATCCGGTATGTCACCACTTCCTGCTCCAATCCTCTCATAGAACCCCCATACATACACTAATGGGGTGCACAGCCACCTCCTGCCCCAAACCCCTTAACAGAAGCCCCATATATATATACTAATAGGGTACACAGCCACCATATGCTCCAGTCCCCTCATAGAACCCTCCTATATAGAGCAATGATGATGTGTACACCCACCTCCTCCTTCTCCAGTTTCCTCACAAAGCCCCCATATGATGGGGTACACAGCCATCTCCCGCCGTAGTCCTCTCATACCCTTCTACAGAGCAATGGGATGCACAAGTCCCTTCCTGCCCCAGTAACTTACACATACACAACATATACCAAATGGGATATATAGCCCCCTCCTGGCAGAACCCCCCCCCCCCATGTACAGAACAATGGGGTACACAGCCAACTCCTGTCCCAATATTCTTAGAGATCTCCTATAGACGAATGGGGAACACAGCCACCTTCTGTCCCAGTCTTGAGAACCCCTATAGACGAATGGGGAACACAGCCACCTCCTGTCCCAGTCTTGAGAACCCCTATAGACGAATGGGGAACACGGCCACCTCCTGTCCCAATCTTCTTAAACAACCCCTATAGATGAAAAGGGGAACACGGCCACCTCTTGTCATAATCCCCTCAAAGAACCTCTGTATACAGACTAATATTGTACACAGTCACCGCTTGCCTTGGTTTCCTCACAGAACCCTCATATATGAACTAATGGGGTACACAACCACCTACTGCTCCGGTCTCCTCACAGAACAATCATATAATTCGCAATGTTGTATACAGCCACCTCCTTCTCCAGTCTCCTCACAAAGCCCCCATATACAGAACAATGGGGGTACACAGCCACCTCCTGTCCTAGTCCCCTCACAGAACACCCTTCTATAGAACAATGGGGTACACAGCCCCTTCATCATCACATACTCCATATATCCCAGTCTCCTGGCAGAACCCCCATGTACAGAACAATGGGGTATACAGCCCTCAGCATCCCAGATCCCCTCACTCACCAGTTTGACGCAGATAATAAATGGCGGTTTGGCTTCTTTAAAATGAAGGATCGGAATCTTTGGTTTTGGTCTTTTCTAAAAAAAAACAAAAAGCAGAGGTTAGGTATAATCATAGGAGGGAACAAGATGGACAGAAGATGGGACTTGCTGCAGGAAGTGTGGTGAGGATCGGGATGACAGCCTGGATCCTGCACCTTTACAATACAACCAACCTTTCTCCAGTCTATCACTAACCACTTCTCATTCCTGAACCCTTCTATGTCCCAGGATTCTGCCATCTTGCCCATACAGCACCCCCAGGCCCCATAAAGGAGGTATTGCTCAACCATTTTGTTTAATTCTGCATAAGCAGAATATAATTTCTGGCTCTGCTATTACTGGTGTGGTGATCTTTTCTCTTCATGAATTTCAATATACGAGATTTTGAAGCTGTACTTCTCATGGACGCCCCTTATTTATTACACAAAGGCTCCACTCACATCATTGATCTTTTTAGCTATCTGCAAGGGGATAATTCAATGACCACAAGTATAAGGAGCTTTCTTCCCACTGACCACCACACTATTGTATTATGAGTTGTAGATATAGTTATCTTTAGCAGAGGGTTCCCTGAGACCAGAAAGTTGTTTAAGGTTCCTTTGTGTTGAAAAGGTTGAGAAAGGCTACCTTAATCCAATCACCATGAAATGTGTCAAGGCAGATGCTGATTGTCAAAGAAGAATATGGTAGGTGTGATAGTTGTGGAACCCCGCTATTCTAGGTACATCATCCCACCCTTGGTGTTAGGAAATCTGCAAAGGTATGTGCATATACAAAGCTACAATGTCTCTACCCTGGCAGATCAAGGTGGTGGTGCCACTTATGTGGGTATAAATGTTGGGGGATCTTCCTGGCATGCTATAACTGAAGAAGGCGCTTGAATTACCTACGAAACGTCTCCAACATTACAGAACAAGTTGAAAGAGACCAACCACTACGAGGTGTATCCCGTGACCCGTCCTACCAGGTGTATCCCGTGACCCGTCCTACCAGGTGTATCCCGTGACCTGTCCTACGAGGTACATCCCGTGACCCGTCCTACGAGGTACATCCCGTGACCCGTCCTACGAGGTACATCCCGTGACCCGTCCTACGAGGTACATCCCGTGACCCGTCCTACCAGGTGTATCCCGTGACCCGTCCTACCAGGTGTATCCCATGACTTGTCCTATGAGGTACATCCCATGACCCGTCCTACGAGGTGTATCCCGTGACCCGTCCTACGAGGCGTATCCCGTGACCCGTCCTACGAGGTACATCCCGTGACCTGTCCTACGAGGCGTATCCCGTGACCTGTCCTACGAGGCGTATCCCGTGACCTGTCCTACGAGGTACATCACGTGACCTGTCCTACGAGGTACATCCCCTGACCTGTCCTACGAGGTACATCCCCTGACCTGTCCTACGAGGTACATCCCGTGACCTGTCCTACGAGATACATCCCGTGACCTGTCCTACGAGATACATCCCGTGACCTGTCCTACGAGATACATCCCGTGACCTGTCCTACGAGATACATCCCGTGACCTGTCCTACGAGATACATCCCGTGACCTGTCCTACCAGTTACATCCCATGACCCGTCCTACCAGGTGTATCCCATGACCTGTCCTACGAGGTACATCCCGTGACCTATCCTACCAGGTGTATCCCATGACCTGTCCTACCAGGTGTATCCCATGACCTGTCCTACGAGGTACATCCCGTGACCCGTCCTACCAGGTGTATCCCATGACCTGTCCTACGAGGTACATCCCGTGACCCGTCCTACCAGGTGTATCCCATGACCCGTCCTACGAGGTACATCCCGTGACCCGTCCTACGAGGTACATCCCGTGACCTGTCCTACGAGGTACATCCCGTGACCTGTCCTACGAGGTACATCCCGTGACCTGTCCTACGAGGTACATCCCGTGACCTGTCCTACGAGGTACATCCCGTGACCTGTCCTACGAGGTACATCCCGTGACCTGTCCTACGAGGTACATCCCGTGACCTGTCCTACGAGATACATCCCGTGACCTGTCCTACCAGTTACATCCCGTGACCCGTCCTACCAGGTGTATCCCATGACCTGTCCTACGAGGTACATCCCGTGACCTGTCCTACGAGGTACATCCCGTGACCTGTCCTACGAGGTACATCCCGTGACCTGTCCTACGAGGTACATCCCGTGACCTGTCCTACGAGATACATCCCGTGACCTGTCCTACGAGATACATCCCGTGACCTGTCCTACGAGGTACATCCCGTGACCTGTCCTACGAGATACATCCCGTGACCTGTCCTACCAGTTACATCCCGTGACCCGTCCTACCAGGTGTATCCCATGACCTGTCCTACGAGGTACATCCCGTGACCTGTCCTACCAGGTGTATCCCATGACCTGTCCTACGAGGTACATCCCGTGACCTGTCCTACCAGGTGTATCCCATGACCTGTCCTACGAGGTACATCCCATGACCTGTCCTACGAGGTCTATCGCATGACTGGGGTACATGAAAACCTAGACATGGGCAAATCATTTAGTTATGAATCGTAAATTTGGATAAGATTTTCGTTATTCAGAGATTTGGATGTTTTCAAATTTCCAAATCACAACAGTAGTGAATTTCAATTAATCCAAAAGAATTTATAACGAAACGAAGTAATGAATTTGGAAAATGAAAAAAATCTATTAAAAAAATATGATTTTTCTTTTTTTTAAGAGCCGGTTCACACAGCAGGCGATGCGAGGCGACACGACTCGCCTCGCCTCGCTCTCGCAAGTCGCCCCCATTCTGTACAATGGAACCGTTCTGAGAGGAGCGACTCGAGTCGCTCCGACTCAGAAAAAAGGTTCCTGTACTACTTTTGGGTGACCTCGGGGCGACTTGCATTGACTTCTATACAGAAGTCATCTGCAAGTTGCCGCTGAGGTCGCGGCGAGGCAAGTCGGAGTCGCCTCGCCTCGCCTGCAGTGTGAACCGGCCCTTAAGCGAACATGAATTTTGAAAATGAATAAAAAATAAATAAAACAAAGAAGAATTTAAAAAAAAAAAATTTTAAATTTTATGTCTAATATTTGTGAAAATGAATTTGCATTTGATTCTATTATTTTCTATTCTTATCTCACTTTTATACCTTACTGTACTTATTGTAATTTGAATAAAAATTTGAAAATGAATTTGAAATGGAAACATGGTTTGCAATAATGTATAAAAGTGAAATAAAAATAGGAAACCAAAGAACAGAAAAAAGAACAGAATAGAAGAGAATGAATTTAGCCATCTTCTGAAAATTTGAATCGATTCGAAAACAATGATTATACTAACCGAATCCGAATATACGAATAATTCTGAAAACCAACCATTCAAAATATGTACCAAATGTGACAAAACAAAATGATTAACTTAACGAACTAATCTGAAACTAAACACATTTTTCCGTCTTGCAAATCTCTAGAACTTATTTAGTGCTCTGGGGTCTTTGTGAGCAAATCTGAAAAATGACAACCATGAGGTCATTCCATAGACTGATAGGAGGGAGGTATGTAGGACATTACAGTACGGGTGTCCTTGTAGGCCCCCTGATAACACCGCTCTGTATAGAAGTAGAAGCATTCCAGATTTCCAGCACAGTTGATAACAGAAAGGTCTGTGTCCCATCACCCGCACCTTACCGCTGTGCCAGTCCAATCACCACTTCAGGTCCCACAACCCCTCCCCCCCCCCCCCCCCCCGTGTGGCTGCCTCCATACAGCACGAGGGCTAATTTTATTTAATTTCTTTTTAAAAGGGTTGGTTCACATTTACCAAAAACAAAAAAAACTGCATGCATGGGTAAGGGGGGCGCCTGTAGATAAAAACAAACGGGGCAGCTTTGACCAGAGTTGAATAATGCCCTTTGCTAGAGGTGTAGGCCATTTACATACCTCCAAAAGCCTGGCCAAAAAACTCCCAGAGATGGCATCAGCCCATCCGGCCTTGTTGCTAGGGTGTTGCTAAGACACTCCCAGCTGTTACTGCTCACCCCCACCCATCAGAGGAGTGAAAGCACTGCACATGTGTGGTCCACTATCTCCTCGTCTAAACATTGCTGAGCTCACAGCTACTGGCACAGGGGAGCGAGTGCAGTGAATTGTCTGGGAGAGTCTTGGCAACATCCTAGCAACAAGGCAATAAAGCCATCCTGTAATAGGCCCCTCCCACAGCTTTTCTCTCTCTCCTTGTGCAAGGTGACTGGTCTTGTCTCCGCCCCCTCCTGTAGTTTTCTGCAGGTAGCCTGTAGTGGGTGGGGCCTGCTTGGTACCTCCCACAGCTCTGCTCTCCCTCCTTGTGCAGGGTGACTGGTCTCGTCTCTGCCCCCTCCTGTAGTTTTCTGCCTGTAGTGGGTGGAGCCTGCTTGGTACCTCCCACAGCTCTGCTCTCCCTCCTTGTGCAGGGTGACTGGTCTTGTCTCCGCCCCCTCCTGTAGTTTTCTGCAGGTAGCCTGTAGTGGGTGGGACCTGCTTGGTACCTCCCACAGCTCTGCTCTCCCTCCTCGTGCAGGGTGACTGGTCTCATCTCCGCCCCCTCCTGTAGTGCGTGGAGCCTGCTTGGTACCTCCCACAGCTCTGCTCTCTCTGCTTGTGCAGGGTGACCGGCCTTGTCTCCACCCCTTCCTGTAGTAGGCCCCTCCCATAGCTCTGCTCTCTGCACAGGCTCTGTACAGCACAGTGACGATGCCCCTATTACTTTTACAAGGTAATTTCTGGGTTTGCAAATGTATTTAGTACACACAAAGTCGATTCGTATCCTTTGTGGCTATTGGGTGACGTATTTAAATGAAAGGTTCTGTGCCTGGAGTTCAGCTTTAACAATTTTCCGAGTTAACAAATCTCTGGACCAACAAGTTTGCTGTTATGTATCGGGGATTGTAATGTAAGCGGATTAGAATCTTTATTCTCTCACCTCGGACTCCTCGTGTGTGTAGAAACCTTTGCAGATCTTTTTGCAATCGACGTCGCAGAACGCCATTACCTGCAACACAAACAACAGGCTGTCAGTCTCCATCCGCCCAGGCCGAAGGCTTCTCCATAGTTGGGCCACATTGGGGGGGGGGGGGGGAGGGGGATTTACTAAAACTGGAGGGTTCAGAATCTGGTGCCGCTCTGCATAAAAACCAATCAGCTTCCAGGTTTCTTTGTCAAAGCTTAACTAAACAAGCTGAAGTCAGAAGCTGATTGGCTGCCGTGCCCAGCTGTACCAGTTTTAGTAAGTCTCCCCTCCATTGCTTATATTAAAAAATAAAATAAAAAAAAAGCAGCAAATACATTTGATGCTCAGCAGTGCCGGGAGTCATTCCGGTGTCTCCGGGTCAAAGTTTTTTTTTTTTTATCAAAAGAATTTTATTGCAAAATAAGAAGCGTAACAAAGCAATTATTACATTACACTTCAGTGTGTCATATAGAAACCAAACAGCCGCATCATGTAATAACCAGAGAAGGGAGAATAGTCACAGCATTGTATAGGCATTGCGTACCGCCAAATGGTGAAACATTCGGAACCCCGGCAAGTGCATCAGCAACCAAACCTTGCCCACAGTTACCCTACAATGTTAAACATCTCTCAACCAATCATTACTAGGGCTGCAACTAACGATTATTTTCCTAATCGATTAGTTGGCCGATTATTGTTTCGATTAATCGGTTAATAACCTTAAAAAAAAAAAAAAAAAAAGAAAAAGTGTGGTGTATAATTTAGTTAATATGTAAAGTTTTAAAAAAAGGCAATTTATTCTTAAATATCTCTCTATTCAGTGGTAAATATAAATAACCAACTATATGGTTAGGGAGCAAAATATCAAATCCACTCTGAGAATAACAAACAGAAGAGATATACTGTATATACTATTAGAAGAGATATACTGTATAAACTATTAGAAGAGATATACTGTATATACTATTAGAGGAGAGATATACTGTATATACCGGTACTATTAGAAGAGAGTAACTACACCAAGGCAAATCAGTGTTCTCGGAGCACCCCTTACATCTGAGTTCCCCTTTACACCAGAGGCCACAGTGTTCCCCCTTACATCAGGGTTCCCAGAGCATCCCTTATTTTAGAGGCCCCAGAGTTCTCCCTTACATCATAGTCTGCAGAGTCCCCCTTAAGGTGAAAGGAAACTGCGAGTTCACATGTAAAAGGGGAACTCTGTGGACTCTGATGTAAAGGGGAACTCCGTGGACTCTGATGTAAAGGGGAACTCTGATGTAAAGGGGAACTCTGTGGACTCTGATGTAAACGGGAACTCTGATGTAAAGGGGAACTCTGTGGACTCTGATGTAAAGGGGGAACTCTGTGGACTCTGATGTAAAGGGGAACTCTTGTTATGAACTTCATATGATTAGAAATGTTATTTAATAGCAAAATGTATCTATAGTTTATATCATAAAAAAAAAAATTGCTGTGCACTGCTAAAGTGTTTGGGTTTGACTTGAAAAGGTGGCAACCCTACCCATAGTTTCTCACATTTGCCAGGCCTCCCCCTGTGTTGATAGATGTACCGTTCAAGGATAAGGGCATTATTACCCATGTGTTGAATCCAGGATTTGACAGTCGGAGGAGCGGCAGATTCCCATCCCATAAGTATTGTTTTCCTAGCTTGGAGCAAAGCTCCAGAGAAGGCCGTTCCTCGTCCTCTCCTCTGGAATTGCCTCCTCCAATATGCCTAAAAGTGTGGCCAGGAAGGACCCTCCTCCAGTATCTATGGAGCTTGAGGCATCACCAGAGGAGGTCACCTGGCACTATTTTACATTTACCACACAACGAGTCAGATAGTTTGCCCATTCTGTGAAGTTTTACTGGAGTATAATGTACTCTTAGCAGTATATATATATAATTGGGATACTTTCTGAAAATACATTCAGTGAACAAGTGTTAACAGATTAAGGTCCTCCTCCCATGAATCCTCCCTGAGATAGGGGCCTAGGTCCTCCTCCCATTAATACTCCCAGAGATAGGGGCCTTGGTCCTCCTCCCATTAATCCTCCCTGAGATAGGGGCCTAGGTCCTCCTTCCATTAATCCCCCCAGAGATAGGGGCCTTGGTCCTCCTCCCATTAATCCCCCAGAGATAGGGGCCTAGGTCCTCCTCCCATTAATCCCCCCAGAGATAGGGGCCTAGGTCCTCCTCCCATTAATCCCCCCAGAGATAGGGGCCTAGGTAATCCTCCCATTAATCCCCCCTGAGATAGGGGCCTAGGTCCTCCTCCCATTAATACTCCCTGAGATAGGGGCCTAGGTCCTCCTCCCATTAATCCCCCCAGAGATAGGGGCCTTGGTCCTCCTCCCATTAATCCTCCCTGAGATAGGGGCCTAGGTCCTCCTCCCATTAATCCCCCCTGAGATAGGGGCCTAGGTCCTCCTCCCATTAATACTCCCTGAGATAGGGGCCTTGGTCCTCCTCCCATTAATCCCCCCTGAGATAGGGGCCTAGGTCCTCCTCCCATTAATCCCCCCAGAGATAGGGGCCTAGGTCCTCCTCCCATTAAACCCCCCAGAGATAGAGGCCTAGGTAATCCTCCCATTAATCCTCCCTGAGATAGGGGCCTAGGTCCTCCTCCCATTAATCCTCCCTGAGATAGGGGCCTAGGTCCTCCTCCCATTAATCCTCCCTGAGATAGGGGCCTAGGTCCTCCTCCCATTAATCCTCCCTGAGATAGGGGCCTAGGTCCTCCTCCCACAGAGCCATTGCTTTGGGGTAATCCTCTAAAAATGCAGAGAGGAGCATAAGATAGCATTGGGAGATTATCATTTCTGTGGCATTTTGAAGTAAAAATTAAAGACAGGGGTGGGTGATCGATCGTACCCATTCTACTGCGTTACCCTGCGCTCTAACAGCATGTTGTCGTTGCAAGTAGTAGAATAGCATGTTGGGGGGCAATGCAAACTTAATCTGGGAAAGAAAGCAGTCTCCCGTTATGCAAAAACATGGAGGTGGCGAGTTATTCCTAGAGAACGCCACCCGGGTCCCTGTTGGAGTTTGGCCTGTTCCTCGTACGATTTACTCCCCCAAATTGGGCTGTATATTGTGTAGAGTCATTCAAAGTTACACATTACAGTGAGCCTGCCCCTTTAAAAAGAAGTTGACAATGACAATTTCCAATATTTTTTATCTTTTGCAGGTTCCCTTTAAAGAAGAACACCGACAGAAATAAAAAAATAAAAAATAAATAAAAAAACCCAAAACAGCTTTTGTTGCAACACACCTTTAGACTGGAGCTGTTCCCTCGCAGTGACTCTTTTCTGCCAGCAGATGTCCCCAGTCTTCTGGATTGACCAAGGGCCATCATCGTTCTGTTCCTCTGCATGGTCCTGCTCATGAACTGATTGGCTCCTTCTGCTGCTTCCCCCCACCCCACTCCGACCTCTGCTGTACAGGGGACTGCAAGAGGCTGAAAGAAACTCTAGTAGTCACACTGCTTGCATTAAAAAAAATATAGACTTAAAGAGGAAATAAACCCTGATGAGAGTTTACTTCCTCTTTGTTTCCCTGCAAAGGTAAAGCATAGTAGGCTACTATGGATCGCATCGCATCGCATAGTAGCCCGTTATGTGTCACTTACCTGACACAGGAGCCAGTGATGTCACCGCTGTCCCCTCTTCCACGGTGCATCCATCTTCTTTACGGGTATCATGGCTCCATCGCTGTGATTGGCCATAGCCGCGATGATGTCACTCCCATGCATGCGCACAGGAGGCACCATTAACGGCATACCGCCGTTAGCAGCGGCATGCTCAGTGCGCCTGCGCCGTAGACATCGGTGCCTGTCTTTTTGCAAATATCTCCTAAACCGTGTAGGTTTAGGAGATATTTATTGGACCTACAAGTAAGCCTTAAAGGGGTTGTAAAGGTTTGTTTTTTATTTTCTAAATATGTTCCTTTAAGCTAGTGCATTGTTGGTTCACTTACTTTTTCCTTCAATTTGCCTTCTAAATGTTTTTTTTTTCTTTATTTCTCACTTCCTGTTCCTCCTCAGTAAGCTGTTCAGTAAGCTGTTCTGGCTGACTAACCACCGCTTGGATGATGGTTTGAAGTTTACTGAGGAGAAACGGGAAGCGAGAAATTCAGACAAAGAAAAAAAACATTTAGAAGGGAAATCGAAGGAAAAGGTAAGTGAACCAACAATGCACTAGCTTAAAGGAACCTATTAGGAAATAAAAAACAGAGCTTTACAACCCCTTTAATCTAGGCTCACCTGTAGGTCAAAGTGGTCTGTAAGGGTTTATAACCACTTTAATGATTTATATAAGCTGATATAAAGGACACACATTAATGAAGCTCATTAATAAAGCTCAAGCTTCAACAATGAAGCCAAAGGAGATTTAAAATATTGTCAAAAGTATTGGGACACCTGCCTTTACACACACAAACTTGGCATCCCAGTCTTAGTCCGTAGGGTTCAATATTGAGTTGGCCCACTCTTTGCAGTTATAACAGCTTCAACTGCGAGCCAGGTCTTCTCGTCCAACATCAGTGCCTGACCTCACAAATGCTCTTCTGGAAGAATGGTCGAACATTCCCATAGACACCCTCCTAAACCTTGTGGACGGCCTTCCCAGAAAAGTTGAAGCTGTTATAGCTGAAAGCATTCCTACAGACACACTTTTGAGTTCCTCCAACACCAAACTGGTCTTTATGGAGCTGGCTTTGTACACAGGGGCTCAGTCATGCACCTTCCCAGAAGAGTTGAAGCTGTTATAGCTGCAAAGGGTGGGCCAACTCAATATTGAACCCTACGGACTATGACGCCATTAAAGTTAAAGTGGACGTAAACTCCCCTATCGTTTTCAGCCAAGGAAGCTGCCATCTTTGCCTCTGTTTAATCTTCAACTGCTATGGTGCTGCACATGTGATTCGTTAGGACACCAGCCATTGGATGGTTTGATAGCTGAGAGCACAGCCAATGTGCAGTTAGCATTCCCGGCATTCCTTTTTTTTTTTTTTTAACGGTTTAAATCCATGGGTTTACGTCCACTTTAATGTGCATGTAAAGGCAGGTGTCCCAATACTTTTGACAAATTAATGTACCGCCTGCCAATGCTTTCCAAATAGGAGAATGAGGCCGGGATACGATCACATCCAAAAGAACGCACTTGCGGGCAAGGTGAAGAGGGAATTCGGTGTGAAATCCCTTTTCAAACAGGTGTGCGGAGGCAGCATATAGCCTGCTAACAACTTGATTTACTAAGGCCTGTAAGGCAGCAGCTAGGCCGTGTGCCAGAGACCCTGTAACCCCTGTACAGCAGAGCTGGAGTATGAGAGGAAGAAGCATCATAAGATGCCAATTAGTTCATATGCTTACAAGATGCGTGGTGATAGAAGAAGAGGTGATAGTTACATAGTAGGTGAGGTTGAAAAAAAAGACACCAGTCCATCAAGTCCAACCTATGATGAACTAATCACTATGCTGCTTCTCTTTTACCTGTCCAGTCACAGGCTGGGGGTGGGTCCGGAACAACCTGGGCTCAAGGGAAGTAGGCTGAATAATGCAGACCATCAGACTGAGGACATCTAGGGGCAGAAAGAAGTACTGCAGAGGAATTTTCTGCATTGAAAGTGAATAAAGTACCAAAGCCTGTTTTGGGTATAACTGCCTATTCATTTTTATCTTGTTTTTATTATTTTTTTTTGAGCTGGAGTTCTGCTTTAATTAATACAGGACATGCGTGCCATTTGTGTCTTATCTATCTGCCCGGAGTTCTGCGTTAATCTGACAAGCCCCCCAAAAAAACAGGGACAGCCGTGCCAAAACCAGGACTGCCGGGGAGGTTATTTTAAAATCTTTCCTCGTTTTCTGCGACCTTTTATATTTTTTTTGCTTAAGGGAACAAACTTTGTTGGGGAGGGAGGAATAAGTTGCAGTAAAATAAACACCTTTCAGAGCTCTGCCGTGACGGCGCACAACCACAGCGACCCAGGCGTGCCGATCTCTCCTCTGCTCACATGCCGGGGGAGTTGTGTACACTGAGCCGTGCAGACAGATGTAAAGTACACAGTGGGCCTGGCACTGACTACGTGTCCCGGGGTGACGTACACCGGCGTGCGCTGCAAAACAAATCCGATGGACGAAGAAAAGGAAAACACAGCAAAAAAAAAAAAACACAAACAGATCTGAGACAGACGAGGTGCGGCCGTCGCCGGAGACGCACACTGCCACGAGAGCTGCAGTGACGTGTAAACAGTAACATGTAAACCATGCATCTCATTTCCAAATGCTTATTTAATGTGGAGTGCAGACATGTGCTAGAAAAATAATCAGACAACCAATAGACCACCCACTCCGAGGACGGATGGGTTCAGCGCGGTTCAAAACAACTGCTGAGAGCTTTGTAAATTGTATATTTGTGTACCAGAGGCACACTATACATTGGCACCAGGCTACCGGAATATCTGATAAAATAGATATTGTGGGTAGGTACACATATGGCTGCTGGGGTATGAATGAATAAGTTGCATGGCTCCATCCACTGTCCTGAAACGAGGAATAATCCTCTCTTTTTTACGATAACCCATGGGAGTACCTTCCATTCTAAGGAAGCTTTACTGTTCTTTTTGATTAGTCTTCCCACCTTAACCTGTACGGTTATACTTACTGTCTAGCTGATAAAATACATAAAAAGTAAAGTTCTTCAGGATTCACTTATACATCATGAAGGTCTTCAAGGAAATCTCCAGTATACCTCAAGAGTTCTCCTAAGGTTCTAAAAGCAGAGCTCGTAAGGCCTTCAGGATTTACTCATGCATCTTTGGACCATCTTAAGGAAATCTCCAATATACCTCAAGAGTTCTCCTAAGGTCTTTAAGAATTACTCATACATCATGTGACGGTCTCTTCAAGGAAATCTCCAGTATACATCAAGAGTTCTCCTAAGGCTCTACTACCAGAGCTCCTAAGGTCTTAAAGATTTAGTCATTCATAATCGGATGTCTCTTCAAGGAAGTCTCCAGTATACCACAAGAATTTTCTTAAGGTTCTAATAGCAGAGCTCCTAAGGTCTTCAAGATTTACTCATACATAAATTGGACCATTTCGAAGAAATCTCCAATATACCTCAAGAGTTCTAAAGTTCTTATAGCAGAGCTCCAAAGGTCTTCAAGATTTACTCATTCATAATTGGATGTCTCTTCAAGGAAATCTCCAGTATACCTCAAGAATTTTCCTAAGGTTCTTATAGCAGAGCTCCAAAGGTCTTCAAGATTTACTCATACATAAATTGGACCATTTCGAAGAAATCTCCAATATACCTCAAGAGTTCTCCTAAGGTTCTTATAGCAGAGCTCCAAAGGTCTTTAAGATTTACTCATAATCACGTGACGGTCTCTTCAAGAAAATCTCCAGTATACATCAAGAGTTCTCCTAAGGCTCTAATAGCAGAGCTCCTAAGGTCTTCAAGATTTACTCATTCATAATTGGATGTCTCTTCAAGGAAATCTCCAGTATACCTCAAGAATATTCCTAAGGTTCTTATAGCAGAGCTCCTAAGGTCTTCAGGATTTACTCATGCATAAATTGGACCATTTCAAAGAAACCTCCAATATACCTCAAGAGTTCTCCTAAGGTTCTTATAGCAGAGCTCCAAAGGTCTTCAAGATTTACTCATTCATAATTGGATGTCTATTCAAGGAAATATCCAGTATACCTCAAGAATTTTCCTAAGGTTCTAATAGCAGAGCTCCTAATGAAGTGATGGCGAATCTTGGCACCCCAGGTGTTTTGGAACTACATTTCCCATGATGCTCATGCATTCTGCAGTGTAGTAGAGCATCATGGCAAATGTATTTTTAAAACTTATGGGGTGCCAAGGTTCACCATCACTGTCCTAAGGTCTTCAAGATTTATTCATACATAATTGGATGTGTCTTCAAGAAAGTCTCCAGGATACCGCAAGAATTTTCCTAAGGATCTAATAGCAGAGCTCCGAAGGTCTTCAGAATTAACTCATGTATCTTTGGACCATCTCAAGGAAATTTCCAGTATACTTCAAGAGTTCTCCTAAGGTTCTAATAGCAGAGCTCTAAGGGTCTTCAGAATTTACTCATATATTATGTGACAGTCTCTTCAAGGAAATCCCCAGTATACCTGAAGACTTCTCCTAAGGTTCTAATAGCAGAGCTCTGAAGGTCTTGAAGATGTACTCATAAATCAGTTGACTGTCTCTTCAAGGAAAAATCCAGTATACCTTAGGATATCTCCTAAGGTTCCAATAGCAGAGTTCCAAAATTGTTGAGGAGTTACTCTTGTACCATTGGAGCATGTCTTCATGGAAATCTCCAGTGTACATCAAGAATTTTCCTAAAGTGCTAATAGCAGAGCTCCTTAAAGGGGAACTAAACCCTCCCACCCTTTTCAGCCAAGGAAGCTGCCATCGTAGCTTCTGTTTGATCTGCAACTGTACATGTGATTGGTTATGACACCAGCTTAGTGGATGATACGTCACTGTTCAGGACTGTATTTCTGTTGAGTAATTCCTGTTTGGTACCGTCCATCTATACACTTCAAAGGGGGTGCTTTCACCCTGAAGTCTTAAAATATATATGTCCTAATTTTCAAGTTTGTTACTGGCATATCTGTTGGCTCACCATACCCCCTCAAAAAAAAAGACTTGCACAGCCTGGTTACTGACTCAAATGTGTGTGGAAATGTCCATCAGGGAATGAAAGCCAAAATCAAACCCCCAAAACCAATTAGGTCTGTACATGTGCCTCATACCATAAAAGTTGTGCTCTTTCAGCAGCACACTGGAGAGTTGGACCGTTGCACAGCGGTCTGGGTCTCCAGCGGGCACACACGTCCTCTGCATAGTGCTCCAATCAACAATGTTCATTCTTCCTGAGCAGTGTTGTCAACTAGAGCAGTGGCAGCCCATCCATACGCCCCCCCCCCACCCCCAAATCCATATGCAGGGTGCCAGATTGCATGGATTCCATTGTTTTTTACAAAGCACTTGATTAGAGCCGGAGGCCAGAGATGGCCGTGAGGAGAAGCGACCATATTGGCCACCGAGGAGGAGGAGACACAGAGGAAGCCACCGAGGAGGAGGAAACGCAGGAAGGATTCGGAGGAGCTAATCAGCTTCCAAAAAAGTTGGGCTTGGGGCACAGAGCACTGTGCCCTGAACCCACCCACCCAGTTGTGTGACAATAGCAAATTAACATTCGCTCTCATCTTCCTGATTCTCCTCCCAGCCAATCAGGAAGTGGGATTGGCAGAGAGGAGAAGCGACCGTATTGGGCCCTGAGGAGGAGGAGACGCAGGAAGGATCCGAAGCTCCAGCGAACTAGGTGGGGTAAGTGCAGGGCTAGTGGGCTGACGGACGAGCGAGCGACGGGGGTGGTTGGGGGGACCGACCGTCCCGGGGGGGGGGTGTGGCCTTTTGGTTTGTTTGCAAAATGGAGCACCAGCTCTCGCCACTGTATTGGAGCACTATGTCAGACAATTACACTCTGATTCCAGCGGTCCGGTTCGTCAGGGTGCTGCCAATATACCAATGCAAGGCATCCTTAGTTCTATAAAGCACAAACCGTTAAATAAAATTAAAAAAAAGCCGTGTGATGCCAAAGATACTGAAAACTAGATGTAGGGTTTCCATACATGAACTCCCCCCGTCTCTGTGCTTCCTCCATCTGCTGCGCGTGCTCGGTAGATATAAACATAACGCACAGAAGTCACGGCACCGCAGAATGGTAACTCGACAATAATTCCAATAAGTGAAATGCAGACCGTCTGCTGAACGGTATTTCACCTCTTTTGGAAGGAATCTGTTTTGGCCATTAGAAGGGTAGCCGGCGCTCAACCCCGGTATGAATCAGGTTTAGCGCTTTCTGTCTGAAGTATCATGGCGCTGGCAGTGAGAGGTAATAATATAAATGAAGGGTAGAGGTATAAGAGTGGGGGAGGGGGGGGTCCAGTCTCCAGGCCTCTGTGTACGATAATCCAGTTATCCCCGGCAGAAGATCTTTCATTATAATTCAGTTCCCTTCTGGGTCCTCGGGGGACTCATCCGCTGCTCCTGCAACTGTGAAGCCCAGAGCAGGTGTGAAGGAACGGCCGGACGGGGGTCTGTAAAACGCATCGTGCACAAAGCGTTGCCATAGGAAAGCAACAATCACAGTCTAGGAAGGTGGCTTGGGAGACCGATGCTGACCTCATGTAAGTCATTCCTCACCTGACGCACGTTGTACGGATTCCAGCACTCCTGTTTCTACCATCACGGCCATTTCCTGGGGATAGACGGATTCTCGGATTTAATATCGTGGCTGGGGACGGAAGCCAGGGCCGGGGGAAGCTGCTTTTCTGGGCAGCTACTCAGTTTTTTTTTAACACTGTAGGTGCTGCAACCTGTGTGCTCCTACAATGAGCGATATTACCGCAAAAAAAAAAAAAAAAAACACACTGAAGTAAATTTTAGGGCAAACAAATGCAATCAATTACCCAAATGTTTGGTAAAAGATAAATGATGAGGTTGCACCGAGCGCATAGATACCCAACATGTCAAACCTTAAATTTATGTGTGCCCGTGAAATGGCGACAAACTTTAGTACCCTGCTTCAAAAGCCCCCTATAGGTCATCAGTTTAGTGTTTTACGGAGGAGATTTTGTGCTAGAATTATTGCTCTCACTCCGGCGTGAGCGGCGATATGTAATGTGTATTACCAGGGCTTTTTTTCTCAGAGAATAGGTGCAGGTACTACCAACTTCTGAGTCGCCCCTTGTCTCTGCCCCCTACCCACCTCCGAGCACCGTCCCTTGGTTTCCGCCCCCTACCCACCTCCGAGCACCACCCCTTGATTCTGCCGCCTACCCACCTCCGAGCACTGTCCCTTGGTTCCGCCCCCTACCCACCTCCGAGTGCTGTCCCTTGGTTTCGCCCCCTACTCACCTCCGAGTGCCGTCCCTTGGTTTCGCCCCCTACCCACCTCCGAGCGCCGTCCCTTGGTTCCACCGCTACCCATCTCCGAGCGCCATCCCTTGGTTCCGCCCCCCACCCACCTCCCAGCGCCGTCCCTTGGTTCCGCCCCCCTACCCCCCTCTGAGCACCGTCCCTTGATTCCACCCCCTACCCACCTCTCGGTACAGCCCCAATAGACCCTCCAGCAAACTCTGGTCATTGCAAACATTCAGTCCTGGAGGTGCCGCGTTCCTGCTAAAAAAAAAAAAAAAAAAAAAAGCCTTGTGTTTTCCTGAGTAGGTGTCCCACAACATGTGCGTTCTCAATATATAAAGTTTGGGCCTAAAATATTTTTTTTAATATGTGTGCACAAAATAGAAAAATGGCTCCGTTAGCGAAAAGGTTAAAAGCTTCAACAAAGCTTGCTGAAAGCTCTGCATGTACCTCGTCAAAGTTTGCAGGTCACGCCGCTCTTATACAAGCTGAAGCTGACATGAAATAGACCTTAGAGGACGGGGGGCTCAACCTGTGTCCCCCTCTGGCTGTTGTAGAACTACAGTGAGGGAAAAAAGTATTTGATCAGCTGCCGATTTTATACGTTTGCCCCACTAACAAAGAAACGATCGGTCTATAATTTTATTGGCCAGTTTATTATAACAGTGAGAGACAGAATAACAACAAAAATATCCAGAAAAACACATTTCAAAAAAGTTATAAATTGATTTGTATTTTAATCAGCGAAATAAGTATTTGACTCCTTCATAAAACACGACTTGGTACTTGGTGGAAAAACCCTTGTTGGCAATCACAGAGGTCAGACGTTACTTGCCACCAGGTCTGCACACATCTCAGGAGGGATTTTGTCCTCTTTGCAGATCCTCTCCAAGTCATTAAGGTTTCCAGGCTGACGTTTGGTAACTCAAACTTTCAGCTCCCTCCACATATTTTCTATGGGATTAAGGTCTGGAGACTGGCTAGGCCACTCCAGCACCTTAATGTGTTTCTTCTTGAGCCACTCCTTTGTTGCCTTGACCGTGTGTTTTGGGTCATTGTCATGCTGGAAGACCCATCTACGACCCAGTTTCAATGCCCCGGGTGAGGGAAGGAGGTTCTCACTCAAGATTTGACGGTACATGGCTCCGTCCATCATCCCTCTGATGCGGTGAAGTTGCCCTGTCCCCTTAGCAGAAAAACACCCCCAAAGCATAATGTTTCCACCTCCGTGTTTGACGGTGGGGATGGTGTTCTTGGGGTCATAGGCAGCATTCCTCCTCCTCCAAACACAGCGAGTTGATGCCAAAGAGCTTAATTTTGGTCGCATTTGACCACAACACTTTCACCCAGTTCTCCTCTGAATCATTCAGATGTTCATTAGCAAACTTCAGACGGACCTGTACATGAGTTTTCTTGAGCAGGGGGACCTTGCGGGCGCTGCAGGATTTCAGTCCTTCACGGCGTTGTGCATTACCAATTGTTTTCTTGGTGACTATGGTCCCACCTGCCTTGAGAACATTGACAAGATTCTCCTGTCTAGTTTTGGGCCGTTTCCTCATCATTCTCATGATCATTGAAACTCCACAAGGTGAGATCTCGCATGGAGCCCCAGACCGAGGGAGATTTACAGTTATTTTGTGTTTCTCGCATTTGAAAATAATCGCACCAGCTGTTGTCACCCTCTCACCAAGCTGCTTGGCGATGGTCTTGTAGCCCATTCCAAGCCTTGTGTAGGTCTACAATCTTGTCTCTGAAATCCTTGGACAGCTCTTTGGTCTTGGCCATGGTGGAGAGTTTGGAATCTGATTGCTTCTGTGGACAGGTGTCTTTTATACAGGTAACAAGCTGAGATTAGGAGCACTGATCTCAGCTCGTTACCTGTATAGAAGACACCTGGGAGTCAGAAATCTTTTCCGATTGATAGGGGATAAAATACTTATTTCACGCGTTAAAATGCAAATCAATTTTAGAACTTTTTTCAAATGCGTTTTTCTAGATATTTTGGTTTTTGTTCTGTCTCTCACTGTTAAAATAAACCAATTATGGGACTTGTTGTTTTGCAAACAGCTGAAGGGCCACTGATTGAACACCCATGCCTGAGTCTGTTCCCTACTGCAATGGTTCATTTGCAACCACTGGTCAATATTATAATATGAGTTGACAATCCATAAAAACAGAGTCTTATATTCCAACTGCTAAATTTTTTTCAAAATATTCACCACACAGAGCGGGTAAATCTAACATTTGCAGTGTTTAGTAAATAGCTTGTCATCTCTCTCCATTGGCCGCCATCAGTCCAGCAGCATTTGGTTTCCATCTCTGACCGGTATGATATTTGTGTTAATATTGTGAAATTACGGGGGCCTGTTCAGCCTCATTCCCTCCGAAATGTTAACAGGAACATTCACTTTGCAATGTTTTAGCTACACAAGGATGTTTTGTTAGTACTTAGCAACGCAAAAAAACCGTACAACTCCGAGGTACCATCTACGGAGACGGCCTCCATCTGGAGGAGTGCTCACCTACACAACAGCCTCTTCGGCAATAAGTGATGGGATTATCTGCAGCTGTTCTGCAGCTGTGTGATCTGTACCAGATTAGGGATGACATAAGCGCAGCTCCTATAGCAATCCGTACGCAGCAAAACAGAACTTTAACTCTTCCCAGCTTTCCCTTCTTGCCGTATCTTATAATACAAGAGGCAGCCATGGAACAAAATGGCCCACCGTGATTGGATGCGGATGGGCCTCTTTTCTGCAGACCCGAAAAGATCGTGAATCTCAGGGTTTAAAGCACGAGGGGTAAGAAAATATCAGGCTGGAACGTTATAATTCCAACCTTTGTGCAAAGCGTCTAATGCTGGAGCCCATGAGCTCTGCCAAAGCAAATGTGAGGAAAAGGTCAGCAGGAGGGGATGGCAGGATTGGAGGGGTAATTGGAAGCAGACAGATGTAGGAATCGGGGAAAGACAGCCCAGTAACACCTATGTATCATTGTATCACGTTCAAGAAGAAATGTGTTATTCATGGAGGGGAACAGAAGAATGAAGAACAGTGGGAAATATAAGGTGGGCAGAGACTAAGGCCCTCTACAAAACGATCTGAAAATCGGGCGACAGATCGCTTGTTAGTCACGAGTAGGAATTGATTAGGCTACTAAAGTTATCGATTGAACGAAAATCGTACGATTACAATTTTCATGTTTGTCCGATCTGATAATATCGGATGAACTGTCATGATCGGTTATCAAAAGCTGTGTACTAACGATTAGATTATCGTACGATCGCTTTGAAAGCAGTATTTTTCATATGATTTTCGGATTGTGTGTAGGAGCCACAAGACGTAAAAGGGTAGAGGGAGAAAGAACAGGGAAGGGAGAGAAGTGTGGGGGGGAGAAGGAGGGAGAGAAGGGGGGAGGGAGAGAAGGAGGGAGGGAGAGAGACAAGGGGGGAGGGAGGGAGGGAGAGAAGGGGGGAGGGAGGGAGAGAAGGGGGGAGGGAGGGAGGGAGAGAAGGGGGGAGGGAGGGAGGGAGAGAAGGGGGGAGCGAGGGAGGGAGGGAGAGAGAGAGAAGGGGGGGAGAGAGAGCAGAAGGGGGGGAGAGAGAGGAGAAGGGGGGGAGAGAGAGGTGAAGGGGGGGAGAGAGAGGAGAAGGGGGGGGGGAGAGAGAGCAGAAGGGGGGGAGAGAGAGGAGAAGGGGGGGGAGAGAGAGAAGGGGGGGAGAGGAGGGGAGGGAGAGAAGGGGAGGAGAATGGGAAAGGGGCGGAGGGAGGGTGGGGAGGAGAATGGGAAAAGGGCGGAGGGAGGGTTGGGGGGAGAATGGGAAAGAGAATGGGAAAGGGGTGGAGGAAGGGTGGGGAGGAGAATGGGAAAGGGGCGGAGGGAGGGTGGGGAGGAGAATGGGAAAGGGGCAGAGGGAGGGTGGGGAGGAGAATGGGAAAGGGGCAGAGGGAGGGTGGGGAGGAGAATGGGAAAGGGGCGGAGGGAGGGTGGGGAGGAGAATGGGAAAGGGGCGGAGGGAGGGTGGGGAGGAGAATGGGAAAGGGGCGGAGGGAGGGTGGGGAGGAGAATGGGAAAGGGGCGGAGGGAGGGTGGGGAGGAGAATGGGAAAGGGGCGGAGGGAGGGTGGGGAGGAGAATGGGAAAGGGGCGGAGGGAGGGTGGGGAGGAGAATGGGAAAGGGGCGGAGGGAGGGTGGGGAGGAGAATGGGGAAACTTGAAAGGCAGAGGCAGAAACGAGAATAAAAAGGGAGAGAGGCAGGGGGAAGAGATCGGAGAGGGGGATAGAAGGGTGGGAGGGAAAGAGAAGCGTGGGGGGGTTGGGGTTGGGGGTGGGGCAGAGAGGAGGAATGAAATAAATTCCTAGAGACCAACTATTTACTAGACACTACAGAGACTACATACTGGCCCCACACCTGGAAATGCTACAAGACCCCAAAGAGAGACAGACCCAAGGGGGATTGGGGCTGGAATATCCCAACATTTCGAGATGGGAATGAGGGACACCTACTTGCAAACGTATGCAGGCATAGGACACGCCCCCCTGACACACCCCTTTAAAGAAGAATTAACCAAAAAAAAAAGGTTAATTAAATCTACAAGGACTTTTTTTTTTTTTTTACCACTCCTATTCCTTTTAATTGGCTTTTAAATGTACAAATGCAGCAATTTAGAAATCAGATGAAAGGTTTAGTACTAGGAAACAATTTTGTAAGATAAAAAGTGCATTTTAGATGTAACTATATGGATCAGACCAAAACGAGGGACAAATGAGGGGCAAAGAGGGACATTGCTTCAAATCAGGGACAGTCCCTCGAAATCCAGGACAGTCCCTCGAAACCTGGGACAGTTGGGAGCTATGGAATATAGAGAATGAGATTTAAATAATGAGAGCAAAGGGTATGGGGTATACTCTCATGTGATAGCGGTGAGAGGATGGGTAGGTAAGGTAGAAGGGAGATTATACGGATTACAGAAGAATATAGACCAGTGATGGCGAACCTTGGCACCCCAGATGTTTTAGAACTACATTTCCCATGATGCTCAACTACACTGCAGAATGCATGAGCATCATGGGAAATGTAGTTCCAATACATCTGGGGTGCTAAGGTTCGCCATCACCAATATAGACAGATAGAAGTACAGAGAGATTTCAATGTATTATCTATGACAACTACATGAGGAGTATGCTGAATGCCGACTAATACACTACTTCCTGTGTGGTGTAGTCCTTGCAGCCCTAGGGAGCAGACTACTTTGGCAATGAATTCCTCTACCTATCATGGCGGCTCACACCTAAGCTTAGTACTGCGGCATGGTGTGTGGTCCGGCAGCTGAGGGTATAATTATTTCCACATGTTGCCTATTTGTGATCTTATTAAAACACTGACAGTGCAACCTGAGTATTCTCCCATCACAACGGGGATAAGTTACTAAAGGCAAATAGACTCTCTGCATTTTGCAGGTGCAGTTGCACTCTGCAGGGGCATTTGCTCCAGAGCTTAGTAAATGAGATGAAGCTTCAAAGCTGCAAAGAATACCCAATCACATGCAAGGAAAAAAAAAAACAGCATTTTTGCTTGCACAAGATTGGATGATGAAAGTCAGCAGAGCTTCATTTACTAAGCCCTGCTGAAAGTGCCCTTTCAGGGTGCACAGTATATTTGCTTTTAGTAAATCAACCCCAATGTCTTCAAATCTGGCCTGGTATGACAGCAAACCTTCCTACCTTACACTATATTACCAAAAGTATTGGGACGCCTGCCTTTACACGAACATGAACTTTAATGGCATCCCAGTCTAAAGCCTCGTACACACGATCAGATTTTCAGACGACTGAATGTGCGTTTTTTTTTATTTTTTGTTGCATGCTAGTCTCATGTTGAAAGTGAAGCGGTTACTCACAATTAAAAAAAAAAAAACGGAATCGGCAGTCGAGTCCCTCTCTCCACGGCGTCCCGGCTCTTGATTGGTAGAACTGATAGCAACACAGCCATTAGCTTCTCTGCTTTCAATCAAATCCAATGACGCTGCAAAGGGGGGGCTAACTCAATACTGAACCCTACGGACTAAGACTGGGATGCCATTAAAGTTGATGATGCGTGTAAAGGCAGGCGTCCCAATACTTTTGACAATATAGTGTATATGGGAGGACAGATACAATCTGGAGAGGGAAGGAGGACGGCGATATATCAGATGTACTGACAACCTGGGAAATTGGTGAGAGCCGATCTCCCAGAAAGCCGCAGCTTGCAAGTGTTCAGGAAGCAATGATGCTGCTTCAGCTGATTCCATCTTATTAGCTTCAGGGTTAAACACAACCTGTCACTATAGGGAAAGGGAAAGGTCGGAATGTCTAGTGAGGGATTCCCACTGGAGCCGCTTAGCTGGCTGAGGAGTTCCTACTACAGATGTTTAATATTCTGCAACAACGTTTGAGTTTCAGCATTATTGAACTGGAAGTAATGTGACTAGGTTGCCAATCTTTGGCCAGATCAAGCAGCAATCCCATGTCTGTGGGAACCCCCCCCCCCCCCATCTCTGCTTATCACCATCAGGGACCCCCATTAAACTGGCTAGGAAAACTGTCCCGGTTGCTATCTTTTGTTCATGAGTAGCGGTTTAGTCCTCATCTGCCCATCACATCACACACTGCGCCAACCTTCTCTCGGTTTTTCGGTGTCAGACTCCGGTACAGCTTCCTCCCTTGCTTTCCCGCGTTCCAGATCGTGAATGAAGGCCAGTGCTGGAGGACTCTCTCTTCCAGGAACTTCACCCGATTGTTCCAGATTGTATCCCTAAAAAAAAAGAGAAGATGGGAAGCCATGACATATCTAATGGAGGCAGTGCTGTGGTTCTGTGTGTGGCGGTGCTGCGGTGCTGTGTGCAGCGGTGCTGTGTGCGGCGGTGCTGCGGTGCTGCGTGCGGCGGTGCTGGGCTGTTGAATGGGATACATTTGTAACAAAAGGAGGACGTATGGGGTTTCCTGATGCTGAAGAGATGACACTTTAATATGATCAGAATGAACTCTTGTTTTAAAGGGCTTTTTTTGTTTGTTTTGTAGTCATGTGAAAATTAAATATTGCAAATGAATATGCGGTCTTCTATCCAACCAGCAGATGGAGCTCTAGTCTCCTTTTCATATCTTTAGCCTGTTTACTTTTCAGCTGTGTTGAAATATGCCCATTATTTTTTTCTTCTTTTTTTTCCCTTCTCCCTTATCATCCTCCTCCTGTTTATCTACCTTATTCCTAAACTTTTCAAACCATTTATTTTTTTTAAACTATAATCAGACTAGTTACTGTAAATTATACGGGACTAGCCTTATGCAGGCCATACATGGTCAAATTTCGAACTAATTTTCTTTTCAAAATCAGAAAGTTTTTGGGGTTTTTTTTCTGATCTGATGGTGCCACCATTGATTTCCGAAAATCGGCCGACCAAGCCTTCAATTTCACCTCGTGTTTCTACAGAAAAGAATTTTCATGGCCAGGAATCTTTTTTTTTCTCCGTAAATTTTCTTTTCTTCTTCCATTTCTTGCACAATTCTCCCATCATTGATTAGAAAATCGTTAGTTTTTCAAAAAATGTCCGATTCCTCAAATTTGATTTCCACATGAAAATCGGCTGTTACTAATGGTGTGAAATTCGTACGAAAATTCTAAGATACGATTTTCGAAATTCGAACCGTGTATGGCTGTCATTAAAGTGATTGTAAACCCTCTCTCATTTTATTGTTTTTTTCTTAAATAACAAACATATCATACTTACCTCCACTGTGCAGGTGTTCTATCGGGTTGAGGTCAGGACTCTGTGCATTCCAGTCAAGTTCCTCTACCACAAACTCGCTCATCCATGTCTTTATGTTGAGAACAGTTTGGGGATGGCCCCTTCCAGTGCACAAATCAAGGTCCACAAAGACATGGATGAGTGAGTTTGGGGTTGGAGGAACTTGACTGGTCTGCACAGAGTCCTGACCTCAAGCCCATTGAGCACCTTTTGGATGAATTAGAGTGGAGACTGCGAGTCAGGCCTTCTCGTCCAACATCAGTGCCTGACCTCACAAATGTGCTTCTGGAAGAATGGTCAAACATTCCCATAGACACCCTCCTAAACCTTGTGGACGGCCTTCCCAGAAGAGGTGAAGCTGTTATAGCTGCAAAGGGCCAACTCAATATTGAACCCTACGGACTAAGACTGGGGATGCCATTAAAGTTCATGTGCGTGTAAGGGCAGGCGTCCCAATACTTTTTGGGAATATAGTGCATGTGCAAAATGCAATAAACAAAGTCCCATGAAATTATCATGACAGTGCAAAAGTCCTTCATAAATGTCTTCAGCCTTCCAACCATTCCCTTGATTATATCCCAGAAATACAGACAAGACGACGCGTTTCAGGGGCTGTGAAGTCCGTCTTTATCAGGGCTGGGGGATAAACAGACATGGCTGAACGCATGGAGAAAAACCGGAAAGGAAAAGTTGCGTTTTTCAAAACGTCAACAAGGCCGTGTGCGACATTTGCTGCGTGCGACATTTTCCCCCCTTCCAATTTTTTTTTCACCCCAGGGCAATGTCATGGTATTAAAAAAAATTAGGGTGATTCACACGAAATACTTCAAGTTCTAACAAAACTTCTTTGTAAAGAAAAAAAAAAAAAAAAAAAGTCCATAAAATTACGAGAGCAAGAGGAGTGCGATGAGCTGCATAGCCGCAGAGTACAGATACAGAGCAGCGTGTCAGTGTGCAGGGGAATTAGCATACTACCAAGAGTTCCCATTCACTCATTGTGAAATTGTATTTTACAACTGATCTCATTCCCCCGGGGTGAATCTTTCTGCTGAGTCAATGGCTGTGAACACGCACCTCTCCCTGCGGGATCCGGAGACACCTGACTCCAGACAGCCCCCTCCGACAGGTTCATCCCTCAGCTTGTACTCACAGAAGAATCTTCTTCTGCCCAAAAAAAATTCTATTTGACATCGTGATGAAAGATTCACCCCACATGGAAGGTCCGAACCCACCCCCCCCCCCACCCACCCCAAATCCACCACAATCTAAAGTAGACACTGCAATGTGCTTTGTTATGAATGGAAATTTGGACGATGGGATTGGGAAGTATCCGAACTTCTGAATCACAAGAGTAACGGATTTCAGAAACAAAACGAAACAAAATAGCCCAATGAAATATCAAATACGAAAAAAAATTCAAAATTGAACTTGAAAAAGTAAAAAATGTATTTCAATTCAAAATGGAAACATATTGTAATAAATACATATTCCTATTCTCCAAATATAATCCATCCACATCCAATACTTAATGACCCGGAAATCTACTTTTCATTAAATTGTTTGTAGTTTTCTACCTCCATGTAATGTCCTCCGAGAACTCCTGAACCTCTTCCTTTCCCCCTCACTTCCCTGAGGAATGAGCAGGGCACATTAGTTGTGATCATGTACACTGCTCTATGCACACTACATATCCCATAGCCACTAGTCCATAGTCACTGGTCACTAGCCCATAGACACTGGTCCCTAGTTATTAGTCACTGGTCACTAGCCCATAGACACCGGTCACTAGCCCATAGACACGGGTCCCTAGTCACTGGTCACTAGTTATTAGTCACTAGCCCATAGACACCGGTCACTAGTCACTAGCCCATAGACACCGGTCACTAGTCACTAGCCCATAGACACCGGTCACTAGTCACTAGCCCATAGACACCGGTCACTAGTCACTAGCCCATAGACACCGGTCACTAGTCACTAGCCCATAGACACCGGTCACTAGTCACTAGCCCATAGACACCGGTCACTAGTCCATAGTCACTGGTTGCTAGTCTATAGACACTAGTCACTGGTTCATAGTCACTAGTCCAAAGTAACTGGTCAGTGGTCCATAGTCACTAGTCAATAGACACTAGTCTGTAGTCCATAGTCACTGGTTACTAGTCCATAGATACTGGTCAGTAGTCCATAGCCACTAGTCCATAGTCACTGGTTACTAGTTCATAGATACTGGTCAGTAGTCCATAGTCACTAGTCCATAGTCACTGGTTACTAGTCCATAGATACTGGTCAGTAGTCCATAGTCACTGGCCACTAGTCCATGGTCACTGGTCACTAGTCCATGGTCACTGGTCACTAGTCCATGGTCACTGGTCACTAGTCCATGGTCACTGGTCACTAGTCCATGGTCACTGGTCACTAGTCCGTAGTCACTGGTCACTAGTCCATAGTCACTAGTGACTGTCTATGGTCACTAGTCCACAGTCACTGGTCAGTAGTCCATAGATACTGGTCACTAATCCATGGACACTGGTTGCTAGTCCATAGGTACTGGTCACTAGTATTTAGTCACTGGCCAGTAGTCCATAGTCACTAGTCTGTAGTCCATAGTCACTAGTCCATAGACACTAGTCACTAGTCCATAGACACTAGTCACTAGTCCATAGACACTAGTCCATAGACACTAGTCACTAGTCCATAGACACTAGTCACTAGTCCATAGACACTAGTCACTAGACATCGTTTACTAGTCCATAGTCACTGTCTATAGTCACTAGTCCACAGTCAATGGTCAGTAGTCCATAGATACTGGTCACTAGTCCATAGATACTGGTCACTAGTCCATAGATACTGGTCACTAGTCCATAGATACTGGTCACTAGTTAATAGTCACTGGTCCATAGACACTGGTTATGAGTCCATAGTCACTGGTCACTAGTCCATAGTCTATCTCGGGAGTGAACAAGAGAAGGTACAATCCTACATTCAGTGGGACCATGGAAAACGAACACAGCCACCCTCCAACAGGAAGCCGGATCACAGCAGCACAAAAAATGGATTTGGAGGAGACAGAGCAACAGAATGTTTTATTTGAATAGGAACATGTACTGGAGTAAATTTTTAGTGTCTCCCCAATTGTAATATAACCCCGGACTTTAATGTCAGTCCACAGTAATACACCGGAGGTCAGCTGATCTCTACCGGTTCTGCGTTTATTTCAGGGCAAAAAATCCAGACTATAAGGAGTCAAATAATAAATGTATTCTCATATTCAAAGTGATAAATACAATATGTATCCCTATAATATGTAATATTTATGACCTGGATACATAAGGAACATAAAAGTATGCCGATATCGCCACTCATAAGAGGGGCAATCCTGACGTTCGTTATTGAAAGGGATGAGATTTGATGGGGGTGAGTCTTCTCTCCCGGGATAATGTAACTTGTCATTTATCGTACATATAGAACTAAAGAACATGTTTATTTCCAGGCAGCTTTTTGATGTTGGCTGCCGTGAAGAGTACACAGAAGATCCTGGTTTTACCCTGCATGTGCACAGCTGGATTTTACCCAGAATCCTCCCGTGCCAGGAACTGTTGCTGCCACGTCCCCTGAGGCTGGTACCTGACATTAGAGCGCGGGGTAAGAAGGAAAAGCCGGTTCCCAGAGTCACAGCCAGGACAGGTGCAGCCTGAGCAGTAGGAACTTGCCGTCTACACTCCAACAAGCCGAGCCGAGCGAACAAGCCTCGCAGCGCTTGTCATAACACTGTGAGAATAGTCTCTCTGTCTGGATCCCGGAGTACCTTTCAGATCAAACCGAGAGCTGCAAATGTCACAGTGGTGATCTCTCACCTGCGGTAGCAGGAAACAACTACCAGCAGGGACCTCTGCCAAACCCAACAGGAACAATGTGCCCTACTGTATGAATAGGAAACCCATGAAATGGAGAATGAGAACGCTGAGAACTCAGAGAATTTCAGAGGAAGTATAAAAGCCAAAAATAATCCCCAAAATCCAAATATTAGAGACTTTCCTGAATGTTTCACTGGAAAAATGGTCATCCCCACTAGTGTGGTGACAACACAGAGGACATAAAAATTAGTCACCAACTACACAATTCCACCAGATAACATGATCTGATTAAATGGTTTCCTTTCCCCATGTTTCTTTCTTTTAGCCTTCCTCACCATGACCTGTCTTATTATGCTTTACGTTTAGTCCCCAAGAACTCCTCCACACAAGCCCAAGAACTCCTCCACACAAGCCCAAGAACTCCTCCACACAAGCCCAAGAACTCCTCCACACAAGCCCAAGAACTCCTCCACACAAGCCAAGGAAATCCTCCACACAAGCCCAAGAACTCCTCCACACAAGCCAAGGAAATCCTCCACACAAGCCCAAGAACTCTTCCACAGAAGACCAAGAACTCTTCCACAGAAGACCAAGAACTCTTCCACAGAAGACCAAGAACTCTTCCACAGAAGACCAAGAACTCTTCCACAGAAGACCAAGAACTCTTCCACAGAAGACCAAGAACTCCTCCGCAGAAGACCAAGAACTTCTCCACACAAGCCCAAGAACTTCTCCACACAAGCCCAAGAACTTCTCCACACAAGCCCAAGAACTCCTCCACACAAGCCCAAGAGCTCCTCCACACAAGCCCAAGAGCTCCTCCACACAAGCCCAAGAGCTCCTCCACACAAGCCCAAGAGCTCCTCCACACAAGCCCAGGAACTCCTCCACACAAGCCCAGGAACTCCTCCACACAAGCCCAGGAACGCCTCCACAGAAGCCATGGTTTACACACATTGTGTTGACGATAGACAAAAAGCCAGAAACAGCTGTAAGCAATTTGTAATAAATGACTCAAAAATATTAGGCCACTCAAAGACAAGAACTCCTCCACAGAAGCCCAAGAATTCTTTCACAGAAGCCAAGGAACTACTCCGCAGAATCCCAAGAACACCTCCACTCAAGCCCAAGAACTCTCTCTTCCACAGAAGCCCAAGAACTCTTCCACAGAAGCCCAGGAACTCCTCCACACAAGTACAGGAACTCCTCCACACAAGCCCAGGAACTCCTCCATACAAGTACAGGAACTCCTCCACACAAGTACAGGAACTCCTCCACACAAGCCCAGGAACTCCTCCACACAAGCCCAGGAACTCCTCCACACAAGCCCAGGAACTCCTCCACACAAGTACAGGAACTCCTCCACACAAGTACAGGAACTCCTCCACACAAGTACAGGGACTCCTCCACACAAGTACAGGAACTCCTCCACACAAGCCCAGGAACTCCTCCACACAAGCCATGGTTTACACACACTGTGTTGATGATAGACAAAAAGCCAGAAACAGCTGTAAGCAATTTGTAATAAATGACTCAAAAATATTAGGCCCCATTTACATGTGCAAACTGGGCCAATTGAGATTAGCTATGGGAGGTCTAGCAGGGTTTGCTGTGAGAGGGAAACCCCCATTGAAAGCAATAGGAGGTTGACATCCCCCATACCTATTTACAGCCAATCAAATGTAAATTGCTTATGCAGTGATGACCTGCAGATGATTGGCCCTGGACGCAGATAGACCGTGTGCAAGAGTGATTACCAGTGACTGGCCGAAAACAGCTGCAGGAGCAGTCAGCCTCCCATTGCTTCCAATGGGGCTTCCTGCTCACAGCTAATCATAAACCATCCAATTCGCAAGTGTCTATGGGGCCTTAGGCTGCCCTATAAACTAGTAGTTCTGTATAAACATCTTGCCCAGGGGAAAAGGGAATACTTTGAATGGCTCCACCCAATATCCTAAATTGATAAATAATCCCCTTATTTGTAGGATTTGTGAAGGAAGAGAGACAAGCGGGTCCTCACGGTTTTAAGAGGTTGTCTACTGCAGTGGTTGTCAACCTATGAGCTCAAGTGGGCCTTGAATGTGGTCCCTAACATCACCAAAGGGCCACACATAATGGTCAATATATGTAATGCTGGAAAGGACTGTCAGAGACTGCAGACCTAATAGAGGAAATGAGGGTCAGAGAGTGGAGAGGATACATTGTTAGGTGGGGACATCTTGCAGAGGACAATATGAAACTAAGAATATGTTACACGAGCATACCTGAGATCAATGATATTACCCCGAGCAATGTTCCCACTACACACTGCTGAGGGGCCAGGGGGCCAACTATACCAGAGTGCTGCATGGCTGGGCACCAGGGTTCTACTGGGCTTTCATAAACCACAAATACATGGTAAGTTAACTGGATTCTACCCGCTAGCTCTAGTCACCTATACCAACCAACCTGTACCTTTCACCAACATTTCTGCTACATCTTCTTCTACTTATTATTATTATAACTAAAAACAAACGGCAAAATTCAGAGTTGAGATATATACGTGAACTGCCCCACCTCCCATGAGGCTTGTAACTTTGTAAAGTCATAGTGTGACCCAGCAAATCAAGATGGGTGCCCACACTTTTCTCCACCACAGTTAAGTAAGACAACAATTTCCCGGCCAATCCCACCTTTCTGATTGGCAAACAAAGGTCCACCACCACTGCCGACTCTTCCTTCTGTTCTCTCTATGCAGGTTCCTGGTGATAAACTGACAGCACTGTTCCATGCATTACGGCCTAATTGTCTCACAGAGCCAGTCCTCCCTTTCCCATTTCAAGGTCGGCTTTGCTGTATATAAAATCCATTTTGTTACAAAATGCTAAAATTACAACATTAATCCCGTTCTAATGTGAACACCAATTAAAGTTATCTAATTATATTTTTTTATATTTGGAAAAAAAAAATCAATTTTGTTCATTTCTATAAAAAAAAAAAAAAAACAGAAATAAAGTGTGTTTTTATATCCGCGCAGATAGACAAATCACCCAACTGGCCTTTATTATGTCTGGTCACGAACTGTAATATAACACCAGGTATTTGGATTTTTTTTCTGTCTGGTTGTGTCTGACTCTTCATGACCTCATGGACTTTAACAAACTAGATCCCCGTCTGTCAACAGCTGCTTTTCTGGGCTGGGACAAAACCATAGTCCATGATTACCAATGTTAGAAAACATACTGAGTGGATTGATGGGTGATCATGGGTCCTTCTAATATCAAAGGCAACGATAATATTTTATTGAGGTTTGCTTGCATTTTTTTTTAGCAAAAACGCACCAGAGTGAAAGCAAGCTCCATGCACGCTATCATTTTTTTTTTGTTTTTAATAAAAAAATTTAAAAAATGCTGGAAAAAGGGCTGGTCGTTTTTTTTTTTTTTTTGTAGTAGCGTTTTAGTAGCAATTAGAAGCGTTTAAGAGCACTTTGGAGTGTTGGCATCTTATTAGCGTTTTTGCAGTTCCTTTAGGCTGCTTTCACACTGGGGCGGTATTCAGGCGTTACAGCGCTAAAAATAGCGCCTGTGTAACGCCTGAAAAAAACCGGCCCCTTTAACTCCAGTGTGAAAGCCGGAGGGCTTTCACACTGGAGCGATGCGCTGGCAGGACGGTGAAAAAAGTCCTGCTAGCCGCATCTTTGCAGCGGTGAAGGAGCGGTGTATTCACCGCTCCTAAACCGCTCCTACCCATTGAAATCAATGGGACACCGCGGCAATACCGCCGGCAAAGCGCCGCTTTGCGGGCGGGTTTAACCCCTTTTCGGCCGCTAGCGGGGGTTAAAACCACCCCGCTAGCGCCGGCACACCGCCGCTAAAACGACGGTAAAGCGCCGCTAAAAATAGCGGCACTTTACCGCCGACGCCGCTCCCGCTGCAGTGTGAAAGCAGCCTTAGGCTTCATGCACACTGTACACACACTGGATAAAAAAAAAAAAAAAAAAAAAACGCTGGTAATAGCTTTTGTAGTATTGTTTTACAAGCGTTTAAGGAGCATTAGCGTTTTAGCAGTAAAAGGAAAAAAAAAAAAGCTCAAAAAACGCTATTAGTAAAAATGCCCCAAGAAACTCTACAAAAAAAACTTTTTTTTCCATCTCCTAGACCAGCGATTCTCAACTCCTGCCCGCAAGGACTAGGGGATGAGCTCAGGCCTCAGGCGTGTTCGCATGTGCAGAGCCCGCCAGGAAGTCGTCGCAGAGCTGCGCTAATCACAGGCAATGAGACATTGCCCGATCTCTGCAGCCGCAACATCGGGGCAATGTCTCACTGCCTGTGATTAGCGCAGCGCTGTGCCAACTTCCTGGCGGGCTCTGCACGTGTTCCATGCAGATAAACCTGAGCTCATCCCTACTCAGGACTCACTTAACAGGCCAGATTTTAAGTATTACCTTTGGGGGGAAGATGCAGACTAGAATACTGCAATCACTGAGCAGCAACGGATATCACCTGTGATTGTCTTTCAGTTATCTTGGCCTGTTGCTGGGTCCTGAGGACAGGAGTCGAGAACCACGGTCGTAGACGCTGAAGCACAAAAAACGGTAATAGCCAAAAGTAGAGTTCTTGGGCACATAGGATAACACTATTTAGCTTCTAGGAGCAGATAAAAAATAAAAAACGCTAAAGGTACATGGAGCCTAATGCTTACCCAAGGCTTTATCCATAGTTAAAGAAAAACCTCAAAGTCCTTTGCATAAAGTTACATCAAGTCGGTAAACAATTCTCCTTCGAATTTCTGTAGACCACTTTTGTTGACCACGTCTGCACCCTCAGCCCCGGTCTGGTGGTTTTGATGGACCAGAACATACAACCTTCACCTGATTTGACTTCTTCGGCTCTCGGCTTCCTTCTCCGCTTTTTTTTTTTTTTTTTTAATTAAACACTTTCCCAGAGGCCGCTAGAAGTTGCTTAACTGGTCCACTCGGATCAAAGGCGGGAAAATAAAAATTAGCATTTTGTTGCTAATCACAGAAGAAAATTGCCAACTTTTTATGCTCTCCTTTGGATGGAATGATTTTCGAAGAGCTGTGGTGAAATCCCAAAGAGGGGGACGGTGAGAGAAAAAAAAAGTATTGGGTGAAGACGAACTGTATCAAAGACAATGAAATGACATTTTTGGAAGCATGTAGCGTAGTTGATTTTCGCATCTTTGTAGATCCCGATCGTCGTTAGCCGACTGATTTCTTGAACTGTAGTCCCAAAAAAATTGGAAAACTCCCCCCCCAAAAAAAGTCTCCCGGTAATAGAGAGGTAGCAGGTAGGTAGCATCATTCTGATGCAGTCCATCAACGTTTTCGGAATCCAATGTTTCAACAATGGAGCTGTGATCCGAAATGTTTATATATTGTAGAAATTTCGCAACTCCTGGAAATGTGACAAACAAACAACCAATAGACATACACAAACAATCGTGGGAGACGGGTGACGAGCTCAGCCGCGATGCCTTCTGGTTAAATACGAAACATAAGCCGCGTTATCTGAATGTATTATCTGAACATTAAAACTGGATTTTTGTCGAGGGGAAAGATCTCCAGATACGGCAGAACTACAACTTCTAACAGGCTCCGTCGTGGTTTGTTAGGACTTGTGGTTCCACCATAGCCGGGGTGGTGCCACGGAGGGCTGTAGGCTGGTGTTGGTTGTGGCACTGATAGGGTTAAGGACAGAACTGTTTTTTTTTTTTTCGCAGAGTCATGTGGTGTGGTACGCAGATCTCCAGCATGTGAAATGGCCCCCAGCACAATTCTCGCTCACTTTAAAAAAGATTCGTCAATAAGCGGCATCTCTGTTGACATCTAAGATTATGTCTTGACATGCTCATGGTTGCATAAAGAGCCATCTACAGCAGGATTTCCATAAACTCATTTAAAGAGTAACTCCGCTTTTGTTGAGGGGGGGAAAAAAAAACGCTCCCCTCTGGATGATCAGTGGGGAAAATAATTATTTGATCGCCTGCAGATTTTCTAAGACTGCCCACTTAATAAAGAGTCTATCATTTTTAGCATAGGTGTATTTTATATGATAGAATCAGAATATCAACCAAAAATCCAGAAAAAAACACAGGATACAAATGTTATAAATTGGGTTGCAGTTCAGTGAGTAAAATAAGTATTTGATCCCCAAGCAAAAAATGACTTAGTAGTTGGTGGAGAAACCCTTGTTGGCAAACAGAGGTCAAATGTTTCTTGTAGTTGGTGACCAGGTTTGCACACATCTCAGGAGGGATCTTGGTCCGCTCTTCTTTACAGATCTTCTCTAAATCCTTAAGGTTTCTTGGTGGTCGCTTGGCCGAAATTTCAGCTCCGTTCATAAATTTTCTATAGGATTAAGGTCTGGAGACTGGCTAGGCCGCTACACGACCCTAATGTGCTTCTTCTTGAGCAACTCCTTTGTTGCCTTGGCAGTATGTTTTGGGTCACTGTCATGATGGAAGACCAATTTTCTGTGTTCTGGCTGAGGGAAGAAGGTTCTCAGCCAAGATTTTACAATACTTGTCCATTGGCCCCTCAATTCGGCAAAGCCAGCCTTTAGCAAACAGCCCCAAAGCATAATATTTCTACCTCTATGCTTGACCGTAGGGATGGTGTTCCTAGGGTCATAGTCAGCATTTTTCTTCTTCCAAACACCACGAGTCGAGTTAAAAAGGAAGTAAACCCTGATGAGTTTACTTCCTCCTTCATTCCCTGCAAAGGCAAAGCATAATGGACTACTATGCATCGCATCGCATCACATCGCATAGTAGCCCATTATGTGTCACGTACCTGACACAGGAGCCAGCGAAGTCACCGCTGTCCCCTGTAGTCCACCGCATCCATCTTTTCGGTGGGTCTCGCAGCTCTGCCGCTGTCATTCGGCGAAGCCGTGATGATGTCACTCCCGCGCATGCGCACAGGAGCCGAGACGCGTGGCATTGCGCGGCATCTTCGTTATTGAGGATGCCACGCTCAGTGCGCCTGCGTGCCACTGTCTACGGCGCATGCACCGTAGACAGCGGTGCCCGTCTTCGGGCAAATATCTCCTAAACCGTATAGGTTTGGGAGATATTTCTTGGACCTACAGGTAAGCCTTAGTCAAAGTGGTTTGTAAGGGTTTACAACCACTTTAAGAGCTAAATTTTGTTCTCAGCACTTTCTCCTAATCCTTCTCTGAATCATTTAGATGTTCATTGGCAAACTTCAGATGGGCCTGCACATGTGCGTTCTTGAGGAGGGGGACCTTGCAGGCGCTGCAGGATATCAATCCATGGCGGTGTTACCAATGGTTTGTTTGGTGACTGTGGTCCCAACTGACTTGAGATCATTCACAAGCTCCTCTCGTGTAGTTCTGGGCTGATCCCCCACTTTTGTCATGATCATCCTCACCCCATGAGGTGAAATCTTGCATGGAGCTCCACACCGAGGGTGATGGATGGTTCGTTTGTAATACTTGCATTTGCGAAAATTGCTCCAACAGTTGTCTCCTTCTCACCAAGCTTCTTGCTTATGGTTTTGTAGCCCATTCCAGCCTTGTGCAGGTCTACAGTCTTGTCCCTGATGTCCTTTGACAGCTCTTTGGTCTTGCCCATAATGGTGACAAAAACGGTATAATTAGCGGTAATCTGCACGGGTTTACGAAAAGGTGGCTCTTGCCAAACCAACCTATTAAACTTCTACGAGGAAGTGAGCTGCCATCTGGCCTAAAGTTGGCCGGTGGATGTGGTGTATTTGGATTGTTCTAAAGCATTGGATACAGTCCCCCACAAACACTTAATCTACAAGCTAAGGTCTGCAGGAATGGACCATAAGGTTTGTTCTTGGATAGAAAACTAGCTACAGGGGTGTGTCCAAAGGGTTGTGATAAATAATGTATACTCGTTAATGTAATGGCCTAGAGTAGTTAGTGGGGATCCCTAAGGCTCTGTCCTGGGACCAATTCTGTTTGATTTATTTATAAATGATATAGAGCAGGGGTCTCCAAACTACGGCCCTCCAGTTGTTCAGGAACTACAATTCCCATCATGCCCAGTCATGTCTGTGAATGTCAGAGTTTTGCAATTCCTCATGGGACGTGTAGTTCCGCAACAGATGGAGAGCCGTAGTTTGAAGATTCCTGATATAGAGGGTGGGATAAATAGCTTGAGCTCAGTGTTTGCCGATGACACAAAAATATGCAGGGCAATAACAACACAGCAGGATATAGAAAATTTACAAGAGGACCTGAATAAATTAATGGAGCGGGCTACTACATAGAAAATGAAGTTTAACATTGAAAAATTTAACGTAATGCAGTTGGGGGGGGGGGGGGGGGATATAAAAGCAAGTAACTCACTAGGGGGAGGACCCCTATGGGCTTCCAAGATGGAGAAGGATCTGGGGGTCCTGGTAGAAGACAAACATGCAGTGTCAAGCTATGGCTACCAAAGCCAGTAGAATATTAGCATGCATAAAAAAGGAAATTTTGGGCATCACCTGCAGACTTGTGGGAAAATCAGTCAATCAATTTTCCACAATTCTTTGCAAAATTAAGATTTTGTTTTTCACAAAGTGTCATATTACCAGGTTATTTCTCTCACATGGTATATGCATACTTGCAATTACACTCCAAAACATCGTCCCGAGTACGGCGATACCCCATGTGTGAGACTTTTACACAGCCTGGCCACATACAGAGGCCCAACATTAAGGGAGCACCTTCACACATCTAATTTCCTGACTACCTATCACACTTTTGAAGGCCCTGGAGCACCAGGACAATGAAAACGCCCACAAAATGACCCCAGTTTGTAAAGAAAATGAAAACTAATTTTTTTACACATTTTTACGGCACAGACAGGCACGGATGAGGATACGCTGATAGGTGGCACTGATGAGCACCCACTGATGGCCTCTGATGTGTATTATTGAGCACTGATAAGCACTAACAGGACACTGTAGTGGCACTGATAAGAACTCGCTGACATGTACTGTAGTGGCACTGATAATCACTGTAGTGGTAATGTAGGGCACTGATGAGCACTTTAGTGGCACTGTAGGGCACTGGTGATCACTGTAGTGGCACTGATGAGCACTGTAGTGGCAGCATAGGGGCACTGATGGGCACTGTAGTGGGAAAGATTGCACCGTAGGGCACTGTACTGCCACTGATGAGCACTGTAGGGCACTGATGGCACTATAGTGGCACAGATTGCACTGTAGGGCACTAATGGGCACCATAGAGGCACTGATGGGCACTGTAGTGGCACAGATTGCACTGTAGGGCACTGTACTGCCACTGATGAGCACCGTAGTGGCACCATAGAGGCACTCATGGGCACTGTAGTGGCACAGATTGCACTGTAGGGCACTGTAGTGCCACTGATGAGCACTGTAGTGGCACCATAGAGGCACTGATGGGCACTGTAGTGGCACAGATTGCACTGTACTGCCACTGATGAGCACTGTAGGGCACTGGTGGCACTGTAGTGACACAGATTGCATTGTAGGGCACTAATGAGCCCTGTAGTGACATTGATGGCACTGATGGGCACTGTAGTGGCACTGATGTCTATCGTAGGGCACACTGAATCAAGCCAACTTTTACTGCTGCAAAGTGTTTCTCTCCTCTCCTCACACGCTGTATTGATGTAAGGAGAGGAGAGAACAACCAGGCATGATGCTGGACTTTCCTTCCTTGCAGTGGGAGGAGCCACTGGCTCCCACTACTGTCAATCACAGCCAGTCAGCCAATGAGAAGAGAGGGTCGGGGCAAAGCCGTAGCTCCGTGTGTGATTGGACATGCAGGAGAGCAGCTCGGGAGCGGGAATGCCTGGGTGCCCCTATAACAAGCTGCTTGGTCTGGGAGCACTCAGCCGGGGGGGGGGGGGGGGGGGTGGAGGGCCAGGAGCACCGGCGGGGTACACAGAGCAGGTAAGTGTTTTGTTTTTTGTTTTTTAAATAATAATAATAATTGCCTTCAATATCACTTTATTTTTCCTGGAGTTCAGCTTTAAGACCGGGGCCCCTCAGTTCCCCGGGGACGGAGGTTTCTGGCGAGGCACGAGGCGAGCGCGGGACGTACGATTGTCCGTATACAGGCCAGAAAGCGCCTTTTCTTGGAGCGTAGAAGGGGGAACGGCTACACCCCTGAAAATAATAAGGATGCAGCTTAGGAAAACATTGCTGCGCTCGGCTCGCACTCCTCCAACAGGATGTTGTACTTGGCACGGGGCGCCTGTCTCATGTAAAGCCGAGGCGGATGGAGCTCGCCGAGAAGACGAGGCACGGGGGGCCCGTTCCAGAGGGGTCGGACGCGGGACGTGTAAAGTGTGCCGTACGCCTGTGACTGCAATTGTGTGAAAGCTGACAGTTATCCGCCGCGTGAGAGCGAGCTACTGTCCGACCCCCCGCCTGAGGAAACGTCCGCGAGGCACCAGAAATAAGGACTTCTACAAGTCCATCAACAGCGCATTCATACCCAAAAACAAACATTTATTAGATTGCAGCTTACAAATGTTTCGATGTGGTGGCTGCATTAGGTTTTCATTTTTGGGCTTTCTTTCCTTTATTTTCACCGGATGATCTGGCTGCAAAGTCTGTTGTTTTCCAATAGAACAAGCTGCCCTGCACATGTACTGTATAGTGTCCATATACACTCACCGGCCACTTTATTAGGTACACCTGTTGAATTGCAAATTGCTAATCAACCAATCACACGGCAGCAACTCAATGCATTTAGGCATCTAGACGTGGTGAAGACGACTTGCTGAAGTTCAAACCGAGCATCAGAATGGGGGAAGAAAGGGGATTGAAGTGACTTTGAACGTGGCGTGGTTGTTGGTGCCAGACGGGCCGGTCTGAGTGTTTCTGGGATTTTCACGCACAACCATCTCTCTGGGTTTACAGAGAGTGGTGGGAAAAAGAGAAAATATCCAGTGAGCGGCAGTTGTGTGGAGGAAAATCCTTGTTGATGTCAGAGGTCAGAGGAGAACGGGCAGACTGGTTCGAGAAGATAGAAAGGCGACAGTAATTCAAATAACCTCTCGTTACACCCAAGGTATTCAAAATATACCTCTGTGAACGCACAACACATCCAACCTTGAAGCAGATGAGCTACAGCAGCAGAAGACCACGCCGGGTGCCACTCCTGTCAGCTAAGAACAGGAAACTGAGGCTACAATTGGCACAGGATCACCAAAATTGGACAATAGAAGACTGGAAACGTTGCCTGGTCTGATGAGTCTGGATTTCAGCTGCGACATTCAGATGGTGGGGTCAGAATTTGGATCCATCCTGCCTTGCATCACCGGTTCAGGCTGGTGGTGGGGGTGTAATGGTGTGGGGGATGGGGTATCACCGGTTCAGGCTGGTGGTGGGGGGTGTAATGGTGTGGGGGATGGGGTATCACCGGTTCAGGCTGGTGGTGGGGGGTGTAATGGTGTGGGGGATGGGGTATCACCGGTTCAGGCTGGTGGTGGGGGTGTAATGGTGTGGGGGATGGGGAATCACCAGTTCAGGCTGGTGGTGGGAGTGTAATGGTGTGGGGGATGGGGTATCACCGGTTCAGGCTGGTGGTGGGGGTGTAATGGTGTGGGGGATGGGGTATCACCGGTTCAGGCTGGTGGTGGGGGTGTAATGGTGTGGGGGATGGGATATCACCAGTTCAGGCTGGTGGTGGGGTGTAATGGTGTGGAGGATGGGATATCACCAGTTCAGGCTGGTGGTGGGGGGTGTAATGGTGTGGGGGATGGGGTATCACCGGTTCAGGCTGGTGGTGGGGGGGTAATGGTGTGGGGGATGGGATATCACCAGTTCAGGCTGGTGGTGGGGTGTAATGGTGTGGAGGATGGGATATCACCAGTTCAGGCTGGTGGTGGGGGTGTAATGGTGTGGGGGATGGGGAATCACCAGTTCAGGCTGGTGGTGGGGGTGTAATGGTGTGGGGGATGGGGTATCACCGGTTCAGGCTGGTGGTGGGGGTGTAATGGTGTGGAGGATGGGATATCACCGGTTCAGGCTGGTGGTGGGGGTGTAATGGTGTGGGGGATGGGGTATCACCGGTTCAGGCTGGTGGTGGGGGTGTAATGGTGTGGGGGATGGGGTATCACTGGTTCAGGCTGGTGGTGGGGGGTGTAATGGTGTGGGGGATGGGGTATCACCGGTTCAGGCTGGTGGTGGGGGTGTAATGGGGGGGGGGGGAGATTTTCTTGGCACACTTTGGGCCCCTTAGTACCAATTGAGCATTGTTTAATCACCACGACCTACCCGAGTATTGTTGGTGACCATGTCCATCCCATTATGACTACAGTGTCCCCATCTTCTGATGGCTCCTCCCAGCAGGATAATGCCCCATGTCACAAAGCTCCAATCATCTCACCACTGGACAATGAGGTCCCTGTCCTCCATTGGCCTCCACACTCACCACATCTCATCCAATAGAGCACCTTTGGGATGTGGTGGAACGGGAGATCTGCATAATGGATGTGCAGCCGACAAATTTGCAGCGACTGTGTGATGTTATCAGGTCACTATGGAGCAAAATCTCTGAGGAACGTCTCCAGCACCTTGTTGTATCTCTGCCACCAAGAATGACGGCGAAAGGGGGTCCAACCTGCCAGTAGCAAGGTGGACCTAATAAAGGGGGTCCAACCCGCTACTAGCAAGGTGGACCTAATAAAGGGGGTCCAACCCGCTACAAGCAAGGTGGACCTAATAAAGGGGGTCCAACCCGCTACAAGCAAGGTGGACCTAATAAAGGGGGTCCAACCTGCTACTAGCAAGGTGGACCTAATAACGGCACATACACAGTAACAATAGGAGGAACGTCGTATGACAATTGCACCAGAATAGCGCCACGTTTGGTGAACGTGTTTTGATGCAATTTTAGCACGATTATGAATTGCATCAATTCTGCCCGGGATTTCAAGTTGCCAAATAAGAACAAGACCTGAAGTAAAAGTTTTTATGCCAAAAGCTGAATTTACAGTAACCTTTGCCTTCATGGGTTTCATCATATGCCCGGTCTATATTGTGATTTTTTTAAGATGTGTACAGATGAGATACCTCCCCCGATACCCCCAGATCACACATAACAAAGCAGAAGCAGCACTCACTCTGACACGGCGTGCGTGGCGGCATGTTCGTGGTATCGATACTGCAGGAGGCATTCATCCACACGGTGCGCTCCCCCACCTTTCCTGAGGTGATCGTAAAAAAACAGTAAATCTTCTGGAGTCCCCTGAGAAAAAGACATTTATAAGTCACATTTCAGGAATACACAAGAGAGGCATCTTAAAAAATATAAACAGGTCTCATTATCCTCATAAATTTTATAGCTTCTCATGATGAGCGTCTATGGATGAGACAGAACAACGATCGAAAACGAGCCACAACATAAGAGTAGCAACCATCGCCTGGAGCTCTTCAGGAAATAAAGTCAGAAAAGCTCAGAGGCCAGAATGCCTCATCTCAACCATGAGTGAGACCTTTACCACCCAAGAGAAGAAAAAGACCAAGGTGGGCCTCTTCACCCCCTGTGATCAGCATGACCCCAAGTCACTTGTCATTCTTCCCACTGATCACCAATGTAAGGAACATTCTTCCCACTGATCACCAATGTAAGGAACATTCTTCCCACTGATCACCAATGTAAGGAACATTCTTCCCACTGATCACCAATGTAAGGAACATTCTTCTCACTGATCACCAATGTAAGGATCATTCTTCCCACTGATCACCAATGTAAGGATCATTCTTCTCACTGATCACCAATGTAAGGAACATTCTTCCCACTGATCACCAATGTAAGGATCATTCTTCCCACTGATCACCAATGTAAGGATCATTCTTCCCACTGATCACCAATGTAAGAATCATTCTTCTCACTGATCACCAATGTAAGGATCATTCTTCTCACTGATCACCAATGTAAGGAACATTCTTCCCACTGATCACCAATGTAAGGATCATTCTTCTCACTGATCACCAATGTAAGGATCATTCTTCTCACTGATCACCAATGTAAGGAACATTCTTCTCACTGATCACCAATGTAAGGAACATTCTTCCCACTGATCACCAATGTAAGGATCATTCTTCCCACTGATCACCAATGTAAGGAACATTCTTCTCACTGATCACCAATGTAAGGAACATTCTTCTCACTGATCACCAATGTAAGGAACATTCTTCCCACTGATCACCAATGTAAGGAACATTCTTCCCACTGATCACCAATGTAAGGAACATTCTTCTCACTGATCACCAATGTAAGGAACATTCTTCTCACTGATCACCAATGTAAGGAACATTCTTCCCACTGATCACCAATGTAAGGAACATTCTTCTCACTGATCACCAATGTAAGGATCATTCTTCCCACTGATCACCAATGTAAGGAACATTCTTCTCACTGATCACCAATGTAAGGAACATTCTTCTCACTGATCACCAATGTAAGGATCATTCTTCCCACTGATCACCAATGTAAGGAACATTCTTCTCACTGATCACCAATGTAAGGATCATTCTTCCCACTGATCACCAATGTAAGGAACATTCTTCTCACTGATCACCAATGTAAGGATCATTCTTCCCACTGATCACCAATGTAAGGAACATTCTTCTCACTGATCACCAATGTAAGGAACATTCTTCTCACTGATCACCAATGTAAGGAACATTCTTCCCACTGATCACCAATGTAAGGAACATTCTTCCCACTGATCACCAATGTAAGGAACATTCTTCTCACTGATCACCAATGTAAGGAACATTCTTCTCACTGATCACCAATGTAAGGAACATTCTTCCCACTGATCACCAATGTAAGGAACATTCTTCTCACTGATCACCAATGTAAGGATCATTCTTCCCACTGATCACCAATGTAAGGAACATTCTTCTCACTGATCACCAATGTAAGGAACATTCTTCTCACTGATCACCAATGTAAGGATCATTCTTCCCACTGATCACCAATGTAAGGAACATTCTTCTCACTGATCACCAATGTAAGGATCATTCTTCCCACTGATCACCAATGTAAGGATCATTCTTCCCACTGATCACCAATGTAAGGATCATTCTTCCCACTGATCACCAATGTAAGAATCATTCTTCTCACTGATCACCAATGTAAGGATCATTCTTCTCACTGATCACCAATGTAAGGAACATTCTTCCCACTGATCACCAATGTAAGGATCATTCTTCTCACTGATCACCAATGTAAGGATCATTCTTCTCACTGATCACCAATGTAAGGAACATTCTTCTCACTGATCACCAATGTAAGGAACATTCTTCCCACTGATCACCAATGTAAGGATCATTCTTCCCACTGATCACCAATGTAAGGAACATTCTTCTCACTGATCACCAATGTAAGGAACATTCTTCCCACTGATCACCAATGTAAGGAACATTCTTCCCACTGATCACCAATGTAAGGAACATTCTTCCCACTGATCACCAATGTAAGGAACATTCTTCTCACTGATCACCAATGTAAGGAACATTCTTCCCACTGATCACCAATGTAAGGAACATTCTTCTCACTGATCACCAATGTAAGGATCATTCTTCCCACTGATCACCAATGTAAGGAACATTCTTCTCACTGATCACCAATGTAAGGAACATTCTTCTCACTGATCACCAATGTAAGGATCATTCTTCCCACTGATCACCAATGTAAGGAACATTCTTCTCACTGATCACCAATGTAAGGATCATTCTTCCCACTGATCACCAATGTAAGGAACATTCTTCTCACTGATCACCAATGTAAGGATCATTCTTCTCACTGATCACCAATGTAAGGGACATTCTTCTCACTGATCACCAATGTAAGGAACATTCTTCTCACTGATCACCAATGTAAGGAACATTCTTCTCACTGATCACCAATGTAAGGGACATTCTTCTCACTGATCACCAATGTAAGGAACATTCTTCTCACTGATCACCAATGTAAGCAACATTCTTCACACTGATCACCAATGTAAGGAACATTCTTCTCACTGATCACCAATGTAAGGAACATTCTTCTCACTGATCACCAATGTAAGGAACATTCTTCTCACTGATCACCAATGTAAGGAACATTCTTCTCACTGATCACCAATGTAAGGGACATTCTTCTCACTGATCACCAATGTAAGGAACATTCTTCCCACTGATCACCAATGTAAGGAACATTCTTCTCACTGATCACCAATGTAAGGAACATTCTTCTCACTGATCACCAATGTAAGGGACATTCTTCTCACTGATCACCAATGTAAGGAACATTCTTCCCACTGATCACCAATGTAAGGGACATTCTTCTCACTGATCACCAATGTAAGGAACATTCTTCTCACTGATCACCAATGTAAGGAACATTCTTCCCACTGATCACCAATGTAAGGAACATTCTTCCCACTGATCACCAATGTAAGGAACATTCTTCTCACTGATCACCAATGTAAGGAACATTCTTCCCACTGATCACCAATGTAAGGAACATTCTTCTCACTGATCACCAATGTAAGGAACATTCTTCCCACTGATCACCAATGTAAGGAACATTCTTCTCACTGATCACCAATGTAAGGAACATTCTTCTCACTGATCACCAATGTAAGGAACATTCTTCTCACTGATCACCAATGTAAGGAACATTCTTCTCACTGATCACCAATGTAAGGAACATTCTTCCCACTGATCACCAATGTAAGGAACATTCTTCTCACTGATCACCAATGTAAGGAACATTCTTCCCACTGATCACCAATGTAAGGAACATTCTTCTCACTGATCACCAATGTAAGGAACATTCTTCCCACTGATCACCAATGTAAGGAACATTCTTCTCACTGATCACCAATGTAAGGAACATTCTTCCCACTGATCACCAATGTAAGGAACATTCTTCTCACTGATCACCAATGTAAGGAACATTCTTCTCACTGATCACCAATGTAAGGAACATTCTTATAACTGATCACCAATGTAAGGAACATTCTTCTCACTGATCACCAATGTAAGGAACATTCTTCTCACTGATCACCAATGTAAGGAACATTCTTCTCACTGATCACCAATGTAAGGAACATTCTTCCCACTGATCACCAATGTAAGGAACATTCTTCTCACTGATCACCAATGTAAGGAACATTCTTCTCACTGATCACCAATGTAAGGAACATTCTTATCACTGATCACCAATGTAAGGAACATTCTTCTCACTGATCACCAATGTAAGGAACATTCTTCTCACTGATCACCAATGTAAGGAACATTCTTCTCACTGATCACCAATGTAAGGAACATTCTTCCCACTGATTACCAATGTAAGGAACATTCTTCCCACTGATCACCAATGTAAGGAACATTCTTCTCACTGATCACCAATGTAAGGAACATTCTTCCCACTGATCACCAATGTAAGGAACATTCTTCCCACTGATCACCAATGTAAGGAACATTCTTCTCACTGATCACCAATGTAAGGAACATTCTTCCCACTGATCACCAATGTAAGGAACATTCTTCCCACTGATCACCAATGTAAGGATCATTCTTTCCACTGATCACCAATGTAAGGAACATTCTTCTCACTGATCACCAATGTAAGGGACATTCTTCTCACTGATCACCAATGTAAGGAACATTCTTCCCACTGATCACCAATGTAAGGAACATTCTTTCCACTGATCACCAATGTAAGGAACATTCTTCTCACTGATCACCAATGTAAGGGACATTCTTCTCACTGATCACCAATGTAAGGAACATTCTTCTCATTGATCACCAATGTAAGGAACATTCTTCTCACTGATCACCAATGTAAGGAACATTCTTCTCACTGATCACCAATGTAAGGAGCATTCTTCTCACTGATCACCAATGTAAGGAACATTCTTCTCACTGATCACCAATGTAAGGAACATTCTTCCCACTGATGACCAATGTAAGGAACATTCTTTCCACTGATCACCAATGTATGGAACATTCTTCTCACTGATCACCAATGTAAGGGACATTCTTCTCACTGATCACCAATGTAAGGAACATTCTTCTCACTGATCACCAATGTAAGGAACATTCTTCTCACTGATCACCAATGTAAGGAACATTCTTCTCACTGATCACCAATGTAAGGAACATTCTTCTCACTGATCACCAAAGTAAGGGACATTCTTCTCACTGATCACCAATGTAAGGAACATTCTTCTCACTGATCACCAATGTAAGGGACATTCTTCTCACTGATCACCAATGTAAGGAACATTCTTCTCACTGATCACCAATGTAAGGAACATTCTTCTCACTGATCACCAATGTAAGGAACATTCTTCTCACTGATCACCAATGTAAGGAACATTCTTCTCACTGATCACCAAAGTAAGGGACATTCTTCTCACTGATCACCAATGTAAGGAACATTCTTCCCACTGATCACCAATGTAAGGAACATTCTTCTCACTGATCACCAATGTAAGGAACATTCTTCTCACTGATCACCAATGTAAGGAACATTCTTCTCACCGATCACCAATGTAAGGAATATTCTTCTCACTGATCACCAAAGTAAGGGACATTCTTCTCACTGATCACCAATGTAAGGAACATTCTTCCCACTGATCACCAATGTAAGGAACATTCTTCTCACTGATCACCAATGTAAGGAACATTCTTCTCACTGATCACCAATGTAAGGAACATTCTTCTCACCGATCACCAATGTAAGGAACATTCTTCTCACTGATCACCAAAGTAAGGGACATTCTTCTCACTGATCACCAATGTAAGGAACATTCTTCTCACTGATCACCAATGTAAGGAACATTCTTCTCACTGATCACCAATGTAAGGAACATTCTTCTCACTGATCACCAATGTAAGGAACATTCTTCTCACTGACCACCAATGTAAGGAACATTCTTCTCTCTGACCACCAATGTAAGGAACATTCTTCCCACTGATCACCAATGTAAGGAACATTCTTCTCACTGATCACCAATGTAAGGAACATTCTTCTCACTGATCACCAATATAAGGAACATTCTTCTCACTGATCACCAATGAACTGGTTATAGTAGGGGGTCCCCAAGATTAAAACATTATTTGTAAGGGGTCTTCTATGGTAAAAAGGTTTAGAAAGGCTGTTTTCTATATGACACAACGCAGATACAACAGAAACAGGCTCAGACTAGGGAATAAAAAAATCAACAAGTTGTGTGAATGGCTGTTTCGTAGGACTACAAGTCCCAGCCTGCTCTGCCAGCCGGATGAAAGGATATAACATGTTCCTGATGTAACGGACTGATTGAACTCTTGTCACAGGGAATACATTATCCCGTAACGTCTGATACATATTAAGGTTTCTTTCTCCTGGTTTTCCCACCGTCGTAGCAGGAAACTGAAGCCCACCACTGGCAATGTATAAGGATGGGAGAACGTGTGTGGGTGGGTTGGGAACACCGGTATCCAGCCCCCCTAGTGTGGGAATCTCCTCTGTCAGTTTGGAAACCGTTTATATAAACCTGAACTTGATATTTCTTTTCCCCTCCCCACTTTAATACAACCTTAATTACATTGTCGCTCTGGTGCCAAAAACAGAAGATACACCCACTGCTTCCCAGGGGAAGACGACCACATCAGTAGCTGGCCGAGATGTGCGCTACACCGGCCCCCATTCCCACTTTCTTCTCACGGGAGGGGAGGCATGTAGTGACCGTGATAGAGCAAACCAAGAAACACAACAAGCGAAAACAAACCAAAAGTCGAATATTGCTGGACTATGCCAGGTTTTATCAGAAGATGCCCTACATTGTCAAAAGTATTGGGACGCCTGCCTTCACACGCACATGAACTTTATTGCCATCCCAGTCTTAGTCCGTAGGGTTCAATATTGAGTTGGCTCCGCCCTTTGCAGCTATAACAGCTTCACCTCTTCTGGGAAGGCCGTGCACAAGGTTTAGGAGGGTGTCTATGGGAATGTTTGACCATTCTTCCAGAAGAGCATTTGTGAGGTCGGGCACTGATGTTGGAAGGCCTGGCTCGCAGTCTCCGCTCTAATTCATGCCAAAGGTGTTCAATCGGGTTGAGGTCTGTGTAGGCCAGTCAAGTTCCTCCACCCCAAATTTGCTCATACATGTCTATATGGACCTTGCTTTGTTCACTGGTCCAAACTATTTGGTGGAGGGGGGATTATGGTGTGGGGGTTGTTTTTCAGGAATTAGGATTGGCTCTTTATTTCCAGTGAAGGGAACTCTTAAGGCGTCGGCATATAAAGGCATTTTGGACAATTTCATGATCCCAACTTTGTGGGAACGGTTTGGGGACGGCCCCTTCCTGTTCCAATATGACTGCGCACCAGTGCACAAATCAAGGTCCATAAAGACATGGATGAGTGATTTCAGGGTGGAGGAACTTGACTGACCTGCACAGAGCCCTGACCTTAACCCCATAGAACACCTTTTAGGTGAACTATAGTGGAGACTGTGAGCCAGGCCTTCTCATTCAACATCAGTGCCTAACTTCACAAATGTGCTTCTGTTAGAACGGTCAAACATTCCCATAGACACACTCCTAAACCTTGTGGACGGCCTTCCCAGAAGAGTTGAAGCTGTTATAGCTGCAAAGGGCGGAGCCAACTCAATATTGAACCCTACGGACTAAGACTGGGGATGTCATTAAAGTTCATGTGTGTGTAAAGGCAGGTGTCCCAATACTTTTGACAATAGTGTACAGACCCGAGTAGAGTTAAGGACTGTTAAGCTACAATATATCCACTTGCCAACCACAATACGTATATATATACGCTGGGGCCACCAGGGTTATGGCTGAAAATGTTTTTAAGCGTCGCCTATGGAGATTAAAGGGACTGTAAAGTAAATTTTTTAACATGTTATACTTACTTCCACTGTGCATCTTGTTTTGCACAGAGTGGCCCTGAACCTGGTCTTCTGGGGTCCCTCGGCGGATGTCTCGGCTCCCTCGCATGGTGAGAAGCACTTGCAGGCGCGCTACCGTGCTACAGCCGGCGGCTATAGCCGCTCGCTGTATCACTCGGCGCCGCACCCTCCGCGCGCTGCGTCATTGGATGTGATTGACAGCAGCGAGAGCCAATGGCTGCGCTGCTTTCAAACCATCCACTCCAGCCAATCAGCGGCCAGGCTGAGTGACGAAGAGGACGGCGGGGGCGAGCGAGGGGTCAGGTAAGTAAAACGGGGGACGGGGGGACTGGGGGTGCCGGCAGTGTGAGATGTTTTTTCACCTTAATGCATAGAATGCATTAAGGTGAAAAAACATTTACCTTTACAACCCCTTTAAGTATCGTAGTTTGTCGCCATTCCATGAGCGTGCGCAATTTTAAAGCATGACGTTAGTTATTTTCTCAGTGTAACACCATCTTTTATATTTCTAGAGCAACATTCCTGTTGAGACTTGGCAGTGATCTGAAAACGCGAGGCTCGTAGGAGGACGATGTGGTGACAACAGTCATATCTGACCCCTCACATTTGGATTTCTGCCCCCCCCCCCCCCCCCCCGCCAGTTGGACGGGGTCCCTGCTGACACTGGCTCGCCGACTGTCCTAATCGCAGCAGGGCCAAAGCAGGGGCCGTGTTACACTGAGATTCGGGTTTCTGGGTCAGAAAGGATGAGAAAATCTGCCGGTCTTCCCTTATATAGTTCTAGTAGGACAGAGGGACCGCAATATTCCCTTATATGTTCACAATGACAACATAAATGTCATAGTTCCAGTCACACTCCATACAACCTGCCCATCAGGAGGAACTTGTATCTAATTGGCTGAAGTAGAAGTTGTTGGCACTGGGTGCAATAAAAACCGAAAGCGCAAGATATCGCAGAATGAAATGAATGTTGAGGAGTGTGTTAAAGTGGCAAAGCATGTACCTGTACAATGACAAGATGCACACTAGAAACTATGGTGCTCGTTCTGCTATATTCACTAAAAGACCAGCGGCATCCCCGAGACCCTTCATATTCCTGAGAACACAGCCAATCCAATCACTAGAGACCAGTGACATCACTGAGACCCTTCATATTCCTGAGAACACAGCCAATCCAATCTCTAGAGACCAGTGACATCACTGAGACCCTTCATATTCCTGAGAACACAGCCAATCCAATCTCTAGAGACCAGTGACATCACTGAGACCCTTCATATTCATGAGAACACAGCCTATCCAATCACTAGAGACCAGTGACATCACTGAGACCCTTCATATTCATGAGAACACAGCCTATCCAATCACTAGAGACCAGTGACATCACCGAGACCCTTCATATTCATGAGAACACAGCCAATCCATCACTAGAGACCAGTGACATCACAGAGACCCTTCATATTCCTGAGAACACAGCCTATCCAATCACTAGAGACCAGTGACATCACTGAGACCCTTCATATTCCTGAGAACACAGCCTATCCAATCACTAGAGACCAGTGACATCACTGAGACCCTTCATATTCATGAGAACACAGCCTATCCGATCACTAGAGACCAGTGACATCACTGAGACCCTTCATATTCATGAGAACACAGCCTATCCGATCACTAGAGACCAGTGACATCACTGAGACCCTTCATATTCATGAGAACACAGCCTATCCGATCACTAGAGACCAGTGACATCACCGAGACCCTTCATATTCATGAGAACACAGCCTATCCAATCACTAGAGACCAGTGACATCACTGAGACCCTTCATATTCCTGAGAACACAGCCTATCCGATCACTAGAGACCAGTGACATCACTGAGACCCTTCATATTCATGAGAACACAGCCTATCCTCTCACTAGAGACCAGTGACATCACCGAGACCCTTCATATTCATGAGAACACAGCCTATCCAATCACTAGAGACCAGTGACATCACCGAGACCCTTCATATTCATGAGAACACAACCTATCCAATCACTAGAGACCAGTGACATCACCGAGACCCTTCATATTCATGAGAACACAGCCTATCCTCTCACTAGAGACCAGTGACATCACCGAGACCCTTCATATTCATGAGAACACAGCCTATCCAATCACTAGAGACCAGTGACATCACCGAGACCCTTCATATTCATGAGAACACAGCCTATCCAATCACTAGAGACCAGTGACATCACCGAGACCCTTCATATTCCTGAGAACACAGCCTATCCAATCACTAGAGACCAGTGACATCATTGAGACCCTTCATATTCATGAGAACACAGCCTATCCAATCACTAGAGACCAGTGACATCACCGAGACCCTTCATATTCATGAGAACACAGCCTATCCAATCACTAGAGACCAGTGACATCACCGAGACTCTTCATATTCATGAGAACACATCCTACCCAATCACTAGAGACCAGTGACATCACCGAGACCCTTCATATTCCTGAGAATACAGCCTATCCAATCACTAGAGACCAGTGACATCACAGAGACCCTTCATATTCCTGAGAACACAGCCTATCCAATCACTAGAGACCAGTGACATCACCGAGACCCTTCATATTCCTGAGAACACAGCCTATCCAATCACTAGAGACCAGTGACATCACCGAGACCCTTCATATTCCTGAGAACAAAGCCTATCCAATCACTAGAGACCAGTGACATCACCGAGACCCTTCATATTCCTGAGAATACAGCCTATCCAATCACTAGAGACCAGTGACATTACCGAGACCCTTCATATTCCTGAGAATACAGCCTATCCAATCACTAGAGACCAGTAACATCACCGAGACCCTTCATATTCATGAGAACACAGCCTATCCAATCCCTAGAGACCAGTGACATCACCGAGACCCTTCATATTCATGAGAACACAGCCTATCCAATCACTAGAGACCAGTGACATCACAAGACCCTTCATATTCATGAGAACACAGCCTATCCAATCCCTAGAGACCAGTGACATCACCGAGACTCTTCATATTCATGAGAACACAGGCTATCCAATCACTAGAGACCAGTGACATCACCGAGACCCTTCATATTCATGAGAACACAGCCTATCCAATCACTAGAGACCAGTGACATCACCGAGACCCTTCATATTCATGAGAACACAGCCTATCCAATCACTAGAGACCAGTGACATCACCGAGACCCATCATATTCCTGAGAACACAGCCTATCCAATCACTAGAGACCAGTGACATCACCGAGACCCTTCATATTCATGAGAACACAGCCTATCCAATCACTAGAGACCAGTGACATCACTGTGCTGCAGTCACAAATGTTATGTCCCCGTCCTCACAGCTTTGTGGCCTTTGGCTGTATATTATAAATACACTGAGAAAACACTGAAGGGAATTGGCCTCAGAATCATGATGTCAATAGACCTTTTACATTGAGAACATTGGGTGTAGAAGCTTTTTCTCCTACCTGTCCATCTTCAACAAACTGTCCCACATAACAGAACCACTCCCGGGAGCAGAACCAGGTCGGCATAATGACGGTTGGCCCATGTGACGTGAACACCTAAAAGAGGGAGAACACAAAATTGTTATTCTATGTTTGGGGTTTGCATGCCTACAGCATCCCTTCGGAGGGATTTCCTCTCACTTCCTGTTTTGGATATGCATCAGGAAGTGAAGGGAGATCTCCACACTGGAACACGATGTGAGAGGGGTTATGACCCTCCCATACTCTGTCCAAAATGACAAAAAAAAAAATGCTTTAAGTTCCACTTTTAAAATAAATACTTAAATAGAATTTTAATAGCAGAGGGAAAAAACAGCAAGATCACTTAGTAAAAGCCACACACATTACACATTCTTAGGCACACATTTAACCCGTCGATTGCCCTAGATCAAGGATAGGGAAACCTTGGCACCCCTGATGTTTTGGAACTACATGTCCCATGATGCTCCACTACACTGCAGAGTAGGTGAGCATCATGGCAAATGTAGTTTCAAAATATATGGGGTGCCAAGGTTCGCCATCACTGCCCTAGATGTTAACTCCTTCCCAACCAGTGTCATTAGTACAGTGACAGTGTATAGTAGGGATCTGCAATTAGCGGACCTCCAGCTGTTGCAAAACTACAAGTCCCATCATGCCTCTGCCTCTGGCTGTCATGCTTGTAACTGTCAGAGTCTTGCTATGCCTCATGGGACTTGTAGTTCTGCAACAGCTGGAGGTCCACTAATTGCATATCCCTGGTGTATAGTATTAGCACCGATCACTTTATTGGTGTCACTATTGATGTCAATCAGTGTCAGTTAGTGTACCTCCCAGCCGGCACCAGCTAGTGTCAGATTGCCCATCACACTATCACAGTTCCATTATAAGTCGCTGATCACCATTACTAGTACGGAAAAAAATAATTGAAATAAAAATATCAGTATCTATACAAGACGTTATAACTAAATAATATACACTTATTGGGATTGATTAACCAAAGACGTAGCAGAATAAATTTTTGTCTAAATTTGTAAAGAAATTAAAATTGTTTAATTTTTTATGTTTTATAGCAATAAATAATTATTATTATTTTTTTAATTTTCCGTCTTTTTATTCCTTTTTTTCTGCCCAAAGACCCCTGAAAAAAAAAAAAAAACACAAAATATTCCCCCCTCCACCAAATGATTTGGACCAGTGCACATAGCAAGGTCCATAAAGAAATGGATGAGCGAGTTTGGGGTGGAGGAACTGACCTGACCTCAGCCCGATAGAACACCTTTAGGATGAATTAAAGACCGCGAGCCAGGCCTTCTCATCCAACATCAGCGCCTGATCTCACAAATGCTCTTCTGGAAGAATGGTCAAACATTCCCATAGACACCCTCCTAAACCTTGTGGGCGGCCTTCCCAGAAGAGGTGAAGCTGTTATAGCTGCAAAGGGTGGGCCGGCTCAATATTGAACCCTACGGATTAACGCCCTGTACACACGGTCGGACATTCCGACAACAAAATCCCTCTGATTTTTTTCCGACGGATTTTGTCCAAAACTTGTGTTGCATACATACGGTCGGACAAAGTTGTCAGAAAATCCGATCGTTCTGAACGTGGTGACATTCGTTGCGTACGACGGGAATACGTAGAGGATAGTAGCCAATAGCTTTGATCTCGTAATTTATTCTGCGCATGCGTGGCACTTTGTCCGTCGGAAATTCTCTACAAAACGATCGGAAAAAGTCCGATCGGATTTTGTTGTTGGAAAATTTGAGATCCAGCTCTCAAACTTTCTCCGTTGGAATTTCAGATAGAAAAAGTCCGATAGTGCCCACACACACACGATCGGATTTCCTGCCAACATAATCCGATCGGACCTTTTCTTTCTGACTTTCCGACCGCATGTATGGGGCATAAGGCTCCACGCACACTGGACGTTAAAATAACGTTATAAAAACGCCAGTAGCTTTTGCAGTGAGTCTTTCAACGTTTTTAAACAATTTTGGCAATAGCGTTTATTAGCAATTTTTAGCGTTTTTTTTTTGTTTTGTTTTTTCAATGGATCAAAAACGTTAAAAAAAAAACGTTGGTTAGCAAAATTTTGGAGCGGTTGGTGTTTTTTTGTGGTCAGAAAAACGACTCCTGAATGCGATTTTATGGCGTTCGGAAACCAGCCACTGCTGATAAACATCCAAAAAAACGTCCATGTGTGCATTAACACATAACACATAGGATAACATAGAGGGGAGTTTATGGGCTGTTAAAAAAAACAGCCAAACGCCCAAAAAACGGGCGTTTATGAGCTGCAATGTGAATGGACCCTTAAAGACTGGGATGCCATTAAAGTTGATGTGCGTGTAAAGGTAGGTGTCCCAATACTTTTGGGAATATAGTGCATTTTTCACCACATTGCAGTGTTTTTTTTTTAACCTAAGGGTATCTCAACCCTCAGTTGTTAGTTACTACATGTTACTGTATTGACACGTATGATACATGGTTAGTGACTATTGACCTCTGTATCGTTCATATTTACCCGCTGATGACTTTCGTCAAGAATGTGCCGTCATGTCATACAATTTTATTTATTTTTTTTGGCATGGAGGGACAGAATATACCTGACGTTTTTTTTTTTCTCTCTCTTTTTTTTTTTTTTCTTTTCTGTTTATTTTTTATTTTTTTTCCCTTAGTTAGAGGAGGAAGGAAAATGGAACAAGGGTAGGAAGTAAGCGGTTTTATGGGGAATAGTATGGAAATGAGAATAAGTGATGAATTTGTTTAAAGATAACATAACCTCACTATAGTGATTAACTCTTTTGGGAGGAAGATTGTGGTAAAATAGAGGATACTCTATTTTACAACTACTCACAACTACTTTTGGTTTAATGGCAAATTCTATAACCAAAAGAAAGGGGTAGCGATGGGTTCAAAGTTCGCACCAAGTTTGGCTAATTTATTTATGAGCCAATGGGAGGACTTTCGCATTTTTGCAAACCGAAGAAGCGAACTATTATTTTATCAAAGGTATATTGATGATTTGTTTTTCATTTGGCAGGGTACTGAGGATTCCTTGATGAGCTTCTCCGATAGTTTAAATAATAATAACAACAATATTAAATTAGAGTTTAGTTGGAGTAAACAAACTATTAATTTTCTCGATGTAACAGTAATGAGAGAGAGGACTAACCTATCCACAAAGGTGTTTTTCAAACCCATGGACAGAAACAGTTTTATCCCCATTCATAGTGGTCATCATCCCCTTTGGTTAAGGGGGATTCCAAAGGGGCAGTTTCTCCGTGTGAGGAGAAACTGTACTTCTGATGTTGATTACCTGACACAAGTTTCCCTAGTTAGAGACAAATTTGTTGAAAAGGGTTACCCAGCTGAAATTCTGGACCAAGAGTTACAACGGGTTCTTCGGGTTCCTCAGGAACAATGTTTACGACCCAAAGAAAACAAAACTGGAAACACACAGGAATGTAGTTTTATTAGTACTCTACATACTCAATATAAAGAGGTGGAGGGTATTATCCAAAAATATTGGAATATTCTTAAATTGGATAAGACTCTCAGGGATGTCATTCCGGATAGACCTAGGTTTATATATAGGCGGAACTCCTCCTTTGGGGATAAATTAGTTAAAAAGGTTCTGGATCCTCCCTCTAAACCGCTTATGTTTTGGGATAGAGCTGGCTTTTATGCCTGTCGCAACTGCCGGGCTTGCAAATCAGTACGTAATCATCTAAGAGGGTTGGTCCAGTTCACCTCTACTGGTAATGGACAAAATTTCAAAATCGATCAATTCATCACATGTGTTACTACGCATGTAGTATATGTCCTTCAGTGCCCATGTGGGCTTATGTATGTAGGACGTACTAAAAGAAAGCTATGCACCAGGATAGCAGAACATATTTATAACATCTCCATCGGTTATAAGGAACATAGTGTTTCCCTACATTTTAGACGTGAACATGGTAGGGACCCAACTGGACTCAAGTTTTGGGGAGTGGATAGGATCTTTCCTGATTGGAAGGGCAGCAACCTAGTCCGGGAGATATCCAAGCGAGAAACTGAATGGATTTTCCGTACAAACACTTTGAGTCCTTTTGGTTTGAACATAGAGGTAGATATTAACTGCTTTATTAGTGATTATTGATTTTATCTATTATAGAAAAGTTGGGATTTGAGTTTGAGCGTATTGTTATTATCCAATGCATGGGTTCTAATATTCAGCAATTTTGTTTCTAGTTTCATTTTTATTTATTTTTCTTCACTTTTTATTTTTTATTTTTTTCATTCCCATTTGCATTATCATTATTATTTTATTCCATTGGTCGATCAGTGAGTGATAATTTTGATCACTTATAGTTTGCACATAGGTGACTTTGATATATTGTAATATGGTTTAGTGTAGACTCATAATATCTACAGCAGTATGCCCCGGATTTGTTATATCATAGTAATGATATGCCCTGTTTAAACTAATATAGGTGATGGGGTAGGCATACAGGTATTTTAGATAGGCAATAAGGATAAGTTTTTGTTATCAGTATCCTGGCCGGTATGCTGATGGCTTGCACGGCGGGACCTAATCATGTAACAATAAACAAAGCGGAAGGTTTTCCTCATTTCCTTCCCCTTAAGCCTGATAGTGATTGTTAGCAGGCCGTTGTTATGACGATCGCTTATACGGCGATGTCATTACATTGTCACATCGAATGCGAGGAGAGGGGGCCGGACGTGGGCGTTATTCCGATCCGGCTTCCCGCCCCGCAAGGTATTTAAATGGACTAGCTGCGTTGCCTGGCCACGCCCACGGACGAAGACGTGATGACGAAACGCGTATGGGCGTGACCAGGCAGCTATACGTCACCAGAGCAGGCTATTCGGAGTGGTTACCCGGGACCCGCCGTGGAAGCTGAGGCAGTTTTCGACCAAACGCGCTCAGGACTGCGGTGAGACCACCTCGTTATCGCTGCAAGTGACATTTTAAATGTGACATTTTGCTGTGCACATTGTGTACGTATGATTTTAAGCGCATGAGTGTTTTTAATGAATAAAGCTGTGTTGCACTATGGAATCTATATTTTATTGTTTTCTATATGTGGACCTGGGGCTGTGAATGAGAATTAAGTGAACTCTTATCGGTGAGAAAGCAGGGAGCCCGAGAGAGAGGAACCTATGGTGTTATGATAAGACGATTTTCCGGAGGGACACTAGTGGGACTACTTCTACAGTCGTAGTGAAGTGCCTGTTAACCCTTTGGGTTCTGGTGAGTGAATTACCATAAGGGGTGTCACCGGCCGTCAGACCCTTCGCACACTGGTGTTTTCTTCTTCGGAGATGGATCTTCTTTTCTGAACTTTTTTCCAAAGTATGATAGCTCAATTGAATATTGAGTTACATATGTTTGGAGATATTATGGACACTTGCTAGTGACTTTTTCTAGACACTGAGTTATTATCCTCCATATATTTATTATATTTTATCCTCTATATATTTATTATATTTTATTTTTTGATTATTTCCCCTTTTTTGTTTTAGCGCTGTCAATATAGTATATGCGGGGTAATTAGGGTACGGATACGGTATACTATATATTTTTGTGGAAAATAGAGGATATGTTGTACTGATGTACTCACATGTAACGCTGTATTATTATCTGTGTGAAAAAATAAAGAATTTATTAAAAAAAAAAAAATGTCATACCATTTTGCTATGTTGCATACCCCTAAATAAAAAAAAAATAAAAAAATTCAAGTGGTCTATCAAGTCTGTTTCAATTTTTTATTTAATATTATTATTATTTTTTATTATTATTATTTTTTTTTTTTTTTTTTAGTCTGTTTGTAATGCAATTGTTTAATTCAAGACTGCTCCAATTTTTTATTTAATATTTTTTTTTTTATTATTATCTTTTTTATTATTTTTTTTTTGTCTGTAATGAAATTTTTTAATTCAAGTCTGCTCCAATTTTTTATTTAATATTATTATTTTTAAATTATTTTTTGAATTATTTTTTTTATTTTAGTCTGTTTGTAATGAAATTGTTTAATTCAAGTCTGCTCCAATTTTTTATTTAATATTATTTATCTTTTATTTATTTATTTTTTATTTTAGTCTGTTCGTAAATGCAATTGTTTAATTCAAGTCTGCTCCAATTTTTTATTTAATATTATTATTATTTTTTTTATTATCTTTTTTTATTATTATTTTTTTTATTTTATTTTTTAGTCTGTTTGTAATGAAATTGTTTAAGTCAAGTCTGCTCCAATTTTTTATTTAATATTATTATTTTTTTATTATTATCTTTTTTATTATTTATTTATTTTTTTTTTTTTTTTTAGTCTGTTCATAATGAAATTGTTTAATTCAAGTCTGCTCCATTTTTTTAATTTTTTTAATATTATTTTTTATTATTATTATTATTATTTAGTCTGTAATGAAATTGTTTAATTCCTGTGTCATGGAAAAGCTTGCAATGAATAGCAGCCACAGTGTATTTGGTGGAAAAAAAAAAAAAACAAGTAACCGGCAGCGAATGAAACCTTTGCACCAACGTCCCCTTAAAGATGGATAAACTGCGACTTTTTTTTTTTTTTTTTTTTTTACTATTAATTGATGAAGAACTTCTTCTCGGGACAGACCCACATTTCTCCCAAGCGTATTTCGTTTCCTTTAATGTTGTGTTTACAACCAAAGCCTGCTGGAGGTTTTGCCCTTTTCCATCTCCCGCTCTTGTCAATAAAGTCGTATTTCTCCAACCGAGTCCCTTTTGCCAAGATCACGCTATGTCCCCATGAATGGAGGGTGTGAAGGAACGTCTCCTCCTCCTCCTCCTCCTCCTCTTCCTCCTCCTCTCTGTTTAACAAACACGTCCTTGGCGTAATGGAGAAATAAGCCGGGGGGGATCCGGGGTAATGGAGGTAGAAGGCCACGGTGTGAATTGTCAGGTATGGAGGGCAGGACGTTATAAATTGCACGTGTACTGCGCTCGTGTACAGTACCCCCCCCCCTTCATTCAGAGCCGAGAGAGCGTGGGAAAATCCTGCGCTACGTCAACACCGACCGGGGGGGGGGGGGGGGCGAGAAATGTCACATCACCACCAAAATAAGACAAATATTGAGCAGGGCTGAGGAATTTGTAAATATAGTACGAGAGTCATAACACGGCGTAAAGGACCAGCCACCGGTGGGAAAAAGTCAGTTTTACGATATACAGAAACAAATAACGGGACATTAATAACGGCGACTGCGAAGGGCTCATCTCTTGGATTGCTGAACTTCAGCTCTTTTGTTAGAAGAAATTCATAACCGAGTTTTCACTGTAAAACAATCGTGGACTTAGGTTGGCCACACGTGGGTCGAAATTTTCAAAATAATTTTCTTTTGAAAAAAATCAGAAAATTTGCGCATTTTGTGATCCGACGGCGCCCACCATTGATTTCGAAAATTTGACCAACCTAAAAGCCTTCAATTTCACCTTCATGTTGCTACGGAAAAGAGTTTTTTTTTCGTGGCCGGGAATCTTCTTTTCTTTCCGGGAATTTTCTTTTCTTTCCGGGAATTTTCTTTTCTTTCCGGGAATTTTCTTTTCTTTCCGGGAATCTTCTTTTCTTTCCGGGAATCTTCTTTTCTTTCCGGGAATTTTCTTTTCTTTCCGGGAATTTTCTTTTCTTGCACATGCGTATATCTTTTTTTCCAATTAGATTTCTTGCACGATTCTCCCGTCATTGATTGGAAAAACCATTCATTTTTTCAAAAAATTTCCAACATGTCCGATTACTGAAATTCAAAGGCCGCACAAAAATCGGCTGTTGGTGCAGCCCCACTAATGGTGTGAAATACGAATAAAAATTCTTAGGCAGGATTTTCAACAGAAAATTATTTCGAAAATTTAAAGTGGCGTTCCACACAAAAATAAAAAAATGATTAAAATTCTTTAAAAAAAAACCAAAACATTTGGAATTTTTTTTTTCAACTCGCCTCTAAACGCCTGTTGCTAGGGGGTCCCTCGTAGTCTGCCTCCTTCGGTGCCTGGGCTCCTGATGTCACTTCCCCCTCGGCGCAGGAAGGGCTCAGCTCCGCCCCCTCCCTCCTGTCAGTCATCTAGGACATGTGATGACTGCGCGGCCAATCACGGGCACGGCGCCGCTCGCGCATGCGCAGTGGGTACCTGGCTGTGGTCTACACTTAGTATGCCGGCGGCGCCGAGAGGAGGGGGGGACGAGCGAGGCTTCGTTCTCCCGCATCGCCGGACCCTGGGACAGGTAAGTGTCCGATTATTAAAAGTCAGCAGCTGCAGTATTTGTAGCTGCTGATTTTTATTTATTTTTTTGTTTTTCAGGGGAAACTCCTCTTTAACCCAAAGGAGAAATAATTTTTTGAACGAGCTACTGAAACCTACTTATAGCGCCACATCCCGTTATCTATACAATAAATACAAGGTTTCTAAGGGACTTTTAAAGCGCAATTACACTGTACTATGTAAAAAATATTAATTTTAATACAATAAAAAAAAATGGTGCTGAGCGGTGCAATTACGTTACTGGGCATGCGCCACCCCAGCCGAGCGCGTATGAGTTCTCCCGAGCCCCGGCCGGCTTCGGAACGGCGCATGCGCAGTTGCATGGTCGGCTCGTGGCCATCTTTTTTACGGGGCACCAGGGGCCCCCGTAACGGACTTTAATGGGCAGCCCGAAAAAGGGCTTAAATTTACGGGCTGCCCATAAATGTGGGGGCGGTTGGCAACACTGGTGTAAGGGAACTCTGCGAGTTCAGATGTAAAAGGAGCACCCCTTACATCAGAGTTCCCCTTTACACCAGAGGTCACAGTGTTCTCCCTTACATCAGAGTCCTCTCCGTACATCAGAATTCTCAGTGTTCCCCCTTAGATCAGGGTTCCCAGAGCTTCCTTTAGAGTCCCCAGAGTTCCCCCTTACATCAGAGTCCTCTCTGTACATCAGAGTTCTCAGTGTTCCCCCTTAGATCAGGGTTCCCAGAGCATCCCTTAGAGTCCCCAGAGTTCTCCCTTACATCAGAGTCTGCAGAGTCCCCCCTTACAGTGAAAGGGAACTCTGCGAGTTTAGATGTAAAAGGAGCACCTCCTACATCAGATTTCCCCTTTACACCAGAGGTCACAGTGTTCCCCCTTACATCAGAGTCCTCTCCATACATCAGAGTTCTCAGTGTTTCCCCTTAGATCGGGGTTCCCAGAGCATCCCTTAGAGTCTCCAGAGCTCTCCCTTACATCAGAGTCTGCAGAGACCCCCCCTTACAGTGAAAGGGAACTCAGCTTGTTCAGATGTAAAAGGGGAACTCTGAGGACTCTGATGTAAAGGGGGACTCTTGTTCTTAACTTCATGTTATTAGAAGTTTTATTTAATAGCAAAATATATGTATAGTTTATACTATAAAAATAAATGAATTGCTGTGCACTGCTATAGTGTTTGGGTTTGACTTGAAGAAAAGGTGGCAACCCTAGCCCAAAGCCCCGACCAGAATTTCAGCGTTCAAGCCTTCAGTGTAGTCGGGGCAATGAAAGACAATCCCTGATTGGTTGTCCTCCGCGAGTTATCTGCACACATCGCTTTCAGTGGTGTGCGAGGGAAGGGGCGATTGGAGGGAGGGGGGGGGGGGAGGGGTGTACAGAAAAAGTGCTGAGTGGGAGCGAAGCGCTGAGTGACGGTTCATGATTAATCGCCACCATAAAGCCGCGGCCGTTGAGAGGGTTTCTCGAACCCATTCCTGTCTGGGAGGTGGGAAAAATTTTTGAAAACAGGTTTTTTCCATTTTGGTGGATTACTGGCTGTCACACAGAATCTACACATCTGTTTACACATGTAACGTGTCCGGGCCGCGTGTGTGCGCTGATGTATGGGACCTCCCCACATCCTGCTGGGATACAGATCTCCACTTCATATCTCTTCACAGAGCTTCAGGGATTTACAAAAACGATCCACTGAAAGTAGAGATGTCAATTCCGTCACCAGAAGCTCACAGAAGCTTTAATATGGTAATGACATTTCAAAAGTCAGTTCAATAATTTGTAAAGCGCAAGGCCGGGCTATACACGTACATACATGGCCATACACGTACATACATGGGTCATACATGGGCCATACATGGACATACACAGACATACACGGCCATATACGGCCATACACGGACATACACGGACATACACGGACATACACGGGCCATACACGGACATACATGGACATACACGGGCATACACGGCCATACATGGACATACACAGGCCATACACGGGCCATACACGGGCCATACATGGGCCATACACGGGCATACACGGCCATACATGGGCCATACACGGACATACACGGGCCATACACGGACATACACGGGCCATACACGGACATACACGGACCTACATGGGCATACACGGGCATACACGGGCATACACGGCCATGCATGGACATACACGGCCATACACAGGCATACACGGCCATACATGGTTCAACAGGAACCGGCCGAGATTTGAACCCGTTAATAAGCAGGCTGAATGTAAAAGTATTCATACCCCTTGACATTCCCCACATGTTGTCATGTTACAACCAGAAAACGTAAATGTAATTTATTGGGATTTTATGTGATAGACCAACACAAAGTGTCACATAATTGTGAAGTGGAAGGAAAATGATAAATGATACAAATAAATATGTGAAAAGTGTGGGGGAGGGGCATTTGTATGCCCCCCCCCCGGAGTCAATAATTTGTAGAACCCCCTTTCTCTGCAAGTCTTTTTGGGGATGTCTCTACCAGCTTTGCACATCTAGAGAGGACATTTCTGCCCATTCTTCTTCTTTGTAAAATATCTCAAGCTCTGTCAGATTGGATGGAGAGCGTCTGTGATCAGCAATTTTCAAGTCTTGCCACAGATTCTCAATGGGATTTAGGTCTGGACTGTGACTGGGCCATTCTAATCGTGAGATGTTCAAAGCTTTGGATAATTTTTTATAACCTAACCCTGCTTTATACTTCTCCACAACTTCATCCCTGACTTGTCTGGTGTGTTCCTGCTGACACACACACACACACTTTTCACATATTTATGTGTATCATTTATCTTTCACTTCACAATTATGGAGCCACTTTGTGTTGGTCTATCACATAAAATCCCAATAAAATACATTTACGTTTTTGGTTGTGACATGACAAAATGTGAAAATTTTCAAGGGGTATGAATACTTTTTCAAGGCGCTGTAACAAGCCGATCGGTCGAACAACTTGGGTACAACCAGCCTGCTGGATTCTCTTGTGATTATCGCTAGCAGCTCCATGCCCACTTCCCTGAGCGACGGAGCAGATCAGCGGGTGCTGGGCGTTCAATCATTGGCCGGCCCCCGCTGATCGGCTTGTGCTGTGACTAATAACACCACAGACGGGGCGGCAGGTGAACACCTCCCCCTACCCAGATGTGGCGGCAGGTGAACGCCCCCCCTACCCGGATGTGCTGGATCACCTATCATATACATGATAGCGATATCGCTTTGCTGCCGTGCTTCTATGTGAGGCGATCAGCAAGCGGGTATGCAAAACGGCAGGACGGAGGGGCATTAGGGGCCAGGCTTTTAATGGGGAGAGGCCCCACCGCATTAGCAGCTGCATGCCCACTTGTGCCACTTGTTATGCGACTTTTGGACATTTTGGAGGCATTTGAAAAGTGGCGAGGAGACGATAGGTCGCCTTACCCACTGCCTATTTTAACCACCTAAATGCCGTACTACCGCATCGCAGCCTTGTGCATTGCACATGGTTGTGGGGTGGCTGCAGCATGGCACCATTGATTTTAATGGGTTGCATTTGGCACGGGAGAGGGGGGTAGTGCCCATCAACCACCACACCACTCCTACCAAGGCCCTAAAGTAAAGAATCACGGCTGCTGCATGTGTGAGCCCCCCGGCCACTGCTTGGGCAGCTTGAGGTGGCACGGTTAAGGGGCGAAAAAAGTTGCTCAGTCGTGTATTTTTACCTCCCCTCAACCACAAGTGTAAAGGAGCCCCAAGATGGACAAAAAGGAAGAATAAAGCCCGTAGGTTATCATTGCTCATCAGCATTCTCTATGGAAAGGCTGGCACCATTCATGCCTGCCCTGTACATAAACACGTGCGCACTGCAGGAATAGCGATCCTGTCTAGGTGAAGATCTTCCTATAGAATGCCAGGGCTGCAAGTCGGACCGTCCAGCCACCTCTTCACACCTAATGAATGGAAGCTGGAAGTGCCAAGGACCACACTTTGTGCCGCCCCAGACTCATGGCTGCTTTGGCTCTATGGAATCGGATTAAAGAAAACCAGAAACTCCGCAATCCAGCATTACATAAAGTCTGGGGAATCGGATCTCGGGTTCGGACATGTCTGTGGTTGGGCGGCCAGTTTTTCCGGTCCCAGGCGTCAATTATCCCCCGCTCTAATTTATTTACACGCAGACTAATCCCCTGTATTCATTTACCATTCTCCCCGCAGATTATCCCGTGCGCTCACAAGCCTCCCCCGGCCTGCTGGGACTTGCTACTGACAAGTGCCGAAACACACTGCTGACACTCGCCCTACGCGGCACACCTGTCTTACCGGTACCTGTCACCACGTCTGCCGGGTACAATACACACAATCCACCATGAATAAACCACGTCACTTCTACCCTCTTCCATTTTCACAGAAAAGAAAAAACGCACAGCTAACAGAGACGGGTTCAGTGCTGTCTTAATGCATGAGCACCCCTGGGCAGTGCCCAGGGGCCCCATGATAATCTTGCATTGCATCATACTTGCCAACTGTCCCAGATTTGACAGGACGGTCACGCTTTTTACTAAGCTGTCCCGGGATGGTCGTGTCCCAGGCAGAATCCCAGAACCTGTACTTTGCCCTCCTAAACCCCCCATGTACTGTGTCCGCCTGATCCCAGTACTGTGCCCTCCTGATCCCAGAATTGTGCCCTTGTGAACCCAGTACTGTGCCCTCCTGATCTCAACACTGTGCCCACTTGATCCCAGTATTTTGCCCTCCTGTCTCTCTCTCTCTCTCTCTCTCTCTCTCTATATATATATATATATATATATACACACACACACACACACACACAAGTGGTTGCATATGATGCGGAACAGTGGCAGCATTTGATGGCCACAAGTGGCTGCATTTGATGGCCACAAGTGGCAGCATTTCATGGGCACAAGTGGCTGCATTCAATGGCACAAGCAGCTGCATTTCATGGGCACAGTGGCTGCAATTGATGGCTGCAATTGATGGGCACAGTGGCTGCAACTGATGGGCACAAGCGGCTGCATTCGATGGGCACAGGCGGCTGCATTCGATGGGCACAGGCGGCTGCATTCGATGGGCACAGGCGGCTGCATTCGATGGCACAAGTGGCTGCATTTGATGGCACAGTGGCTGCAATTGATGGGCACAGTGGCTGCAATTGATGGGCACAGTGGCTGCAATTGATGGGCACAAGTGGCTGCGTTTGATGGGCACAAGTGGCTGCATTCAATGGCACAAGTGGCTGCAATTGATGGGCACAGTGGCTGCATTCAATGGGCACAGTGGCTGCATTTGATGGCACAAGTGGCTGCAATTGATGGGCACAGCGGCTGCAATTGATGGGCACAGTGATGGGCACAGTGGCTGCAATTGATGGGCACAGTGGCTGCATTTGCTGGTACAGTGGCTGCATTTGATGGGCGCAGTGGCTGCATTTGATCGCCGCAGTGGCTGCATTTGATGGCCGCAGTGGCCGCAGTTGATGGGCGCAGTGGCCGCATTTGATGGGCGCAGTGGCCGCATTTGATGGGCGCAGTGGCTGCATTTGATGGGCGCAGTGGCTGCATTTGATGGGCGCAGTGGCTGCATTTGATGGGCGCAGTGGCTGCATTTGATAGGCGCAGTGGCTGCATTTGATGGGCGCAGTGGGCGCAGTGGCTGCATTTGATGGGCGCAGTGGCTGCAATTGATGGGCGCAGTGGCTGCAATTGATGGGCGCAGTGGCTGCAATTGATGGGCGCAGTGGCTGCATTTGATGGGCGCAGTGGCTGCATTTGATGGGCGCAGTGGCTGCATTTGATGGGCACAGTGAGGCTACAATTGCTGTTTTTTTTTTTTTTTTCAGTTCTTTTCAGTTTGTTTGCACCCCCCCCCCCCCCCCCAAAACTTTTGAGCACCAGACGCCACTGATCTCCACACTCCACACAACTTTGGACATCAAAGTCGCATGACAAGTCGCAGCCCTTTCCTTTCAATGGCACCCGTTCAAACCGGTGCGCCTTAAAGTTGCAGGGATTTTGAAAAAGGTGCCTGCACTACTGTGGTGTGACTTTTAATGCAACTTTTGGTCCAGAGAATGTAAAGTCGGAGCCAAGCCGCTCAAAAATCGCACTGGGAAAACGTTTGACTTTGGAGATGCGCTAATGTGACTGGTGCACACCATATCCCGCAGAGGGGCACGTGGTACTTTAGCCGGTGATTTTGACATACAAATACTACGCATTGGAAATGAATATAATAAAAGCCGTCCACTATTTTAACGATTCCACAGAAGACTGATGAGAAGAATGAAGAATGAAGAACCCTCCAGAGTTGGGCTGTAATATCTCTTCCCAAATAACTGTTTCTTCTCAATTTGATTTACAAAAGAAAAAAGGAAAAAAAAAGAAGAAGTTGGCACGTTTGGGGTCCCCGGCTTGCCAGGGACTTTTTTGGAAAGGTGAGGGAGGGAAGCCATTGATAAGAAAAAAAAAAGAGGGGCTGACCAGCCTACTTTCCCATGGAACAGAGATGATATTGGGGGTGTCAGAGCTTTGGGGGGGGGGGGAGATTAATCACAGGAGCCGCTTCCCCCTCCCCCGCACTTCCCAGTATAATATTATTAGGAGAAGCTGGAAGCGTAGGTGGGTGAAGAAGACGGAGAGGATCCCAGCACAGAGGTTAACCCCTTAAATCACAGCGCCGGGACGGGGAAGATCACAGCACCGCGAGTTCAAACATCCGCACAGAGGAAAAAGTTCATTTTTATGTCACAATCAGCAAGTCCTAAAAATGTAACTATTCGCAGGAAAAGGAGGAAGTGGACGTTTTATCGAAATTGTGTTACCTTTTCTTTTTTTTTTTTAACTTTTGGATGGATTTGAGATGATTAGCACCTTTTTTTTTTTTTTTTTTACTGCTTTCTGGGGCTCGGTGTAAAAGATTTCCCTTGATTACTGCCAAGGTGACAACAAGCAGGCAGGAAATGAGAGGAACTCTTCAACGGGGACACTGACAGCAATTCAAAAAAATGGGACAGCGAAATAAAGTTGGTGTGAAATAGAAGTAAAAACCTGACAAGGGTTCTAATCCTTCCACATTTCATCCAAAGCTAAAAAAAAAAAAAGGACCTCCATACATCGGGGAAATGAGGAGCGCCAAACATCGGGGAATGAGGAGCGCCATACATCGGGGAAATGAGGAGCGCCATACATCGGGGAAATGAGGAGCGCCATACATCGGGGAAATGAGGAGCGCCATACATCGGGGGAATGAGGAGCTCCATACATCGGGGAAATGAGGAGCTCCATACATCGGGGAATGAGGAGCTCCATACATCGGGGAAATGAGGAGCGCCATACATCGGGGGAATGAGGAGCTCCATACATCGGGGAAATGAGGAGCGACATACATCGGGGGAATGAGGAGCTCCATACATCGGGGGAATGAGGAACTCCATACATCGGGGAATGAGGAGCTCCATACATCGGGGGAATGAGGAGCTCCATACATCGGGGGAATGAGGAGCTCCATACATTGGGGGAATGAGGAGCTCCATACATCGGGGGAATGAGGAGCTCCATACATCGGGGGAATGAGGAGCTCCATACATCGGGGAATGAGGAGCTCCATACATCGGGGAAATGAGGAGCTCCATACATCGGGGGAATGAGGAGCTCCATACATCGGGGGAATGAGGAGCTCCATACATCGGGGAATGAGGAGCTCCATACATCGGGGAATGAGGAGCTCCATACATCGGGGAATGAGGAGCTCCATACATTGGGGGAATGAGGAGCTCCATATTTCGGGGAATGAGGAGCTCTATACATCGGAAAAATGAGGAGCTCCATACATCAGGGAATGAGGAGCTCCATACATCGGGGAATGAGGAACTCCATACATTGGGGAATGAGGAGCGCCAAACATCGGGGAATGAGGAGCTCCATACATTGGGGAATGAGGAGCTCCATACATTGGGGAATGAGGAGCACCAAACATTGGGGAATGAGGAGCTCCATACATCGGGGAAATGAGGAGCTCCATACATCGGGGAAATGAGGAGCGCCAAACATTGGGGAATGAGGAACTCCATACATTGGGGAATGAGGAGCTCCATACATCGGGGAATGAGGAACTCCATACATTGGGGAATGAGGAGCTCCATACATCGGGGAATGAGGAACTCCATACATTGGGGAATGAGGAGCGCCATACATCGGGGAAATGAGGAGCACCATACATCGGGGAAATGAGGAGCACCATACATCGGGGAAATGAGGAGCGCCAAACATCGGGGAAATGAGAAGCTCCATACATCGGGGAAATGAGGAGCTCCATACATCGGGGAAATAAGGAGCTCCATACATCGGGGAAATGAGGAGCTCCATACATCGGGGAAATGAGAAGCTCCATATATCGGGGGAAATGAGAAGCTCCATACATTGGGGAAATGAGAAGCTCCATACATTGGGGAAATGAGAAGCTCCATACATCAGGGAATGAGGAGCTCCATACATCGGGGTATGAGGAGCGCCAAACATTGGGGAATGAGGAGCTCCATACATCGGGGTATGAGGAGCGCCAAACATTGGGGAATGAGGAGCGCCATACATCGGGGAAATGAGGAGCTCCATACATTGGGGAATGAGAAACTCCATACATTAGGAAATGAGGAGCTCCATACATCAGGGAATGAGGAGCTCCATACATCGGGGAATGAGGAGCGCCAAACATTGGGGAATGAGGAGCTCCATACATCAGGGAAATGAGGAGCGCCAAACATTGGGGAATGAGGAGCTCCATACATCGGAGAAATGAGAAGCGCCAAACATTGGGGAATGAGGAGTAGTGATGGCCGAACGGTTCGCCCGGCGGTCGTTTCGCGGCGAATTTCCGACTTTCGCCGTCCGCGGGTTCGAACGCCTTTTTCCGTCGTTCGCCCCGGCGGACTTACGTGTTTAATGTATACAAGAACTTTAACCTTTCGTGACACGTTTATCATGTGTTACAGGACAACCAATTGAGACATGACAGCTCATGGACACTTGGACATTCCCCCTAACCTATAAATACACCCGATCCGGTGGCCATTTTACATTCTTTCTTCTGTCACTGTAGGGAAAGGATCCTGTGTGGAGTAGGGACAGAGAAAACGCTAGCTATTTGGTACACAAAAGTTCTTTTCAGGACTGGTATAGGTGTTAGGTCAGCAGCCTGAGTTTCTTTTGTCAGTTTAGATAAAGGGACAGAGCGCTGTATGCTGCTATTTTAGGGACAGCTCAGCCAGATTAGTCTTTCTTCATCATCATCATCATCATCATCATTAGCTGTTACTATCAGGTCCACAAAAGAGCTGTTCCAGCTAATCGTTCCAGCCTACTCTTTTTTGCCAATTTGTATAGGGACAGGCAGGAAGCAGTGTGTCAGGCAGTGAGGATAATTTTAAAGACTTGCTGTTACTATTAGTTCCACAAAGGTTCTTTTCAGGACTGGTATCAGTGGTACGGTAATAGGCTTGTACACGTATAATATTCTTTCTTCCAAATATAGAAAGAATATTATACTTGACTGCTGCCCTTCTGCTGCAGTCTGCTAATCATTCACAACTCACTTGTTCCACAAAAGTTCTTATAAGGACTGGTAACTTGGTCTGTCTAGGGTGCTACGGTACATAGGCTTGGGTGCGGTACAGTCTGCTGTTCTGTAAGGACCGCTATCGGTCCACAATAGATAGGGTTGCCGTGCACTACTGCTGACCGCTGCCCTATACTGCAGCAGTCCTTCAGCGGTATAGGGACTGACGCACAGTCTGCTAAACACTAATACACAACCTGCTTGGTCCACAAAAGTTCTTATAAGGACTGGTAACTTGGTATAGGGTGCTACGGTACATAGGCCTGAGTGCGTTACAGTCTGCTGTTCTGTAAGGACCGCTATCGGTCCACAATACATAGGGTTGACGTGCACTACTGCTGACCGCTGCCCTATACTGCAGCAGTCCTTCAGCGGTATAGGGACTGACGCACAGTCTGCTAAACACTAACACACAACCTGCTTGGTCCACAAAAGTTCTTATAAGGACTGGTAACTTGGTATAGGGTGCTACGGTACATAGGCCTGAGTGCGTTACAGTCTGCTGTTCTGTAAGGACCGCTATCGGTCCACAATACATAGGGTTGCCGTGCACTACTGCTGACCGCTGCCCTATACTGCAGCAGTCCTTCATTGGTATAGGGACTGACGTACAGTCTGCTAATCACTAACACACAACCTGCTTGGTCCACAAAAGTTCTTATAAGGACTGGTAACTTGGTATAGGGTGCTACGGTACATAGGCCTGAGTGCGTTACAGTCTGCTGTTCTGTAAGGACCGCTATCGGTCCACAATACATAGGGTTGCCGTGCACTACTGCTGACCGCTGCCCTATACTGCAGCAGTCCTTCATTGGTATAGGGACTGACGTACAGTCTGCTAATCACTAACACACAACCTGCTTGGTCCACAAAAGTTCTTATAAGGACTGGTAACTTGGTATAGGGTGCTACGGTACATAGGCCTGAGTGCGTTACAGTCTGCTGTTCTGTAAGGACCGCTATCGGTCCACAATACATAGGGTTGCCGTGCACTACTGCTGACCGCTGCCCTATACTGCAGCAGTCCTTCAGCGGTATAGGGACTGACGCACAGTCTGCTAAACACTAACACACAACCTGCTTGGTCCACAAAAGTTCTTATAAGGACTGGTAACTTGGTATAGGGTGCTACGGTACATAGGCCTGAGTGCAGTACAGTCTGCTGTTCTGTAAGGACCGCTATCGGTCCACAATACATAGGGTTGCCGTGCACTACTGCTGACCGCTGCCCTATACTGCAGCAGTCCTTCATTGGTATAGGGACTGACGTACAGTCTGCTAATCACTAACACACAACCTGCTTGGTCCACAAAAGTTCTTATAAGGACTGGTAACTTGGTATAGGGTGCTACGGTACATAGGCCTGAGTGCGTTACAGTCTGCTGTTCTGTAAGGACCGCTATCGGTCCACAATACATAGGGTTGCCGTGCACTACTGCTGACCGCTGCCCTATACTGCAGCAGTCCTTCATTGGTATAGGGACTGACGTACAGTCTGCTAATCACTAACACACAACCTGCTTGGTCCACAAAAGTTCTTATAAGGACTGGTAACTTGGTATAGGGTGCTACGGTACATAGGCCTGAGTGCGTTACAGTCTGCTGTTCTGTAAGGACCGCTATCGGTCCACAATACATAGGGTTGCCGTGCACTACTGCTGACCGCTGCCCTATACTGCAGCAGTCCTTCATTGGTATAGGGACTGACGTACAGTCTGCTAATCACTAACACACAACCTGCTTGGTCCACAAAAGTTCTTATAAGGACTGGTAACTTGGTATAGGGTGCTACGGTACATAGGCCTGAGTGCGTTACAGTCTGCTGTTCTGTAAGGACCGCTATCGGTCCACAATACATAGGGTTGCCGTGCACTACTGCTGACCGCTGCCCTATACTGCAGCAGTCCTTCAGCGGTATAGGGACTGACGTACAGTCTGCTAATCACTAACACACAACCTGCTTGGTCCACAAAAGTTTTTATAAGGACTGGTAACTTGGTATAGGGTGCTACGGTACATAGGCCTGAGTGCAGTACAGTCTGCTGTTCTGTAAGGACCGCTATCGGTCCACAATACATAGGGTTGACGTGCACTACTGCTGACCGCTGCCCTATACTGCAGCAGTCCTTCATTGGTATAGGGACTGACGTACAGTCTGCTAATCACTAACACACAACCTGCTTGGTCCACAAAAGTTCTTATAAGGACTGGTAACTTGGTATAGGGTGCTACGGTACATAGGCCTGAGTGCGTTACAGTCTGCTGTTCTGTAAGGACCGCTATCGGTCCACAATACATAGGGTTGCCGTGCACTACTGCTGACCGCTGCCCTATACTGCAGCAGTCCTTCATTGGTATAGGGACTGACGTACAGTCTGCTAATCACTAACACACAACCTGCTTGGTCCACAAAAGTTCTTATAAGGACTGGTAACTTGGTATAGGGTGCTACGGTACATAGGCCTGAGTGCGTTACAGTCTGCTGTTCTGTAAGGACCGCTATCGGTCCACAATACATAGGGTTGCCGTGCACTACTGCTGACCGCTGCCCTATACTGCAGCAGTCCTTCATTGGTATAGGGACTGACGTACAGTCTGCTAATCACTAACACACAACCTGCTTGGTCCACAAAAGTTCTTATAAGGACTGGTAACTTGGTATAGGGTGCTACGGTACATAGGCCTGAGTGCAGTACAGTCTGCTGTTCTGTAAGGACCGCTATCGGTCCACAATACATAGGGTTGCCGTGCACTACTGCTGACCGCTGCCCTATACTGCAGCAGTCCTTCATTGGTATAGGGACTGACGTACAGTCTGCTAATCACTAACACACAACCTGCTTGGTCCACAAAAGTTTTTATAAGGACTGGTAACTTGGTATAGGGTGCTACGGTACATAGGCCTGAGTGCAGTACAGTCTGCTGTTCTGTAAGGACCGCTATCGGTCCACAATACATAGGGTTGACGTGCACTACTGCTGACCGCTGCCCTATACTGCAGCAGTCCTTCATTGGTATAGGGACTGACGTACAGTCTGCTAATCACTAACACACAACCTGCTTGGTCCACAAAAGTTCTTATAAGGACTGGTAACTTGGTATAGGGTGCTACGGTACATAGGCCTGAGTGCGTTACAGTCTGCTGTTCTGTAAGGACCGCTATCGGTCCACAATACATAGGGTTGCCGTGCACTACTGCTGACCGCTGCCCTATACTGCAGCAGTCCTTCATTGGTATAGGGACTGACGTACAGTCTGCTAATCACTAACACACAACCTGCTTGGTCCACAAAAGTTTTTATAAGGACTGGTAACTTGGTATAGGGTGCTACGGTACATAGGCTTGAGTGCGGTACAGTCTGCTGTTCTGTAAGGACCGCTATCGGTCCACAATAGATAGGGTTGACGTGCACCACTGCTGACCGCTGCCCTATACTGCAGCAGTCCTTCATTGGTATAGGGACTGACGTACAGTCTGCTAATCACTAACACACAACCTGCTTGGTCCACAAAAGTTCTTATAAGGACTGGTAACTTGGTATAGGGTGCTACGGTACATAGGCCTGAGTGCAGTACAGTCTGCTGTTCTGTAAGGACCGCTATCGGTCCACAATACATAGGGTTGCCGTGCACTACTGCTGACCGCTGCCCTATACTGCAGCAGTCCTTCATTGGTATAGGGACTGACGTACAGTCTGCTAATCACTAACACACAACCTGCTTGGTCCACAAAAGTTTTTATAAGGACTGGTAACTTGGTATAGGGTGCTACGGTACATAGGCCTGAGTGCAGTACAGTCTGCTGTTCTGTAAGGACCGCTATCGGTCCACAATACATAGGGTTGACGTGCACTACTGCTGACCGCTGCCCTATACTGCAGCAGTCCTTCATTGGTATAGGGACTGACGTACAGTCTGCTAATCACTAACACACAACCTGCTTGGTCCACAAAAGTTCTTATAAGGACTGGTAACTTGGTATAGGGTGCTACGGTACATAGGCCTGAGTGCGTTACAGTCTGCTGTTCTGTAAGGACCGCTATCGGTCCACAATACATAGGGTTGCCGTGCACTACTGCTGACCGCTGCCCTATACTGCAGCAGTCCTTCATTGGTATAGGGACTGACGTACAGTCTGCTAATCACTAACACACAACCTGCTTGGTCCACAAAAGTTTTTATAAGGACTGGTAACTTGGTATAGGGTGCTACGGTACATAGGCTTGAGTGCGGTACAGTCTGCTGTTCTGTAAGGACCGCTATCGGTCCACAATAGATAGGGTTGACGTGCACCACTGCTGACCGCTGCCCTATACTGCAGCAGTCCTTCAGCGGTATAGGGACTGACGTACAGTCTGCTAAACACTAATACACAACCTGCTTGGTCCACAAAAGTTCTTATAAGGACTGGTAACTTGGTATAGGGTGCTACGGTACATAGGCTTGAGTGCGGTACAGTCTGCTGTTCTGTAAGGACCGCTATAGGTCCACAATAGATAGGGTTGACGTGCACCACTGCTGACCGCTGCCCTATACTGCAGCAGTCCTTCAGCGGTATAGGGACTGACGTACAGTCTGCTAAACACTAATACACAACCTGCTTGGTCCACAAAAGTTCTTATAAGGACTGGTAACTTGGTATAGGGTGCTACGGTACATAGGCTTGAGTGCGGTACAGTCTGCTGTTCTGTAAGGACCGCTATAGGTCCACAATAGATAGGGTTGACGTGCACCACTGCTGACCGCTCACCTATACTGCAGCAGTCCTTCAGCGGTATAGGGACTAAGAGTTTTGTCACAGGGTCATTTAAAAAATGACATGCAGAGGAAGAGGCAGACCCTTCCGCAGGGGTGGTAGGGGTAGGGCAGGAGCAACAGGCTTGAGCCAAAGTGGGAAGTTGCAGAAGGTGCGTTCAATTACTTTAAAGGATGCACCAGACTTGGTTGAGTGGCTCGCTCAGCCTTACTCTTCTGCACCCTCCTCATCCTCTCGATCTGCACCCTCTTCTTCACTCTCTGCTATGTGCACCCCCAAAGACACTACCACCAACAACACGACCACCACCACCACCACCACATACCTTCCGCTTGAGTCACTGGAATTATTTTCCGATCCATATCAAGAGGACATTTCTGATGCGCAGCCACTCTTGGTATTGGATCAGGAAGAGGAGGTAGCAACAAGCGCTACTCAGCAGTCTGACGCCAGTACCCAGATCAGCCCAAGGAGGAGGTTGGTCCCCGGTGTTGCTGCCTACTCTACTTATAGCGGTGGGGAAGGTGACGTTGATGATGACGTGTCTAGTGATGTCACGTGGGTGCCCACAAGAGAGGAAGAGGAGGGGAGTTCAGAGGGAGATATGGACCAGCAGATAGGGAGGAGAAGCAGCAATGACTTACATTGCACAGCAGGGACAAAGCAGACTGCAAATGTATCAGGAGCGAGTCATCGACCATGTACGGTCACATCTGGCGCTCCCAGGACACCGGCACATGGCTCCGCAGTGTGGGCTTTTTTTAACGTGTCCGCTGCTGACAATAGCGTTGCCATCTGCAATCTTTGCAGTCAACGCGTTAGTCGCGGTAAGCCCAATACTCACCTAGGGACGACCGCCTTAAGAAGGCACATGAGCAGCCATCACCGAGCCCAGTGGGAGCAACGGAACACACAAAGCCACACTGCAGGCTCTCACCGTCCAGCCTCGTCTTCTACTTCTCCTTCTCCTCTCTCCTCACAATTGTCCTCCACTCCACCTTCCATCACGCCAAGCTCACATTTTTCTGCAAAAAGGCAGGCTTCCGTGGGCCTAATGTTTGAGCGTAAAAAAATGATGACGCCGGATAACCCTCTTGCCCAACGGTTGGCGGCTGGCTTGTCAGAACTCATAGCCCGCCAACTACTGCCATATAAACTGGTGGACTCGGAGGCCTTTCGCAAATTTGTGGCCATTGGAACACCACAATGGAAGGTCCCAGGAAGGAAGTATTTCTCAGAGAAGGGCATCCCAGAGCTATATGGCCATGTTCAGCGGCAAGTGAATGTATCTCTGGCACACAGTGTCGGTGCCAAGATACATCTGACCACAGACACGTGGTCTAGCAAACACGGGCAGGGAAGGTATATCAGTTTTACTGCCCACTGGGTGAACCTTCTGACGGCCGTCAAGCATGTAACCCGTGGCACCCGTGTAGATTTGGTTTTACCGCCACGGATTGCATGCAGGCCTGACTCTTCTTCTCCTCCTCCTACTCCATCCTCCTCCCTCTCCTCCTCAGCTGCCTCCTCCTTTTCCGCTGCTAGCGTCTCTTCCACTGCACCGCCCAAGCTCCCCAGAACCTATTCCACATGCCAGGTGAGACGTTGCCATGCCGTGCTGCGTCTGTTGTGCCTGGAAGCAAAGAGCCACACTGGCCCGGCACTCCTTTCAGCTTTGCGTTCACAGGCAGATGAGTGGCTAACACCGCTCAATTTGACAGTTGGTAAAGTGGTGTGTGACAACGGTGCCAATCTGCTTAGCGCATTGAAACAGGGCAAAATCACGCACGTGCCGTGCATGGCACACGTCTTAAACTTGGTCGTGCAGCGATTCCTTGTCAAATACCCTGGGGTCCAGGACATCTTGCGGCAGGCAAGGAAAATCTCGGCCCATTTCAGAAGATCTTACACGGCCATGGCTCGCCTTGCTGACATTCAGCGGCGACACCATCTGCCGGTCAGACGTCTTATTTGCGATTGCCCGACGCGATGGAACTCAACCTTCTATATGCTTGATAGGCTGCTCCAGCAGAAACGTGCAGTTAACGTCTACCTGTATGAACTCTGCGAAAGAAACGGTTCTGGGGAGCTGGGTTTTTTTTCACCGCGCCAGTGGCTGCTCATGCGCGACACATGCAGACTTCTGCGGCCATTTGAGGAGATCACCAAACTGGTCAGTCGCAGCCATGGCGCCATCAGTGACATGGTACCTTATGCCTTCTTTCTGGAGCGTGCATTGCGTCGTGTCATTGATCAGGCTGTGGAGGAGCAGGAGCGGGAAGATGAGGAAGTCGCAATGCTGGATGAATTCCCAGGGGGGGCTACTCTATCTGAGACAAGTCAACAACAGGAGTCTGATGAGGAGTCAGAGGAGGATGGTGCCGGGGCGGATGAGCAGGAGCAAGAAGAGCATGCTTTAAACCTTTCTGGGATCCCTGTTGTGCGAGGATGGGGAGAGGAGAATGAAGAGGACGACATTATCCTGGATGATGAGCAGGAGCCAGGCCACCACACCGCTTCCACTTTAGTGCAAATGGGGGCCTTCATGCTCCAGTGTTTTAATAGGGACCCCCGTATAAAAAGCATGAGGGTCAAGGACCAGTACTGGGTGGCAACGTACTTAGACCCCCGGTACAAACACAAAATGGCGGAAATGTTACCGCCGTCGCAGAGGGCTGTCAGAATGCAGCACTTCCAGGCCTTGCTTCGAGAAATGCTGCATTCTGCTTTTGCGTGCGCTGGCAGAGGAGCAATTCCCACTCCCAGAGAAGGATTTGCGGGTACCAATCCAACAGCGCCTGCAAGAAGAGGCCGGTTTGAAGATGTGTTGGTGACTTCGGATATGAGGTCATTCTTTCAGCCGACCCATCGACAGGTGTCATCCGGATCCAGCATCAGGGAACGCCTAGACCGTCAGGTGTCCGACTACATTGGGTTAACGGCCGATGTGGACGCTCTGAGGAGTGATGAACCCCTAGACTACTGGGTGGGCAGGCTTGACCTCTGGCCAGAGCTTGCCCAATTTGCAATCGAACTGTTGGCTTGCCCCTCATCCAGTGTCCTGTCCGAAAGGACGTTCAGCGCAGCAGGGGGGATTGTGACCGATAAGCGTACTCGCCTAGCTCACCACAGTGTTAACTACCTCACATTTCTAAAAATGAATGAGGCATGGATCTCGGAGGAATTCAACACATGTGATCAGTAGACCATGTATATGTCTATAAACAATTTTTGGAATCAAGCACACAGACCTTCTTAATTCATTTGGCTCACTTCCCTGACCCAAAAAAGCACACCGTACTATATGCCCCTACCCTCCTCTTTGAAGAGGTTGAGCGGTGTCATATTTCTACTGGGGCTGCTTATTATGAGGGGTTCCCACCATCCCTGTGCTGTGCTGACTTCCTCCTGGGTGTTCTTATTATGAGGGGCTCCCACCATCCCTGTGCTGTGCTGACTTCCTCCTGGGGGTTCTTATTATGAGGGGATCACACCATCCCTGTGCTGTGCTGACTTCCTCCTGGGGCTGCTTACGGTGCTGCTGTCAGCGCTGTATGTCACGGAGCTGCTGTCAGCGCTGTATGTCACGGAGCTGCTGTCAGCGCTGTATGTCACGGAGCTGCTGTCAGCGCTGTATGTCACGGAGCTGCTGTCAGCGCTGTATGTCACGGAGCTGCTGTCAGCGCTGTATGTCACGGAGCTGCTGTCAGCGCTGTATGTCACGGAGCTGCTGTCAGCGCTGTATGTCACGGTGCTGCTGTCAGCGCTGTATGTCACGGAGCTGCTGTCAGCGCTGTATGTCACGGAGCTGCTGTCAGTGCTGTATGTCACGGAGCTGCTGTCAGCGCTGTATGTCACGGAGCTGCTGTCAGCGCTGTATGTCACGGAGCTGCTGTCAGCGCTGTATGTCACGGTGCTGCTGTCAGCGCTGTATGTCACGGAGCTGCTGTCAGCGCTGTATGTCACGGAGCTGCTGTCAGTGCTGTATGTCACGGAGCTGCTGTCAGCGCTGTATGTCACGGAGCTGCTGTCAGCGCTGTATGTCACGGAGCTGCTGTCAGCGCTGTATGTCACGGTGCTGCTGTCAGCGCTGTATGTCACGGAGCTGCTGTCAGCGCTGTATGTCACGGAGCTGCTGTCAGCGCTGTATGTCACGGAGCTGCTGTCAGCGCTGTATGTCACGGAGCTGCTGTCAGCGCTGTATGTCACGGAGCTGCTGTCAGCGCTGTATGTCACGGTGCTGATGTCAGTGCTCTGTATTACGGTGCTGCTGTCAGTGCTCTGTATCTCCTGCACCCTCTTGTTTGCCTACCCTGGTCCCTGACCTTCCCTCTCCTCCATTGCCTTCATTAGCTCCATAGTCCTGAATTGTCAGAACAATTTCCCAAATAAAAAAAAAATGCTTGTAGTTATCGATCCCAAATTCACCTCATACATGTATTATGCTATTGTCCAGGTGGTGGGACTACGTGCTACCCCCTAATAATTACCCCGTGGCCGCAAATTCGACCTAAAGGTTTGCGAAATTCGCCTCCCATTGAAGTCAATGGAGCCCGCGGCGAACGGTCGTTTTCGCGAACGTTTGTGCCCGTTCGCGTTTCGCGTTCGCGAAACGTCCCGTCGGAAGTTCGTCCATCACTAATGAGGAGCTCCATACATCGGAGAAATGAGAAGCGCCAAACATTGGGGAATGAGGAGCTTCATACATCGGGGAATGAGGAACTCCATACATTAGCAAATGAGGAGCGTCATACATCGGGGAATGAGGAGCGCCATACATTGGGGAAATGAGGAGCGCCATACATTGGGGAAATGAGGAGCGCCATACATTGGGGAATGAGGAGCGCCATACATTGGGGAATGAGGAGCGCCATACATCGGGGAATGAGGAGCTCCATACATCGTATTTATCGACGTATAATACGCACTTTTTCCCCCTGAAAATAAGGGGGGATCTTATGTGCGTGTTATTCACCAATCCCTGCTACCCTCGGAGTGGAAGGAGGGGACGAGCGTCACTGGATTACACACAGCCACGATCTCCAGTGCATCTGGTGCTCAGTCACACACAGTCCCGCCCCCCGGGCCAGCATTGGACCACTGTTCTGTCCATCATATGAGCAGGAGCAGGACTATGAGTGACTGAGCGCCGGATGCGCAGGAGATTGAGGATCTGTGCCATCCAGCACTGGCGCAGTCATCGACAAACTTCCCTTTGAAAGGCTCAGCTCATTGCTTCTTCAAATCACAGTAATGCATCTTCGAGAGTGATGAAGGAGACAGAGAAACCTTTCTCTTTGCAAGACAATTACTCTGAAATATGTAACATTACCATTTTTTACAGTATCAGTGAGAATGAACCCTGTGGGAGACGTTTCGAGACGTGAGGACGGCGTGAGGAATGGACTGATCAGGATAAGAAGACCTAACAGAGCGCTACAATGAAAGACAGCAAACCAAGCTGACCCTCCTTAGAACATTCCGATACCAACATAACTGTAGATTTGCACTAAACAGGCTGCAATAACGGGCATATTAGCCACTTCCGGACCGCCGCACGCCCTACTTTGGGGATGGATTTATTTGTTATGGCAGCAGGTAGCGGCCATAACCCCGGTATCCCCGTGTTCGGCCAGCGGTCCGAATACGAGATAAAAGTGGTCTCTGCAGCGGATTTGCAGCGAGATCACTTATCTATGGTGGGGGAGGGGGCCCCCCCTTCTGCTGCAATCCGGTGCCCTCCGCCGGTCATGTCGGCAGAGGCGGAGGCGATCGCGTCTGACATGGAGATGAGTGAGAGGAAGATGGCCCCCACCCGTTTCTATAACACTGTAGTCATAACGTCACTTCCGCCCATAGCTCTAGCTCTTAAAGGGGCATTTTATTTTTTAAATATGAGATATGAGGTCTTTTTGACCCCAGATCTCATATTTAAAGTGGGGTTGCGCACACACAAAAAAAAAAGATTAATATTCCTTAAAAAAAAAAAAAAAAATTTGGAATTTATTTTTTATTTTTAACTCACCTCTAAATGGCTGTTGCTATGGGGTCCCTCGTAGTCTGCCTCCTTCAGTGCCCGGGCTGGTGACATCACTTCCCCCTTGGTGCAGGAGGGGCTCAGCTCCGCCCCCTCCCTCCTGTCAATCATCTGGGACATGTGACAGGTCCCAGATGCCTGCACGGCCACTCACGGCGCGCGGCGCCACTCGCGCATGTGCAGTGGGTGCCCGGCTGTGAAGCCACAGCCTGGAGCCCACACTTACAATGCCGGCGCTGCCGAACGAAGGGGGGGGGGGGGTTGACGAGCGGGGCTTCGATCCCAGGGACAGGTAAGTGTCCGATTATTAAAAGTCAGCAGCTGCAGTATTTGTAGCTGCTGATTTTTATTTTTTAAATGGACACTCCGCATTAAGAGGACCTGTCATTCTTTTTTTCTATTACAAGGGTTTACATTCCTTGTAATAGAAATAAAAGTGACAGATTTTTTTAATTAAATTTTTTAAAACAGTGTAAAAATAAAAAGCAAAAGGTAAAATAAATAAGAAAAAAACTTTTTTTTAATACACACCCCGTCACGCCGAGCTTGTGTGCAGAAGCGAAAAAACACGCACGCGAGCAGCGCCCGCGTACGAAAACGGTGTCCAAACCAACACGTGTGAGGTATCGCCGCGATCGGTAGAGCGAGAGCAATAATTCTAGCCCTAGACCTCCTCTGTAAAACATGCAACCGGTAGAATTTTTTTAAATGTCGCCTATGGAGGTTTATAAGGGTGAAAGTCTGACGCCGTTCCAGGAGCGGGGGGGGGGGGGGCGCAATTTTGAAGCGTGACGTGTTGGGTGTCAATTTACTTGGCGTAACATTATCTTTCATAATATAAAAAAAAAAGAAATTGGTCTAACTTTACTTTTTTTTTTTTTTTTATAAAGTGCACTTGTAAGACCGCTGCGCAAATACGGTGTGACAGAAAGTACTACAACGACCGCTAGGATGTTAGAAAAAAAACGTATAATGTTTGGGGGTTATAAGTAATTTTCTAGCAAAAAAAAAAAAGTTTTTAACTTGTAAAGCACCACATCTAAAAAAAAAAAAAGAGGCCTGGTCTTAAAGTGGTTAGAGGCTGCGGATGGGCATAGATCGGGTGGCATTGATGGGCACCGCTGAGGCTGCACAGCACTGACCATTATTTTAAAATTGAAGTTTTTTTTTCCTTCCCTCTTAAAGTTAAGGTGCGTGTTATTTGCCGGTAAATATGGTAATTCGGTGCACTTTTACAGACCACTGATGTTCGCGTGCAAAGGACACGCGAGGCGAGACGCGTTCACTACATTTACAATATCAAAGAAACAAAAAAAAAAAAAGCTTTGCAATCAGCATTGCGGCTGGAAGGAGACCCGACCCCCCCCCCCGGAAGGGTGACTCACCTCCAATAGACTCTTCTTCAGCTGGGAATTCTTCTTCTTTGCAGATTTAGAAAATAATTTAATTTTGTTTTTGCAGAGTGCGAGGGACATTGCTCCGGGCCTGGACTATGGATATCACTAGAGAGCAAATATGGAAATGCCGCGTGTGTTCATTAACACAGACATGGGGCGACCCGACCAGCCAAGGTACAAAGGTGGACGCGACGGCCGCAAACATCGTATACAGAGAAAAATAAAAATACCTTCCAGAAAGATTCGAGCCGAGATTCCTATAGGAATAATTATGAACGACAGAAAAAAAAACAAAAAGCATGACAATCGGTCTTTAACCCCTTAAGACGGCCTTCCGTTGGCCCTTTAAGCGAGCTTTTATGTTGCGGTTTCTGTATCATGTGACCGCTGTGATTGGCACTTACTTGATCGGCTCCTAATTGGAAGGCTTGACCGGCTTCTGACAACTCGGTCGTTATGTTGGAAGCAACGATCACAGCGGTCACTATACAGAAGCCACGCCACCGCCCACGCGTTAAAGCCCGCCAAGAGGAGGTGGCGCCGCTTCTGTATCGTGTGACCGCTGCGATTGGCTCTCACAGCAATCACATGATTGGGCACCTCCTCCTTGACTGGCTTCTGACAGCTCGGTCAATGTGCTGTGAGCACAAAATAACAGCGGTCACGTGATACAGAAGTCACGCCACCTCCCAGGCATTAAAGCTGTTCTTGGTTGTTTTGACAAATGTCTGACACAGATCAGCATCTTACCTAGCGTGAATTGCTACAAAGTTACAATGTACAGTCTGATCACCGGGGGAGGGGAGACTGAGGAAATGACTCCTCCTCCTTCTACAAAGTTGCAATGTACAGTCTGATCACTGGGGGAGGGGAGACTGAGGAAATGCTTCCTCCTCCTTCTAAAAAAGTTAAAATTTACAGTCTGATCACTGGGGGAGGGGAGACTGAGTAAATGACTCCTCCTCCTTCTACAAAGTTACAATGTACAGTCTGATCACTGGGGGGAGGGGATACTGAGGAAAAGCCTCCTCCTCCTACAAAGTTACAATGTACAGTCCGATCATTGGGGGAGGGGAGACTGAGTAAATGACTCCTCCTCCTTCTACAAAGTTACAATGTACAGTCTGATCACTGGGGGGAGGGGATACTGAGGAAAAGCCTCCTCCTCCTACAAAGTTACAATGTACAGTCCGATCATTGGAGGAGGGGAGACTGAGGAAATGACTCCTCCTCCTTCTACAAAGTTGCAATGTACAGTCTGATCACTGGGGTGAGGGGAGACTGAGGAAATGACTCCTCCTCCTTCTACAAAGTTACAATGTATAGTCTGATCACTGGGGGGAGGGGAGACTGAGGAAATGCTTCCTCCTGCCTGATACAAAGTTGCAATGTACAGTCTGATCACTGGGGGAGGGGAGACTGAGGAAATGCCTCCTCCTCCTTCTAAAAAAGTTAAAATTTACAGTCTGATCACTGGGGGAGGGGAGACTAAGTAAATGACTCCTCCTCCTTCTACAAAGTTACAATGTACAGTCTGATCACTGGGGGGAGGGGATACTGAGGAAAAGCCTCCTCCTCCTACAAAGTTACAATGTACAGTCCGATCATTGGGGGAGGGGAGACTGAGGAAATTACTCCTCCTCCTTCTACAAAGTTACAATGTACAGTCCGATCATTGGAGGAGGGGAGACTGAGGAAATGACTCCTCCTCCTTCTACAAAGTTGCAATGTACAGTCTGATCACTGGGGGGAGGGGAGACTGAGGAAATGACTCCTCCTCCTTCTACAAAGTTGCAATGTACAGTCTGATCACTGGGGGGAGGGGAGACTGAGGAAATGCTTCCTCCTGCCTGATACATAGTTACAATGTACAGTCTGATCACTGGGGGACGTTTCCTGAAGACGCTGGTTCAGCAAAACATGTAAGAGGTAGAAATGTGTCGGACACATCCGGATCTTGTGGTGACGTCATTTCCGGGAAGGCACGTCGGCTCCTCAGAGTGGAGCGGTGGTGAGGAGATATATATATATATAGTATACAGGCTGATTGTATTGGTGCCGAGGACTGGGCACCCTAAAATGTGAGTCTTTATTTTATATTTTTGGGGACAATTTGAACCTTTTTAATAAACACCACAGGAGGATCTTCATCGATTGTCCCACTGAGATCCATACAGATCCCCGGAGAAGAACGGAGGATCCGTCATCATCTGGAGAACATTTCTGATCGAGTGCATTGAGAGCTTCTGACCTTTAATTGGGGGGTCATTATATTGTGGTGAGGGCACTGGAGGGGCACAAGAGGTGGAAAACACAGTCAGGTGAGAAGTGGGGGGATCTACACTCACCGCACACTTTATTAGGTCCCCCTTGCTAGTAGCGGGTTGGGCCCCCCTTTTTCCTTCATTCTTGGTGGAATAAATACAACAAGGTGTTGGAGACGTTCCTCAGAGATTTTGCTCCATAGTGACATGAGAACATCACACAGTTGCTACAGATTTGTCAGCTGCACATCCATGTTGCCAATCTCCCGTTCCACCACATCGCAGAGGTTCCCTATTGGATGAGATGTGGTGAGTGTGGAGGCCATTGGAGGACAGGGACCTCATTGTCCAGTGGTGAGATGATTGGAGCTTTGTGACATGGGGCATTATCCTGCTGGGAGGAGCCATCAGAAGATGGGGACACTGTAGTCATAAAGGGATGGACATGGTCACCAACAATACTCGGGTAGGCCGTGGGGTATACACCATGCTCAATTGGTACTAAGGGGCCCAAAGTGTGCCAAGAAAATTCCCCCCCCACCATTACACCCCCCACCACCAGCCTGAACCGGTGATACCCCATCTCCCACACCATTACACCCCCACCACCAGCCTGAACCGGTGATACCCCATCCCCCGCACCATTACACCCCCACCACCAGCCTGAACCGGTGATACCCCATCCCCCACACCATTACACCCCCCACCACCAGCCTGAACCGGTGATACCCCATCCCCCACACCATTACACCCCCACCACCAGCCCGAACCGGTGATATCCCATCCCCCACACCATTACACCCCCACCACCAGCCTGAACCGGTGATATCCCATCCCCCACACCATTACACCCCCCACCACCAGCCTGAACCGGTGATATCCCATCCCCCACACCATTACACCCCCACCACCAGCCTGAACCGGTGATATCCCATCCCCCACACCATTACACCCCCCACCACCAGCCCGAACCGGTGATATCCCATCCCCCACACCATTACACCCCCACCACCAGCCTGAACCAGTGATATCCCATCCCCCACACCATTACACCCCCCACCACCAGCCTGAACCGGTGATACCCCATCCCCCACACCATTACACCCCCACCACCAGCCTGAACCGGTGATACAAGGCGGGACGGATCCATGCGCCAAATTCTGACTCCACCATCTGAATGTCGCAGCTGAAATCCAGAATCATCAGACCAGGCAACGTTCTTCCAATCTTCTATTGTCCAATGTTGGTGATCCTGTGCCAATTGTAGCCTCAGTTTCCTGTTCTTAGCTGACAGGAGTGGCACCCGGTGTGATCTCCTGCTGCTGTAGCCCATCTGCTTCAAGGTTGGATGTGTTGCGAGTTCAGAGATGGTATTCTGCATACCTTGGATGTAACGATGGGTTATTTGACTTACTCTCATCTGCCCATTCTCCTCTGACATCAACAAGGCATTTTCCTCCACACAACTGCCGCTCACTGGATATTTTCTCTTTTTCCCACCATTTTCTGTAAACCCCCGAGAGATGGTTGTGTGTGAAAATCCCAGAAATACTCAGACCGGCCCGTCTGCCATCAACAACCACGCCACGTTCAAAGTCACTTCAATCCCCTTTCTTCCCCCATTCTGATGCTCGGTTTGAGCGTCAGCAAGTCGTCTTCACCACGTCTAGATGACTAAATGCATTGAGTTGCTGCCGTGTGATTGGCTGATTAGCAATTTGTGTTACCAAGCAATAGAACAGGTATACCTAATAAAGTGGCCGGGGAGCGTCTATACATACTATATATCAATATATGTTATATTGCAGCAATTACTATCCTAGAAAAAAAAAGAAAATGGCGCATTGAGGGGCCGATCTGCAGAGTTTCCCGTCTCATGGGTGACATTACGATCGTTGTGACCTCCAGACAACCCCGCGAAGGAACCAGCCACACCGACCCCCCGATAAGACTTTGCGGTGACCTCACAGCTACGACTCCTTTATCTATTGCCCTGGCAGTCACCCGTTATCAGTCCTTCCACAAAAAAAAGAGATAGTCCGGGACGGGCAAATATTTGGGGTCAGCCGATCGATCGGTGAGAAGGTGCATCTTTCCTAACCTGTGCAAACCATAACATGCCCACCCCAGTGCAGAGATATGCGCTTTCTTGTAAATCTGTAAATCTTTAAATCTGTACATGTCACTTAAAGCGGTATTACACCCAAAACCGAAAAAATCATTCGATGTGTCGGCTGCATTCCTTTTCTTTTTTTTAGACTTTTTAACCTCTCTTTTCACCTGGTGATTTGGCCAGTAACACACCTCCTGTATTTAGGCGCCCCCACTCCAGATGAAGGGGGGCATATTTGGACAGCAGCATTGTCAGTCTGAGGGGGGGTGTATAAGGGAGTGTTAGATGTACTAGCAGGTTTAGATACACTCACAAATTGAAGCCAAATCCCAGTTAAGGCAGGGTTCACAATCATCTATGTGAATTGGATGCGGGTTACATTCCCCCAGTCAAAGCACCTCCCCCCCCCACAGTTAGTAATCACTCCTAGGGAACACATTTAACCCTTTGATCGCCTCTTCCCTGCCAGTGTCATTCATTAGTACAGTAACAGTGCATTTTAAAAAAAAAAAAAAACATTTTTTTAGCACTGATCTCTGTAACTGTATAATAATGTAACTGTAATGTGCACCTTTGTTTTGTTAAGCGCTGCGCAAACTGTTGGCGCTATATAAAACCCGTGTAATAATATAATAATAATAGTAATCTCTGTATTGGTGCCACTGGTCCCCAAAAAGTATCAAAAGTGTCAGTTAGTGTCCGATTTATTATGTAAAGTGGCACTCTGATAGGGACACCTGATATAATAGAGTAATGTGATGGAGGTAGAGCTGTGTGATTTTCTCCCCCAAAAAAATCTGCGATTTAAAAAAAAAAAAGAAACCTCGATTCACAATTCGAATCGAGTTTTTTTTTTTTTTTTTGATGGACACCGTGCCGGTCCTGAGGAGCTACGGGCAGGAGTTTTTAGGCAAGGCCACGACTTCGGCCTAGTCCACGGCGTCTGGCCTCACGGACTAGGCCGAAGCCATGGCCTCTCCTAAAAACTCCTGCCCGCAGCTCCTCATGACCGGCGCGGTGTCAGCGCCAGTCCTGGTGAAAAAAAATAAAAAATCTCAAAAAATCGATTTGCTGAAAATTTGAATCGATTAGACCTCTCAACTCGATTCAAGATTCAAATCAATTTTTTTTCCCCAGCCCTAGATGGAGGCAACCAATCTAAGGGGGTACTCAAATGGGGACAATTGATTTATGGGGGTAATCTGATGGGGATGCCTTATGTAAGGTGGCACTCTGATGTGAGGCGGTACTTTGATGGGGATACCTCATGTATGGGGGGCTCTCTGATGGAGATGTGATAGACTCAGGCTTTTGGAGGGGACTGAATGCTAGCCTCTTGCCTACCGACTATGGGCACTGGCATTTGAGGGAGCTACAAGCCTTTAGGAGGATGTTCTGTTATGTAATGTAAAAGGGCATTATTAAGGAGGCCATGATGGTCTCTGCCCATGTGGGACTCATAGCAGATGCCGATGTCATCAGCAAGTCACCCATCTCGGGCCCCTTGCCCTAATGTGCTTATTGTAAGTAGGTCTGCTATTGTGTGAAGGTGTTCTGTGTTTATACTTATGATAATGTGTATTGTAGCTTGTGAGCTAGGAGACGACAAGTATGACCTGAAAGGTCAAACCTCTGAGTCACCTAGGCTGGTTAAATGACTAGTTAATTAGCTCATGTTAATTTATGTTTCCGGTTACAGTTTGTATTATTAGGGTAATATGATCAGAAGGGGGGAACCTCATTCTCAAGTGTATAAAAGACTGTATTCCTGCTCCAATAAACAGTTCCTGCTTTGCAGCCAAATGAGTCCTGCCTAGTTCTTCTTTGTAATATGCAGCTATAATATCTAATATCTATATTCAGACTGGAGGAAGCGGAATATGATGGAAGCACTCAAGAGTGTAGGGAGTGATTCAAGGAGACACATGATGTAAGAGGGCACTATGATGTGAGCACCTGATGTAAGGCAGATGCTTGATGGGGACACCTGATGTATGAGGGTACTCTGATGGAGACACCTTATGTAAAGTGGTGCTCTGATGGGGATACCTAATGTAAGGGGGCTCCCTGATATGGATATCTTATGCATAGGGGCAATCTGATGGAGACACCTTAAGGGGGCACTCTGATGGGGACACCTGGTGTATGGGGGCACTCTGATAGGGACCACCTTATGCATGGGGACACTCTGATGGAGGCACCTTATGAATGGGGGCACTCTGATGGAGGCACCTTATGTAAGGGGGCACTCTGATGGGGATACCTGATGTGAGGGGGCTCTCTGATAGGGACACCTTATGTATGGTGGCTCTCTGATGGGTATACTTGATGTAAGGGGGCACTCTGATGGGGTTACCTAATGTGAGGGGGCTCTCTAATAGGGACACATTATGTATGGTGGCTCTTTGATGGGTATACTTGATGTAAGGGGGCACTCTGATGGGTATACTTGATGTAAGGGGGCACTCTGATATGGACATCTTATGCATGGGGAAACTCTGATGGAGACACCTTAAGGGGGCACTCTGATGGGGACACCTGATGTATAGAGGAACTCTGATAGGGACACCTTATGCATGGGGGCATCCTAATGGCGACACCTTATGTAAATGGGCACTCTGATGGGGATACCTGATGTGAGGGGGCTCTCTGATAGGGACACCTTATTTATAGTGGCTCTCTAAAAGGTATACTTGATGTAAGGCAGTACTTTGATGGGGAGACTTGATATAAAGGAGTACTGGGAGGGGGGCAACTGATGTAAAGGGGAACTCTGATGGGGATATCTGATGTAAGGGGGTACTTGAATGAGGGCAACTGATCTTAAGAGGTACTCAGATAGGGACAGCTTACTTATTTTACTTGAAATGTGGTGCGATTGGCCTACTTTTATGTTTTATTTAAAAGAAATTCTGACCTCGGCTGGAAGAATATTTTAGTAAAACGGACCTCTTTCAAATTTATTACCCCTGATTTATAAGAATACAATTGATGATGTGCTAATAAATACAGAAGTGCATTAACGCATGCCTTTTATATCTGCCCGGAATTCCGCTTTAACATTGGGAGTTGCAGCTTCTGACAAGCATTAGAGCCATCAGCCTTCCAAGCCTGGCGAAGATGGAGCCAGGACAAGGAGGAGGTGTGGAGGGTGACTCACCGGAATCCGGCATGTGTAGACATCAACTTTTCCTCGGCATCCTCACACCGAGTACTGCGGGGGTCTCCCCGACACGGGAACACTCTGAAAATACACGTCTGACTGGTCCGTCCGGATTATCCACTACAGTGAATGAACACGTCTGCCAAGCTCAGGGATCTTCTACTATGTAGTATAAATAGCTAAATGACTGTACAGACTATCTACAGGTAGTCATGCACAGCACAACGTTTACACCTAATTAGTTGGGGCAAATAGAAGATACAATGTTAAATAATAAAAAAATTTAAAAAAGAGGGTGCGAGATCTTGTGGGTTACCTTTACACATTTATTTGAATGTGAAGGTGTCAAAAACGCACTCACAAAAGCCGTACATCAACAGACGACGAAGGATTTGGAGTAAAAACAAAATAGATTTTCCCTTTAGACATTTTTGACTCTATACCTCCGAGTCTCTCCCAGGCTGGTGGCGGTGCTCCCGCTTATCTCTCTGTATTAAAACATGCTTGGCGCTTGTATTTCCAAAGAGGCGGCAAGCGCAATAACGCCACCACGCCCCCACCCCCCGGCACGCCCAAGCCCGCCCCAAAAACCATTCAGCCAGCTTTGGACCGAATTCTAAAAAAAACTTTGCATACAAGGTGCAGACATCCAACCCCCCGCATGTATGTCAATTCCCACTGGTGTCCTCCCTTGGAGCGCGGGCAGTGGCCGCGGCGGCTCCGGTGTCCGCTCCTCCAGCTTCCTTCACAGTGTGTCTTCCGCCAAATGCTAGACATTCAATAGGATCACCTGATGCTTTGGCCAACCGAGAAAGAGGTCTCACAAACCTGCCTCCTGATTGGCTGGGAGGAACTTTAGTGTGATAATAGCGAAAAATGTATTTGCTATGGTCGGCACAGTGGTGTAGTGGTTAGCACTCTCGCCAAGCAGTAAGAGGGGTCGCTGGTTCGAATTCCAACCACGACACTACCTGCCTGGAGTTTGCATGTTCTCCCTGTGCCTGGGTGGGTTTCCTCCGGGTACTCCGGTTTCCTCCCACACTCCAAAGACATGCAGGTAGGTTAATCGGCTTCTGTCCAAAAATTGGCCCTAGTATATGAATGGGGACCTAGGATTTTGGGCTCCTTGAGGGTAGAGGCCGATGTGAGTGTGCAATGTACAGGGATAGGGACAATTGTAGACACTCACTCAGTGCTTTGGATTGAGACAATTGCACTCTATAGAGGGATATGATTGTTCCTTTTTCATTTAAGAGGATACAAGCGCTTTATAGGCAGCAGGGAATCTGATCAGCACGGGACCCAGAAGCCATCAGCTATCACTGTAGTAGTGATGTAGTAGCGATGCCTACTACAGTAATTTCCAGCTTCACCGTTATGGTACATACACTATATTGTCAAAAGTATTGTGACACCTACCTTTACACGCACATGGATTTTAATGACATCCCAGTCTTAGTCCGTAGGGTTCAATATTGAGTTGGCTCCGCCCTTTGCAGCTAAAACAACAACTCTACTGGGAAGGCCGTCCACAAGGTTTAGGAGGGTGTCTATGGGAATGTTTGACCATTCTTCCAGAAGAGCATTTGTGAGGTCAGGCACTGATGTTGGACGAGAAGGTCTAGTTCACGGTCTCCGCTCTAATTTATCACAATGTCCTCACAATGTCCTCCGTGTCTTTATGGACCTTGCTTTGTGCACTAGTCCAAATCATTTGGTTGGACAGGGGATTATGGTGGGGGGTTGTTTTTCAGGGGTTGGGCTTGGCCGCTTAATTCTAGTGAAGGAAACTCTTATGCCGCGTACACACGATCGGAATTCTCGTCAGAAGAAGCTCTGATGGTTTTCCCGACAGAATTTCCGCTCATGCTGTCTTGCCTACACACGGTCACACCAAATTCCGATAGTTTAGAACGCAGTGACGTATAACACGTACGACGGAACTAGAAAAAGGAAGTTCAATAGCCAGTAGCCAATAGCTTCCGTCTCGTAGTTGAATCTGAGCATGCGTGATTTTTTTTGAGTGTCGGAATTCCATACACGCAATCGGAATTACCGATAGAAAGTTTTTCCGTCTGGAAAATTGAGAACATGCTATCAATTTTTGGCTGGCGGAAATTCGGACAGCTAAATTCTGATGGAGCGTACACACTGTCGCATTTTCCGATGAAAAGCTCTCATCGGTCTTTTTCTGGCCGGAATTCCGACCGTGTGTACGCGGCATTAAGGCTACGGCATGCCAAGACATTTTGGACAATTTCATGCTCCCGACTTTGTGGGAACAGTTTGGGGACGACCCCTTCCTATTCGAACATGACTGCGCACCAGTGCACAAAGCAAGGTCCATAATGACATGGATGAGAGAGTTTGGGGTGGAGGAACTTGACTGTCCTCAACCTGATAGAACACCTTTGGGATGATTTAGAGTGGAGACTGCGAGCCAGGTCTTCTCGTCCAACATCAGTGCCTGACCTCTCGAATGTGGTTCTGGGAAGAATGGTCAAACATTCCCATAGACACCCTCCTAAACCTTGCGGACGGCCTTCCCAGAAGAGTTGAAGCTGTTATAGCTGCAAAGGGTGGGCCAACTCAATATTAAACCAAATTGACTAATGCCAGCCATACACGGTTCGAATTTCAAAAGAATTTTCTTTCGAAAATCGTATCTAAGAATTTTCGTATGAATTTCACACCATTAGTGGAGGCTGCAGCAACAGCCGATTTTCGTGTGGAAATTAAATTTAAGGAATCGGACATGTTGGAAATTTTTTGAAAAACAAACAATTTTCGAATCAATGATGGGAGAATCGTGCAAGAAATGTAATAAGAAAAGAAAATTTACGGAGAGAGAAAAGAAGATTCCCGGCCACGAAAATTCTTTTCTGTAGCAACATGAAGTGAAATTGAAGGCTTGGTCGGCCGAATTTCGAAAAATCAATGGTGGTGTCATCGGATCTTTCGAAAATCGTATCTAAGAATTTTCTTATGAATTTCACACCATTAGTGGGGGCTGCAGCAACAGCCGATTTTCGTGTGAAAATTCAATTTAAGGAATCGGACATGTTGGAAATTTTTTGAAAAACAAACAATTTTCGAATCAATGATGAGAGAATCGTGCAAGAACTGTAATAAGAAAAGAAAATTTACGGAGAGAGAAAAGAAGATTCCCGGCCACGAAAATTCTTTTCTGTAGCAATATGAAGTGAAATTGAAGGCTTGGTCGGCCGAATTTTTTAAAAATCAATGGTGGTGTCATCGGGTCACAAAAAAAAAAAACCCACAAATTTTCGGATTTTGAAAAGAAAATTTGTTCGAAATTCGACCATGTATGGCCTGCATGAGACGCCATTAAAATTCATGTGCGCGTAAAAGGCAGGTGTCACAATACTTTTGACAATATAGTGTATCTACTTACATTGGTCCAAAGCTGGACCAACGTAGCTACATAAAAATATCCATACCTGGAATTCATCTGTAAGGATAACATCCAACAGTGAAATGAGGAAAATGAAAAACAGATGAGAAAAGTCCAGTAGCAAGGAACACAAAAAAACGTATTGTCTCAGAGGAATGAAAACGCAAATTTCATGTAATATATTTTCTACGGTGCTGGAGAAATTTACTCTACAATTAAAAATATTTAACAAAAAGCACCAAGCCGATGAGGTCCGAATGATTTCCAAGACACAATGGACTTGGCCGGCCAGAAGGCTTTCATGACATATGTAGATATGAGATCCCACCAAGTGAGAAGTGAAGAAACGCGTGGGGCCCATTCACATTCCAGGTGATGTTGAAACCGTATGGCCTTCAGAGTAATGTCAACACACAGCAGATACTCCATCACCTCCATCCCCGGGACAACGTCTACGTCCAGTCAGGAGTCTTGCAAAATGTTTAGTTTCTGTTAATAATGTTCTTCGTGTATTACAGTTTCCTTGATGAAAACCAGAAATGGTTTTATGAGCTACTTTCAGGAAAAAAAAAAAAAAAAAACGTTCCCGCTCGGTGATCGGGAGAGTCTGGAAAGCCATAACAAAAAAATGGAGGAAACTTGTGAAACGTCAACTTTTACTTTTTTAAAAAGCACCCGTTACAGGCTCTGAATAACCCGAAGGAAACTTTATCTCAGAAACGAATAGAGCCCAGATGTTTTTATACATTCGGAATCAACACATTTTTTTCCACAAAAGAAAGCTACTGTTCTTGGCCACACGAGAAATGAAATAAAAAAAAGAAAAAGAAAAAAAAAACGAGTAAAATAGAGTTCTCAACTTTCTCAATTTAACCAACTACATCACAATCTATCTAACCGTGAAATGCTAGAACCATTCTCCAGAGAGGTCCCTTCTATTCAGATCCTGGGGAACAGGGCAATAAGCAGGACAATTAAAGAAGCAGTGCCCAAAAAAGGCGAGCAGAGAACAAAGAAGACATCTGTGTTGTCTGTAGTTTCTCTGCGTCGTTTTCCCCCATTACTAACTCAGTGTACTTGGTTCTGCACTGCATCCAAGTGGCCACCTTGTTAGAGGGACAGGGCTTCATTTTCTGGTCTTGCTCCAGGTCAAAGCTGCCAACCCCCTCGGATGACTGGTGGGCTAATGATGAGGAAGAAGCAGCAGCAGTGAGGTTAGAGGAATCACAGATCCAGAAAATGGATGAAGCAGCTAGATTCGTGCACTGCAAGATCTCAAAAACAGCTTCCTCTCCAGCAAGGAGAACAATGAGCCACGGCACAGAAGTGACATCACCAAATCTCACTCCAAATTTGGTGAGACTATTATTATTAGTAAGCTCTCTGGGGACCCTGATGTAAGGGGAGGTTCTCTGGGGACCCTGATGTAAGGGGGAGGCTCGCTGGGGACCCTGATGTAAGGGGGAGGCTCGCTGGGGACCCTGATGTAAGGGGGAGGCTCTCTGGGGACCCTGATGTAAGGGGGAGGCTCTCTGGGGAACCTGATGTAAGGGGGAGGCTCTCTGGGGAACCAGATGTAAGGGGGAGGCTCTCTGGGGAACCTGATGTAAGGGGGAGGCTCTCTGGGGAACCTGATGTAAGGGGGAGGCTCTCTGGGGACCCTGATGTAAGGGGGAGGCTCTCTGGAGACCCTGATGTATGAGGAGGTTTTGTTGGGACCCTGATGTAAGGAAAGGGCTCTCTGGGGACCCTGATGTAAGGGGCGGCTCTCTGGGGACCCTGATGTAAGGGGGGGTCTCTCTGGGGACCCTGATGTAAGGGGGGGTCTCTCTGGGGACCCTTATGTAAGGAAAGGGCTCTCTGTAGACCCTGATGTATAGGGAGGCTCTCTGTGGAACCTGATGTAAGGGGAGGCTCTCTGTGGACCCTGATGTATGAGGAGGTTTTGTTGAAACCCTGATGTAAGGAAAGGGCTCTCTGGGGACTCTGATGTAAGGGGCGGCTCTCTGGGGACCCTGATGTAAGGGGGGGGGCTCTCTGGGGACCCTGATGTAAGGGGGAGGCTCTCTGGGGACCCTTATGTAAGGAAAGGGCTCTCTGTAGACCCTGATGTATAGGGAGGCTCTCTGGGGATCCTGATGTAAGGAAGGGACTCTCTGTAGACCCTGATGTATAGGGAGGCTCTCTGGGGATCCTGATGTAAGGAAGGGGCTCTCTGGGGACCCTGATGTAAGGGGGGGATACACACTCAGATATGTAAAGATATATATATTTATTTATACACACATGTATATTATATACATGTGCCCTCCCAAGCATATGACTCTTTACTTCACTTCTATGGGCTCTAGCCCCAGATCTTTTGTAGACCTAGCAACGCCCCTGGCTACACATAACACGCAGTGAATGTAGCACTACAGAAAGTTCTCTGACTAGCAACAAGAGAAGGTCAAAGACTAAAGGCATGCTACAAGTGATGGTCAAAAGACTGCAAACATAATATAGGTGTAGTTGAAGACTGGGGTGTCAAAGACTGAAGACATTAGATGAAACTTCTAGAGATTACTACTATTACAGCCCATTCAAAATCATTGACTCCACATTTGTGCTGCCTGTAGGCCCAGATCCGTCAGCGCCATAGGTCCCACCAATTAAATAAACTCTTATTCTGCTGATACATTGACAAGAAAGTGGAAAAGCAATACTTGAATTTGCCTCTCTTTTATACCGTGTTAGACAGACAAAGAAGGAGGGGAACAAGTAAATCACAGATCATATCTTCTGAGACACTGTTAAAGCTCCAATGTTTGGTTGGTCACTTGGTTTTTCAGATGATAAAGCTGAATGTGCCTCGGAAATTGAAGATGGTCTTATTTGGTCATTATGACCCATCCAGCACGAGAGGTCAATCTGGCCTTTTTATGAGAACCTGGAAATTACACTGGGCAGGCATGTGACCATCCTGCTAGATAATAACCTGTAAACAGTTCTGTGTAGTCCAATGACCATCCTGCAGAAGAAGAACCAGTCCTGTTCATGGGAAGGTGCTGATGGTTTTGAGTCATGTGGCCATCCTTTAAGAAATTAAAGCTAGGGTAACATTATGGTATCGCTCCTTCATTCTTTTTCCTGAACCCCCCCCAAAACTGGTGCTTTGAAGAAGATTTTTCTTTTTTCAAAACGAGCCAATTCTTATACTGCCATGATCCTTTGTGCCTCCACATATATGAACAGCACTGCCAAAAGTCATTAGGAAATGTAAGGGGTGCCTTTAGTTCAGTGACTGACGTCAATAGATATTTCACATCATAAATACAGAAAGCTGATGAATTGGCGACGGCTGTTTATTCCAGCACCTTACCCGACCGAGTACAGAGGATGTAAACCATCTGTACAACATAATCAATCATTCACTCCTTATTTAAAAAATATATATATTTTCAGTAAAACTATGTTTTTATACTGCTCCTGCCAATGAAAAGGAAAACGTCTAAATATTTCCACACGGAACACAGACTCCAGTGTACAAGCGTCAAAAAGTTCAAAATGTTCTTCTCTACCTAAACAGATCAAGAACCAGATTTTTTTGAGCAGGACTGTCTATCTCCATACTGAACTCAATCTGCAATAATGCTACAAGTGTATTGCAGCCTTTAGAGACCAGTGACATCACCAAGACCCACTAGAGACCAGTGACATCACCAAGACCCTTCATATTCATAGGAACAAAGCCTATCCGATCACTAGAGACCAGTGACATCACGAGACCCTTCATATTCATGAGAACGCAGCCTATCCAATCACTAGAGACCAGTGACATCACCGAGACCCTTCATATTCATGAGAACACAGCCTATCCAATCACTAGAGACCAGTGACATCACCGAGACCGTTCATATTCATGAGAACGCAGCCTATCCAATCACTAGAGACCAGTGACATCACCGAGACCCTTCATATTCATAGGAACAAAGCCTATCCGATCACTAGAGACCAGTGAGATCACGAGACCCTTCCTATATTCATGAGAAAACAGCCTATCCATTCAATAGAGACCAGTGACATCACCGAGACCCTTCATATTCATGAGAACACAGCCTATCCAATCACTAGAGACCAGTGACATCACGAGACCCTTCATATTCATGAGAACGCAGCCTATCCATCACTAGAGACCAGTGACATCACCGAGACCCTTCATATTCATGAGAACACAGCCTATCCGATCACTAGAGACCAGTGACATCACGAGACCCTTCATATTCATGAGAACACAGCCTATCCGATCACTAGAGACCAGTGACATCACGAGACCCTTCGTATTCATGAGAAAACAGCCTATCCATTCAATAGAGACCAGTGACATCACCGAGACCCTTCATATTCATGAGAACACAGCCTATCCAATCACTAGAGACCAGTGACATCACGAGACCCTTCATATTCCTGAGAACACAGCCTATCCAATCACTAGAGACCAGTGACATCACTGAGACCCTTCATATTCCTGAGAATACAACCTATCCAATCACTAGAGACCAGTGACATCACCGAGACCCTTCATATTCATGAGAACACAGCCTATCCAATCCCTAGAGACCAGTGACATCACCGAGACCCTTCATATTCATGAGAACACAGCCTATCCAATCACTAGAGACCAGTGACATCACAAGACCCTTCATATTCATGAGAACGCAGCCTATCCAATCCCTAGAGACCAGTGACATCACCGAGACTCTTCATATTCATGAGAACACAGCCTATCCAATCACTAGAGACCAGTGACATCACCGAGACTCTTCATATTCCTGAGAACACAGCCTATCCAATCACTAGAGACCAGTGACATCACCGAGACCCTTCATATTCATGAGAACACAGCCTATCCAATCACTAGAGACCAGTGACATCACCGAGACCCTTCATATTCCTGAGAACACAGCCTATCCAATCACTAGAGACCAGTGACATCACCAAGACCCTTCATATTCATGAGAACACAGCCTACCCAATCACTAGAGACCAGTGACATCACGAGACCCTTCATATTCATGAGAACGCAGCCTATCCAATCACTAGAGACCAGTGACATCACGAGACCCTTCATATTCATGAGAACGCAGCCAATCCAATCACTAAAGACCAGTGACATCACGAGACCCTTCATATTCATGAGAACACAGCCTATCCATCACTAGAGACCAGTGACATCACCGAGACTCTTCATATTCCTGAGAACACAGCCTATCCAATCACTAGAGACTGGTGACATCACGAGACCCTTCATATTAATGAGAACACAGCCTATCCAATCACTAGAGACCAGTGACATCACCGAGACCCTTCATATTCATGAGATCACAGCCTATCCATCACAAGAGAACAGTGACATCACCGAGACCCTTTATATTTTAATAAGAATGCAGGTTATCCATTTACTAGAAAGTCTAGTTCTTCAAGAAAAAAAAAAGGGTTAAAATTCACATAAAGAATACTAAAATGTCAGGAAGAAATAACAAAACTAATAATACATTTCCACACAAAACAAGTCAGGCGTCAAGGCAAACATGTACTGGTTTTAGTCCCGTTTTCTTCCTGTCTCCAAACAAAGCACAAGGTGCTGTAAAGGTTTGACATGAAGCGTGCCCTGGCAGGTCGCCACAGCTGATCCACGCAGACAATAGTGGGTGAGTGGCAGGCAATGCAGGGGACACACAGAACAATTCCGATGAGCGTGGGAGACTGTGTGTCACAAAGCCTGTGATATCAGATTATATTAATCCTCTATGCCTGGTGTACCCGAGACAGACGTTGTACACAAGTTATCCAACTCCCATTATTGTTGCTAAATTGTAAACCATAAAAGACCTACTGGAAATTTTTGTACGTCTAAAAGGCACTGGAAAAACATTTATACTGATAGCAATGAACAGCATCGTCTAAAACAGCCTTTCACAACCTTTTTGCTCCGTGGGACCCAGTGCCAGGACATGTTCATCCAGCACTTAGGGCAAAGATGGAAAATGAATATCCCCCACCCCCGCCAAATTGATATCTCCCCCCCCCCCCCAGCAGATCTCCCTTTAGATCAGGTGTCCCTAGTAGAGTCCCCTTTAACATCAGGTGTTCCAGGTAGTGCCCCCATGCTTCCAAGTTGCTGCTGGCACTGGCAGATCGGTACTCACTGGAACTGGCAGGCCAGTACTCATAGTGTCTCCTTCCTCTCTCCAGTCATGTGACAGGAAGCATACAGTCTGCCCTCATTCCTCAGCAGTGCCACGCTGAGACTGAAGACAGTTCTCTGCCCCATAAAGGCTGGATGGAGGAGAAAGTCAGATCCTCCCTCTAGCAGCACCTAAAGGCTGGTGCTCCTTCTGACAGGAGTGACACTGCAGTCACACCTGTCAGCAAAGAGAGGGACGAGTAACCCTTAATCAGGTGTCCCCAGTTGAGTCCCCTTTTACATCAGGTTTACCAAGTAGTGTCCGCCTTTAACTCAGGTGTCTCCAACAGAGTCCCCCTTTACATTGTGTCCCTAATAGAGTCCCCCTTTACATCAGGTTTCCCCATGCTTCCAATTTGTCCCCCCACCCTTTTCTACCTTTTACCAGATTGGTACTCAATGCAACAGTCAGATCAGTAATCACAGTGTCTCCTTGCTCTCCACAGTTATGTGACATGTCACATGACATGGGAAGAGGAAGGAGGACACAGGCTGCCCTACCTCTTCAGCAGCGACTTGCTGAGACTGAGGACAGTTCTCTGTCTCAGCTCTGACTCCTTTCCACCCCATGCAAATTGGAGGGAGGAGAAAGCCAAATCCTCCCTCCAGCAGCAGCTACCGGCCACTGCTCCTTCTGACAGGAGTGACACTGCAGCTATCCCTGTCAGTAAGGAGCGGGGCGAGTGGCCACATGAAAGCACCCGACCCAACACAGCACCCAAAGAATGTACTTGCTCCACCCCCCCCCCCCCCCATTTGCCCCAGCCCTGGACCCTTTGAATAATTTTCACCTGCAATTTATGGTTCATTATCATGAACAATTAAAGAAAGTTCTCAACAAATTTAATGTGATAATTATGTTACCAACCCCTTCAAAATAATTTTCAGTAATTATCTTGAAATGCACAACAACTGCATATATATAAAAAAAAGAGGCCAGCATTAAAAATTGTGATGTCCACCGATGTTAGTACTCATTGTAGAAGTGTGCCCTTACATTGGTGGAAATTTGCCCCCTTGCATTGGTGGTCCGCCATTGTTCCTTGCTGAAGGAACCTATAACAACCTCAAGAGGAACCCTAGGGCTCCACAGTACATTGGTTGAGAAACACTGGTCTAAAACATAAAAAATAAAATAAAAATAAGATCAAGACTTTTTAGCAATGTTTCAATTGGCAGGAATTGGAGCTGAGGGAAATGTCAAGCACACTTTAACTACGCACTTAAAATTAGCAATACAAGGAAATATGAGAATTTGTACAAACATGCAATCTACCGATAAACTAAAGATTAACCTGTCCAATGCGCACAAACACTAATTATCTTGCCAAGATTTTTTGTTTTGTTTTTTCCCCTACTTTATACCTTTTGTTGAAAGAGCAAATTTCAACGGCCCTGAATAAAGCCGTTTCTTCAACTACAAGAAGGTGTAGGTCAAATGTAAGTAATGTGGAGATCTTAGGAAGGGCCTTGGAGGTCAAGATACACAACAGCTGAAGTTATACAAGACAGGAAAAAGAATTACTCGAAATCCTTCGCGGCTGCCGAAGAAATAGGACCTGAATCCACCCGGATTAATGGTCCCAGAAGACACCATGTCCTCAGAATGGTTTATTTTTTGATGCATGTTAAATGGAGCCACGACCTTCATCCGCTACGTGGTCACATTGGGCAACTCGCCAAGCCGCCCAATGAAAACGCAGGCAACTAAGGACATAGGGGAGATACATTTCTAAAAATGTAACTATTGTAGTTACAGCATCATATTAAGAAGGAAAAATGATACAAAGCTGAAACACGATTCATACAACCAATACAAACACATTATACATTGTGACTGAACAGAGTATACTGTGCATAAGGCTCTGTTCACACAGTAGGCGGCACGACTTGCAGCGCCGCGACCTGCCGCGACCTCAGCGGCGACTTGCAAAACGACTTCTGTATAGAAGTCAATGCAAGTCGCCCGAAGTCGCCGCAAAAGTAGTACAGGAACCTTTTTTTCTAAGTCGGAGCGACTTGAGTCGCTCCTATTAGAACGGTTCCGTAGTACAGAACGGGGAGCGACTTGTCAGGCGGCGAAGTCGCCTGGACAAGTCGCCCCTGTGTGAACCGAGCCTAATGCTGCACTCATATAGAATGTTGGTTCTCTTCTCCAAGGACATCGATTGAGTCGGCCATACACTTGCAAAATTTCATTTGTAAATGTTTGTTTTAGGCTCGGTTCCCACTACTGTGATGTGATTTAGATGCAATTTGCAGTGCAATTATGTAGTGCGACTTTGGTGGTGTTTTGGGTGTGGTTTGCATATTCTTTAGGGGGCAAATCTCACCAAAGTAGCAAAGGGCCCTTTCCCAAAGTCACCTTTCCAGCTGCGCTGCATTGATGTGAATGGGAACCATTGAAAGCAATGCTATTTCCAGTGTCATGCGATTCACTGCGACCAACGTCACATCTGAAATTGCTTCAGTGTGACTGTGAACCAGGCCTAGAACTTATTATTTGAGTTTTTAATAGTTAGTGGGGGTCAAATCGTCAAGTGTTTACCACCCCAGTGAGGAAAACATTCGAAGGAGCGATATGGAAAACGTTTCTTGGGCAAACTAACGGCTAACAGTAAATGTGGTTTTAGTTCAGTAAAGTCCATTCACTACAAAATTGAATCTTAAACTGCTGGAGGACTCTGCTCCTTCCCCTATAACTCTCCTCTCCTGAAATACTCTGCACTGCTGGAGGACTCTGCTCCTTCCTCTATAACCCTCCTCTCCCAAAATACTCTGTACTGCTGGAGGACTCTGCTCCTTCCTCTATGACTCTCCTCTCCCAAAATACTCTGCTCTGCCCGAGGACTCTGCTCCTTCCTCTATAACCCTCCTCTCCTGAAATACTCTGCTCTGCCGGAGGACTCTGCTCCTTTCTCTATAACTCTCCTCTCCCAAAATACTTTGCCGGAGGACTCTGCTCCTTCCTCTATAACCCTCCTCTCCTGAAATACTCTGCTCTGCCGGAGGACTCTGCTCCTTCCTCTATAACTCTCCTCTCCCGAAATACTCTGCTCTGCCAGAGGACTCTGCTCCTTCCTCTATAACTCTCCTCTCCCGAAATACTCTGCTCTGCCGGAGGACTCTGCTCCTTCCCCTATAACTCTCCTCTCCTAAAATACTCTGCTCTGCTGGAGGACTCTGCTCCTTTCTCTATAACTCTCGTCTCCTGAAATACTCTGCACTGCTGGAGGACCCTGCTCCTTCCTCTATAACCCTCCTCTCCTGAAATACTCTGCACTGCTGGAGGACTCTGCTCTTTTCTCTATAACTCTCCTCTCCTGAAATACTCTGCTCTGTAGGAGGACTCTGCTCCTTCCTCTATAACTCTCCTCTCCTGAAATACTCTGCTCTGCTGGAGGACTCTGCTCTTATCTCTATAACTCTTCTCCCCTGAAATACTCTGCTCCTTCCTCTATAACTCTCCTCTCCTGAAATACTCTGCTCTGCTGGGGGACTCTGCTCCTTCCTCTATAACTCTCCTCTCCTGAAATACTCTGCTCTGCTGGAGGACTCTGCTCTCTTCTCTATAACTCTCCTCTCCTGAAATACTCTGCTCTGCCGGAGGACTCTGCTCTCTTCTCTATAACTCTCCTCTCCTGAAATACTCTGCTCTGCCGGAGGACTCTGCTCCTTCCTCTATAACTCTCTTCCCCCTACCACTAATACTCTGCACTGCTGTACACATTTGTATGCAGGTTGCTCAGATCAATTATTAATCAAACCCTCCAAAATTATGACATTTTACAAATGAGTAAAATGTCTAAAACTTTTATGAGGAAAGCGGCTGGTTCTGCAGTTGTGAATCCTCGCCGGGTCCTGAGCGGTGTGAGGCATTAATAAGGTGTGGTGAGATGTAATCAGACCCTCGTTGGCTGTACAATGAAGAACTGCTGATGGGACTGTGATAAGACGGCAGTTCCCAGGCGTGATTTATGTTCTGCTTCATCGTGCAATCATAGAATCACTCGCTCGTACATTGTGCTGGAAACGCATCGCTGAACAGATCCCTGCACTCAAAAATGGCAAAATAATGATGACATTTTATGTTCTGCTAATATACAATCATGTATAAAGAGTGCAGGTACAATGGGGACCGCACAAGTCCCGAGGACCGTCGTCTATTCGAACCGCGTTTTTCCCGTGAGAATCGGACCGTAGGGCCACAGGGAGCGTCAGCACCATCAGACCCAAAAATGAAAGAAGCTGCAAAGAATCTCCATACCGGCACACTGAATCGCATCTGCCCTGGAAATGGGCCATTCCAGATTTAGGCTGGGTTCACACTGCAGCGGTTTATGAGAACGGATGTGATTCGCACCGCACTGCAGTGCAAATCACAGATAGTATGGCTGAATTTGCATCGCACACGGCCCAAACTTGCACAGGACCCTTTTTTTGGTCTGCAGCAGAATCAGATCGCATGGTATCATTGGTATCAGTGGGAGGAATAGTGCCCCATCATTGGTGTCAGTGGGAGGAATAGTGCCACATCGTTGGTGTCAGTGGGAGGATTAGTGCCCCATGATTGGTGTCAGTGGGAGGATTAGTGCCCCATCATTGGTGTCAGTGGGGGGAATAGAGTCCCATCATTGGTGTCAGTTGGAGGAATAGTGCCCCATCAGTGGTATCAGTTGGAGGAATAGTGCCCCATCAGTGGTATCAGTTGGAGGAATAGTGCCCCATCAGTGGTATCAGTTGGAGGAATAGTGTCCCATCATTGGTATCAGTGTCAGGAATAGTGCCCCATCATTGGTATCAGTAGAAGGAATAGTGCCCCGTCATTGGTATCAGTGGGAGGACTAGTGCCCCATCATTGGTATCAGTGGGAGGAATAGTGCCCCATCATTGGTATCAGTGGGAGGAATAGTGCCCCATCATTGGTATCAGTGGGAGGAATAGTGCCCCATCATTGGTATTAGTGGGAGGAATAGTGCCTCAAGGGCTGGACAAAGACAAGCAAAGGGCCACATCTGGCCCTCGGGCCACAGTTTGGAGACTCCAGTACTAGATGGAAAAACTGCGAGCGATAAAGGAAACACGGGGGGTTTGGTTCTCACCCAGCTCTCATTAAGTCATTTTTCTTTTCTCCATTGTGAGTAACAGAAGCCTCTCGGAATCCCCTCCCTGCGCTGCTATATAAAGGTAAAGTGTTTAGATGGACATACCGTCCCGGCCTGGACCTGCTGCTTTCCATTACAGACACCTCGGCGAGAGCACCATTTGGCAGAGCCCAAACGCAGCTTACTTCCATCTCACAGTGCTGAGTGTGCAGGTTCAATAGTTCACCCCGCTCGGCGGAGTAGAAATCTGGAGCTATTACGTCCCCTTATTACCAAAGCAGCCCTGGAAGAACGATGAGATTTCAGCGCGATAGGAAATCCCAGGATGGGGCCAGCGCTTAGAAGATTGGTTCGCACGGGAAAAAGAGCCGATCCCCCGTCCCGCTAAGCCACTAAAACGATCAAAATCAACTCCACTCCATAATAAAATGGTGACATCACAGAGGGAAGCTCATGTGAAATATCAGTTTTTCTGAGCCTTTTATATACAAAGGCTTTGATGAGAATGAAGACGCTCATCCTAAAGCTGGATAACCTTGTATCAATTTTGTTTCAATATTTTTATTTCTATTTTATGGATCTGATAAAAACTTTCAGTTGTATTTGGAAGTATTTTCTTTTCAACTGACGCACTTCAATCGAAATCACCCGAATTATGAAAGTTTTTTTTCTATACATTGGGGGGAGATTTTCCTAAAACTGGAGCACTCTGAATCTGGTGCAGTTGTGCATGGGAGCCAATCAGCTTCTAACTTCAGCTTCTTCAATTAAACTTTTACAATAAATCCTGGAAGCTGATTGGTTCCTGTGCAGAGTTGCACCTGATTTTGCTTGCTCAATTTTTTGTAAATCTCCCCCATGGTTTGCTATACCGCACACAATGCAAACGAATTGGGGGAATTTCCAGCCCGTCTGCCATTTCCTTTTCAACTCAAATTTAAAGAAACAGGGATAAGAAACAGAGCGATCGTTCCCTCTGTATAGAGCCTTGTCAACACAGGGCCCTGGGCTGTGATTGGACACAGCCGATCAGCAGGTTACCGACAGTGGCTGGGAAAGGTTAACATCTAGGGGCAATCAAGGCCCCATGTGTAATGTGAGTAAAATGTGATAGATCGATTTGTTTCTTATCCCTGCAAAGCAGAGGAAAGAAACAAAGCAATCATTCCCTCTGCATAGAGCCCTGTGTTATGTGTCAACACAGGGCTCTGGGCCGTGATTCCACACAGCCGATCAGCAGGTCCCAGCCATGAATGATTGGTTGGGATCTGCTGACAAACGATCACTGTGTCAAATCACAGAGGAGAAGGCTGGCAGGGGGCTCGCCCAAAACCTGGAAAAACAGGGGGCTGCGTATGGGTACGCTGTTGTGCCTGTAGGAGCCATCACAGTATATGTACTGCGAATTTGTATGTTTCTCATAATTTGTGTACGGATAGCTGTGCCTCAAAAGTCCCATTCCAAACTGATTTTTGTAAATGCTTCCAATAGGGGACAGAATACTCAACGCCACCCCCCCCCCCCCCCCAACATTTCAACTTGAGAATGAGGGACATTTCAGGGCCAGGGTTAAACAAAATCTGGGCTTCCTTGTACCTTTAAAATAGGCTTTGATTGCTATGCCACATTTTGCAGGAAGGAAGGATCATTACGGAACATGAAAAGCTGCAAGGAAGGATCACTATGGCATGGAAGACAGGAAGCAAGGATCACTGTGGCACATGGAAGACAGGAAGGAAAGATCACCATAGCACATGGAAGGCAAGAAGGATCACTATAGCACATGGAAGGTAGGAAGGATTACTATGGCATATGGAAGGTAGGAAGGATTACTATGGCATATGGAAGGCAGGAATGATCATTATGGCACAGGGAAGGCAGTAAGTTTCATAGTTTCATAGTAAGTTAGGTTGAATAAAGACACCAGTCCATCCAGTTCAACCTGAGTGAGTGTCTACAATTGTCCCCATCCCTGTACATTGCACACTCATGTTGGTCCGTACCCTCAAGGAGCCCACAATCCAAGGTCCCCATTCATATCCTAGGGCCAATTTTGAACAGAAGCCAATTTACCTACCTGCATGTCTTTGGATTGTGGGAGGAAACCGGCACAGGGAGAACATGCAAACTCCAGGCAGGTAGTGTCGTGGTTGGGATTTGAACCAGCGACCCATCTTACTGCTAGGTGAGAGTGCTAACCACTACACCACTGTGCCGTGTAAGGATCACTATGGCACATGGAAGGCAGGAAGGATCACTGTGGCACATGGAAGGCAGGAAGGAAGGATCACTATGGCACATGAAAGGTAGGAAGGATCTATTATTATGACACATGGAAGGCAGGAAGGATTACTATGACACATGGAAGGCAGGATCACTATAGCACATGGAAGGCAGGAAGGATCACTGTGGCACATGGAAGGCAGGCAGGAAGGATCACTATGGCACATGAAAGGTAGGAAGGATCTATTATTATGACACATGGAAGGCAGGAAGGATCACTATGGCACAAGGAAAGGCAATAAGGATCACTATGGCACATGGAAGGATCACTGTGGCACATGGAAGGCAGGAAGGAAGGATCACTGTGGCACGTGGAAGGCAGGAAGGAAGGATCACTATGGCACATGATAGGTAGGAAGGATCAATTATTATGACACATGGAAGGCAGGAAGGATTACTATGGCCCATGGAAGGCAGGATCACTGTAGCACATGGAAGGAAGGAAGAAAGAAATGGGAGAGTTCCACTCTCGTGACGTTGGCCGTCTCCAGAATCTCAGGCAGCAACATCCTGGGCACTGCTTTAAAATTTCCGCCCACAACCCATTCATAGCCACAGGATTGGCTGCACACCGGGGGTTGTGGGCAGGCACAGGAGGAGGATGAGGAGGAGATGGAGCTGTCCTAGCTCCCATTGTAGAGCAGGCAGGCGAGCTGGCGGGTGAGTGGGTAGGGGGGCTGTGCTGGCGGGTCACTGAGCAAATCTCAGCCTTGACAGCTGCCGCACAGCGCGGCGCGTGGCGTGGCGGACTAGTGGAGTCAAGCGCCGGGGAACTTGTTCCGGCACTGGGCTCCACTGTGGGATTCCTTCCAGATTCGCAGGACACCAGGAATTACTTGAACTTCCAGGACGGTCCCGGCAAACCCCGGGATGGTTGGGAGGTATGCTCAATGCTACTGTATATTGCTGTAATCAGCGGCAAGCTTGGCATCAAATACAACTGATTCTGACCAGCTACATGGGTGGCTGAGGCTGAAAACCAAGCATAAGAATGTGATGTTGTCCAATAGTTTGCAGTCCAGGACAGCCCGAGATTAAGTCCTAGCAAGTCCTTAGTGCACCCCGATTACTCGGCACAAACAGCTCCCTTCCTGCAGTGTTAAATTCATTCTTGTAGCAATCACAGATTTTATGTCTGCAGAGCTCAGCGATGAACGGCCCCTTTGTACTGTACAGCACTGTATAAAAAGAGAGCGAGAGACATAAAACCCATTTCCTTTCAGTGGAAATTTTCCACCTGCGGATCAGCGTTAGGTGAATGGCGGCATTATTCCGGCAGTCCCTAATTCCTACCGCTCGGTTACAGTACCCCCGGACACATGTTATTGCCTGATTGCTCTATCTATACAGACACTTGGCACCGGGCAGCGGTGATTTCCTTAAGGCCGCTGTTGGTCACCCTCCAAAACGTCCATCACTTTGTTAAAGGCTTGACACTGTACGCCGGGCCGGACCATCGCCTGTCGTGTGCGCACTTCATGTTGTGAAGAAATAGAGGAGACTTTGAGAGGCAGCTTAGGGATTGTTAGAAAAGGCCCACAATGATCTTATAGAACGTGAACAAACCACCGTAGGGGGTGGGTCGGGGAGGAATTAACAGAATCAAAGAAAGAGTAGACCCTGGGCATAGTGCAATATTTGCAAGCAAAGTAAATGACCTATACGTACAACAACCTGAACATATGGGGTTTAGCACTCAGACAGCCTGCATGTTGGGTAGGTGCGGCCGCAGTGGACACACTGAGGTTCGGAGTGCAGTAACCAATTTTTTGAAGAACTTGCAAACAGTACAACAACTCGGCGGGGGAGCTCACCCGAATGGGATCTTACAGTCAATGGAGCGGAAGACAGTACTTTACAAGGTGGGTGGAGAGTGGCCTGACCAGTCCAACCCAAAAGGGAGCTCGATGAAGTGCAGAATTAGACCCTGAGCTATCACTATCCTCTGGAACCGCTCCCTGCCTTTTGCGGTCCCTGATGGGCATGCTCTCCCTCCACTAGCCAAAACCTGGGGGCAGGGACCTAAAAAGACTCTGCTTGACCCAAGATGGCCTCCAGGGTCAACTGGATGCAATGTAGCCAACTGGAACACTGCTCCAGGGAACCATAGAGAAACCAAGTTTCCATCGACTTCCCTTCCAGCTGCAGTACCGCTCTGGACAAGCGCCACCTACAGTGGAGAAAATAGACTACACCTGTCTACACGCACCTGCAAACATCAGGTACTTGTCATTCCAGAGACTGCCCAACAAGATGGCGAAGGCCTGTAATAGTTATCATTCTCCAGAACTTTACCCAGGGGTCATGGGGGGGGGGGGGGGGGGTCTCGCTGCCTGCTGATCTCAATAAGTGCCATTCACCGAAACCCTGAATGCATATTAATCACAGTACAAAGTCCTGTATATGGAATCCAAGCATGTCCAACCTGGCACCTTGGGACTTGTACTCAGTAGCAAGTAGAAGTCCATGGATACCTCCAGGGTTGGGACAAAAGGGGGCAAGGAGAGGCAGCTGCCCTGGATGCAGTGTCTCTATGTCTTTAGGGAAGCACTACGAGCAGCCCGTACAGTACATTCAATTGAGCTGAGAGCTTGCCCTCACCCCTTTCCAACGGTTACGGACTAGCTCTGCTGCCTGAGGGCTGTTCTGCCTGACCGGAGTTGCCAAAGCAGTGATGTCTCCGATGGTGAGGTCCGTGGTGAGGCACTTCGGAAGTGCCGTTCGCACCAGGTACTGCCACCCTGGGGGACCCAACTTTTCTTTTTGCTGCGCTTTGCAACTGTCAAACAGACAGCATCGGCGTGGTGCTAGTATCATGCATCCCAGCAGAAGACTATCAGAGGAACCCATATCGGGGAAGGGGGACCAGAGTTTGGCATCTTCACTTTGGGCAATAACCTTGGATAACCTTGCCTCAGACGCTGGTCACCTCCACAACAGAAAATAATCTTAGTCCTTGTACACGCGGTCGGACATTCTGACAACCAAATCCGTTGGATTTTGTCCGACGGATTTTGTCCAAAACTGTTGCATACACACGGTCGGACAAAGTTGTCGGAAAATCCGATTGTACATAACGTGACGACGTTATTTCGTTACGACGGGACTACGTTCAGGCTAGTAGCCAATAGCTTTGGTCTAGGAATTTGATCTGAGCATGCGTGGCACTTTGTCCGTCGGAGTAGGCTACACATGATCGGAGTATGTCCGATCGGAGCATTTTGACGGAAAATTTTACCGGCAAGTTGGAAAAGTTGGTCCGTCGGATATTCCGACGGAAACAGTCCGATGGAGACAGCACACAGTCGGAATATCTGACAAAATGGTCCGATAGGACACATTCCGTCGGAATCTCCGACCGTGTGTACAAGGGCTAAGACACATAAGATGTAACACTCAGGGCAGCCAGAAAACAACAGACTTTCTACCAGAGATCAGAACACAAATGAAAAGTGGAGCTGAGAAAAAGTGAAACGCATCTAAATGGAATAATAGTCACAATGTTGCAAAAGGTTTTGTTGACTCCTGAACATCAAACCTACATGAGTTTACTTGACATCCCTTTCCAAAATCAAAGGCATATGGAATATACCCCCTTTCTTTGCAGGTGTAACAGCCCCTACTCTACGAGGAAGGCTTTGCACAGGGTTTTGGAAGGTGTCTATGGGATTTTGGGTCCATTTATGAGGTTGGCCTACTAATGCTGGTTGAGAAGATCTGGCTCACAATCTACTTTCCAATTCATCCCAAAGGCGCTTCATAAGGATGAGGTCAGGCCGGGCTCTGTACAGGACACTCGAGATCCTCTACACCAAACGTGTCAAACCGTGTCTTTACGGAGCTGGCTTTGTACACAGGGGCACACAGCCATGGTGGAACAGAAGAGGGTCTTCACCAAACTGTTACCATAGGGTTGAAGGTGCATGATTATCTAAAATGTCATGCTACACTGTAGACTTTTAAATTTGAATTAACTAAACGTATTCATTTAGAGCAGGGGTGCCCAACCAGTGGCCCGTGACCTCCTGCTCTGGTATGGCTGGTTGGCAAGCCCAGATCGCGGGTTCCCGACCCGGCATCCCAGAGCAGCAGTGTTTTGAATGAAGCTGATGGTAGAGGAAGCCAGCGGTTGCGTAGCAGAGCCACATAAGACAATGCTTCTTGTATAGCGCCACCTCCACAGGCAGAGTGATAACAAATGGCAAATGTCAATTCCACAAATTGAAGATTGTTATTAACTGGTATGTTCAATTCTATAATCACAGTGTATATATGGGCATATCTGTTCTGCAGTGGTTAAGGGGCTGCTTTCAAACTGCACTGAGCCATAGACCTCTGTTATTACCTACGGGTTTGGTGCGCTTTCAGAAAGTGCACAACACCTGCAGGATATAATAGAATTCTATGGCAAAGTGCAGCCAACCCACAGGAAAGCCAGAAGTGCACTGCTCTGGGTAGACCACAGCACATCAGTGTGAAAGCAACCTTAGGCCCCTTTCACATGATCGGTCCGACCCAATCAGACCTTCTATTCACCTCTAAAGAGCGGCAACAGACTTGTGTCCGTTTACATCTGCATACCTTCAATCCGATCCGCTAAAAGAAAAAAAAAACAGAAGGGGATCTGTTCCCTTCCATCTGGGCGGATCGGAGGGCCCATAAAGTAGAGTGGGCTGTGTCCATGTCCGCTCTGCATATGCGGAGTGTACACGGACCTGTTGTCCGTCCACTCCGCTCGTTGTGGCCCGCGACTGGTTACCAAGTCGCTTAAGTGGCCCTTACTCTTCAAAAGGTTGGGCACCCCTGATTTGGAGCATGTCCACATATATCTGGACATATTCTGTGTATCATCCAAATTATACTATTCTATAATTCCTGGTCACCAAACCTTCCTACAGCCTGTGCCCTCTATAGCTTCCATATGGATGATTAATGCACAAACACATATCAGATGGAACTTTGTAATGAGAAAAATTAAATAAATAGCTGTTATATTGCTCCTCAAACTTCATCCAAGCGACCTCAATGATATTTCTGTTCATTTTAAAGAATTAATTAATTTTGCGGTGTTTTTATTGATATAATAACATTTTCTTGGTACCCCTTTGTAGATACGGTCTCCTCTGCTGCCCGATCCCAACCAACAATGAGCTCGCTCCAGGAACATGTGCCTCTGTATGGATCTTCTTTGCTATACATTCTTATATAGAGGACCAATCATCTACGTGCGACTTTATCAAGAAACAGAATAAAATTTGGCCAGGAACCAGGTGGATGATGGCCGTATATTTGTTTTCTAGGGACACCCAGGTTAGCTTTGTCAGCATTCCTGATTGAGCTGGATATACTAAAGGCGTTTATACCAACGCACCTGGCCTTCATATACTTTAGAACTACAAATGCCAGATTTATTATAGTCGAAAAGATTTCAGTAGCTCCAAGACAATAGGGCTGTGCTGACATAAAGGTTGTCGGATTTCTGGTTACACCTATGATCAAGTATAATTAGCCATGTCAACAATTAAAACCAGGGATTAAAACCTTAACACCTAAAATCTATTTTAGAAGATGGCAGATAATCAACATGACATTGCACGTCAAGAACACTTCTTATTAATATCCTAAGTGCAGGGGTGGTTAAAGTGGTTGTAAACCCTTACAACCAACTGTGATTAACAGGTAAGCCTTAATAAGAAATATCTCCTAAACCTATATGGTTTAGGAGAAATTTGCCCGAAAACGGGCACCGCTGTCTACGGCGCATGAGACGTACACAGCGGCGCGCAGGCGCACTGAGTGTGGCATCGTCGATGACGAAGATGCCGCGCGTCTCGGTTCCCGTGCGCATGTGCGGGAGTGCCGTAATCGCGGCTTCGCCGAATGACAGCGGCGGAGCTACGAGACCCCACCGAGAAGATGGATGCGCCGGACTACAGGGGACAGCGGTGACTTTGCTGGCTCCTGTGTCAGGTAAGTGACACATAATGGACTACTATGCGATGCGATGCATAGTAGTCCATTATGCTTTACCTTTGCAGGGATGAAAGAGGAAGTAAACTCATCAGGGTTTACTTCCTCTTTAAGGCTTACCTGTAGGTTCAAGAAATATCTCCTAAACCTAAATTGTTTAGGAGATATTTGCCGAAAGACAGGCACCGCTGTCTACGGTGCATGCACCGTAGACAGCGGAGCACAGGCGCACTGAGCGCGCCACGGTCAACGGCGATATGGCGCGAGTGGCGGCTCCCGTGCGCATGCACGGGAGTGACGTCATCGCAGCTTCCTTGAATGACAGTGGCGGAGCGGCGAGACCCACCGAGAAGATGGATGCGGAGGACTACAGGGGACAGCGGTGACTTCGCTGGCTCCTGTGTCAGGTAAGTGACACATAATGGACTACTATGCGATGCGATGCGATGCATAGTAACCCATTATGCTTTACCTTTGCAGGGAATGAAAGAGGAAGTAAACCCATCAGGTTATAACAAAGGATTTATATAGCGCTAACAGTTTACGCTCTTTACAATGTAGGGGGGGGGGGGGGACAGTACAATTACCACACAGTTGAATACCGAAGGAATAGGCTGGCCTTGCTTATGGAGCTTACAATCTAAAAGATGTAGCAGAATACATTTTGGTCAAAATCTATGAAGAAATTAGATTTTTTTTTTATTTGATATATTTTATAGCAGAAAGTACAACTTTTTTTTTTTTTTTTTTGTTTTCTTTTTTCATTTATGTGGCAAAAAAATAAAAAAGGGGGGTAAAATCTTTCCGGAGCTGAAGTGGTTATATATCGCAAAGCACTGAGCAAGCTGTTGGCACAATATAAATCCTCCATAATAATAATTAAAATTTTAAGATTATTATTTAAAATAATTTTGAAATATAGACCCTTAGCGAATGCAAATTTGATCAGTTGTAAGATGACAGAAAGCGCTAAAACCAGCGCGCCGCCGTTCGGGTTTTTTTTTTTTTCTGTTAATATTCACCATTGTAGCGGACTTACAGGTACATTTCATTAGTAGAGCTTGACACGACCTGTCAGCATGCGAGCGCTGTAGTATTCCTGGGACTGACTGAAGGCCCCCGCTCGAAACAATCGCATCTTGTTCAGACACGTCGCCCCGTACAAGTCCTGTCAACATGACATAATCAGCTTTATTCACCTGAGCACAGGGGGGAGTTACTGACGTGATATTTAAGATGGCCAATTCCACGAAAATTACTTCTCGTCAGCCTGGAAATTAGTGGCTGCCAATCTCGGCGGGTAGACAGGTGCCGCTTAGAGGGAGCCGTGACAATAAACCGTTTGTTGCCTGACCTTGGTAATGCCCGACGCGTTGCTGCCTCCATCACTGTTATTAGCTTTAATTCCTCGCTGCCGCTGGAACCTTAAATAACAATTAAGATGTTAAAGTCGAGGGCTTTGGGTAATCTCTATCTCACCGGACAGGAAGGTAAAGGCGAACGCAATTATTTTGCGTTTCTCATAGCCATTTGTCTATTTTCGTATTTTTTTTTTTTGGGGGGGGGGATAAAATACAAAAGCGCAAATCCGTTTTAATTAAAAAGCGCGAGTCTGTTAAAATGAGAAGCTGTTGAAATCTCCGCCGGCAACAAATGAACGCTAACTATTCCCCGCAATGGAAAAGCAGACAGTGTTGTCAATGGTCGAAAACATTGATACGTTTTGTGCCTCCCCCTCCCCCACTTACCTCGCAATTTACAGGTGGTACAAAAAGTTCATCCCGCTTGAAAGACTCGTTGAAACATTTAAGCCCTTGTACACACTGTCGGACATTCCGATGGACAATGTCCGATAGGTCCGTGTTGTCGGATAATCCGACAGTGTGTGGGCTCCATCGGACTGTTTCCGTCCAAGTCCGACCAAGTTTTCCAGCTGGGCTATAAAATTTTCCAACAACATGAGCCGATCGGACATACTCCGATCATGTGTAGAGAATTCCGATCGGACAAAGTGCCACGCATGCTCAGATCAAATTCCTAGACCAAAGCTATTGGCTACTAGCCTGAACGTAGTCCCGTCCTAACGAAATTACGTCATCACATTAAGTACGATCGGATTTTCTGACAACTTTGTCCGACTGTGTGTATGCAACAGTTTCGGACAAAATCCGTCGGACAAAATCAGACGGATTTGGTTGTCGGAATGTCCAACCGTGTGTACAAGGGCTTAGAGTTAAAGAGGAAGTAAAGTCTTCCTCTTTAAATTGTACCTACAGGTAAGCCTATAATAAGAAAGCTGAGGCGACTAGCAGGTCAAGAGGGCTGGAGGGAATCTAATGCCACGTACACACGACTGGACTTTTCGACGGGCTAGGTCCGACGGTCTTCCCGACGGACTTTCGGCGGAGTTCCGATGGACTTTCCGAATGAACGGACTTGGCCACACACAATCACATCAAAGTCTGACGGAATCGAAAGTGATGATGTACAACCGGACTAGAATAAGGAAGTTCATAGCCAGTAGCCAATAGCTGCCCTAGCGTTGGTTTTCGTCCATCGGCATGCAAACGAGCGGATTAATCCATAGGAACTGGGTCCGGTGGAAAAATTTGAAACGTGTTCTATTTCTAAAGTCCGTCAGATTTTTGGACAGCAAAGGTCCGATGGAGCCCACACACGATCGAATTGTCTGACGGATTCGTTCCGTCAGACCTCTGCTGTAGAAAAGTCCGGTCGTGTGTAAGCGGTAAAACTAATCTCACCGGACGGGACAGATTCGTCTTAGATTCTCCAGGAATCTTGGGTTTTTACACTAATGCCACGTACACACGATCGGAATTTTGGTCGGAAAAAGCTCTGATGGTTTTCCCGACGGGATTTCGCTCAAGCTGTCTTGCATACACACGCTCACACCAAATTCCAACCATCAAAGACGCGGTGAGGTACAACACATACAATGGGACTAAAAAAAAAGGAAGTTCGGTGAGTTTTTGAACGTCGGAATTGCGTACACACAAACGGATTTTCGGATAGGAACTTTTTCCGACCCCGAAAAATTGAGAACATGCTCTCAATCTTTTGCTGCCCGAAATTCGCCCAGCAAAAGTCCACACACGATCACCTTTTCCGACCGAAAGCTCTCATCGGTCTTTTGCTGGCCGAATTTCTGATCATGTATACGCGGCATAAGAGTGGTGTAAGAACCCAAGGTTCCTGGAGATCTCGTATTGAGAGGCCAGGGAGTGGGCTGCATCTGATGCGGCTGAGTGAGCCAAGAGTAGTTGGGTGAGTCAGGTCTAAGAGACCAAAGTAAAGAGAGCAGCGGTGCCACTGAAGGCAAGAGAAGCCAGGTGGCTTAGTATTTACTGTTGACGGTTTCACTATTGGAAAACCCAATAACAGTGGGCTGCCATGCCCTAAAATACAGTTTGGACTGGCACAACTCGTTGAAAAACGGATCTACCACATGAACATATGCACCCACATGCAATCACTAAACCCAAAAATGAAATATCCATGCATATAGTTAGAACCATAATGAGTCACCACATGGCCCAACAATCTACATATGAAGTGTGTGTGATGGTCAATACCGCCTTAAGCTAAAGTGAACATGTCCATAAGAGTTCTCACTCATCCAGGTAATGGTATAGCTAAAATTAAATCACATTCAAAAGGAATTGTGATGTCTAAGACATTTTGATACTTATCAGAACTGAGGAAGTCACCTTGATGAACCACAAGAGGTCTTCAAAATTACTGAAGAAGTCCAGCTGAATGTGACCAACTACTACTAGTTTAAGTGAACCTGTTGCATTGCCCTGCATATTTTACTTGAAGGGTCTTGCATTATCCTTAAAACTCTACCCTTGTATCAAACATAGATACAGATCCAAAGGGCTCTCCTGCACAGTTCGGCGTTGTAGACGCCACGTCTCAGCAGCAGCCATTTTGATGGAGGTCTACTAGACAGAAGTGCAGCCCAGGAGAGGCTGAGACATCTTTCTTCTTTTGACAAGGAAAGGGGGGAGAGAAAAGGAATAGAGGTCCATAAAAATGAAGATGGCTTTCTTGACAAGCCTCACATACCGCCGCGTCAAGGCTTGAAAAGCGTTCTCAGCGAACAGATGCCGGCAGTCACGAGACATTTCAGTCTCTATCTCTTGTGTTTACATGACATCACTCTCTGGCAAGCTGCAAAATAGCCGGACTGTTTGAATCTTCACCCTTAACAGCGGTGACAAACACAAGGCCCTGCAATCTGGTAATTAATTCAAGCAAAATTGAGATTCCACTCAGGGTCTGCATCCTTCTATGCTCTTCTTTGTCAGCCAATGGCACAGCAACCGGAAAAAGCCATTCACTTAACAGTCAGAAACAAAAGGCTGAGCCGGCCGGGGAGTATTTTTTCTTCTCTATCTGGAAGATATCCAAAAGTCGGAGGAGCTGGGATGCGGAGGGGGGAATGCTGCCACAGGCATCCGGAGGAAGGTTTGGGTCTTGTCTTGTGGCAGATGTAGCATTCAATCATCAAATATTTCTTTAGCATTCCGAATGGGCAAAGTGACAGGTTCTCTTAATAGGACCCTCTCTACTCACCTACCTATACTTACCTTCCTTGGTCTTCCTTGCTGCTCTGTTCCTCTGTGCCAGAAAACATTAATCACTTACAGATATTGAGGAGCGCATGGCCTTCCCTTCCTCCAAGGATGCAGTGCCTAGGCCCGAGTGGCGTCAGGCTCAAATGCTGTGCCATTTTTTTTTTAAATGCCAACTTACCTGGTGGTTGAGTTTTGCACATTTCAGATAATCAGTAGATTCAGCGTTAATTCATTGGGTGAGCAGAAATCAGTGGAGGGGTCAGCAGAGAGGGGTGGAGGACTGAATGTAAGCCAGTCCTCCAGTTGGCAGAGAGGAGTAGCAGATACTGAGCGGTTGGAAGCTGGATGAGTCTGGAGGCAGGCTCGGGAAAAGTCCTGAAGGTGAGCATGGGAGGAGGTGACAAGGCAACTAGAGAGCAGGAGGTATTGGGAGGTATTTTGAGACCATGTTAGTGATGTAGCTGGGGGGAGAGTTTTGGATGGGTTCGTAAGTTGTTCGTATTTTAGTTGGGTAAGCGGAAGCCAATGGAGAAATTGGCAGAGTGGGGTAGAAGACACTGAATGGAAGCCAGTGGAGGGATTGGCAGAGAGGGGTGTATGACACTGAACAGAAGCCATTGAAGGGATTGGCAGAGAGGGGTGGAGGACACTGAACAGAAGCCAGTGAAGGGATTGGCAGAGAGGGGTGGGGGACACTGAATGGAAGCCAGTGGAGGGATTGGCAGAGAGGGGTGGATGACACTGAATAGAAGTCAGTGGGGGAATTTGCAGAAAGGGGTGGAGAGCACTGAATGGAAGCCAGAGTATGGATCAGCAGAGAGGGGTCAAAGATACTGAATGGAAGCCAGTGGAGGGATTGGCATAGAGGGTTGGAGGACACTGAATGGAAGCCAGCGGAGGAATTGACAGAAAGGGTTGGAGGACACTGAATGGAAGCCTGTGGAGGGGTTGGCAGAGAGGAGTAGCAGATACTGAGCGGTTGGAAGCTGGATGAGTCTGGAGGCAGGCTCGGGAGAAGTCCTGAAGGTGAGCATGGGAGGAGGTACAAGGTAACTAGAGAGCAGGAGGTATTGGGAGGTATTTTGAGACCATGTTAGTGATGTAGCTGGGGGAACAGTTTTGGATGGGTTTGTAAGTTGTTAGTATTTTAATTGGGTAAGTGGAAGCCATTGGAGAAATTGGCAGAGAGGGGTGGAGCACACTGAATGGAAGCCAGTGGAGGGATTGGCAGAGGGGGGTGGAAAACACTGAATGGAAGCCAGTGTAGGGATCAGCAGAGAGGGGTGGAAGATACTGAATGGAAGCCAGTGGAGGGATTGACAGAGAGGGGTGGAGAACACTGAATGGAAGCCAGTGTAGGGATCAGCAGAGAGGAGTGGAGGACACTGAATAGAAGTCAGTGGAGGGATTGGCAGAGAGGGGTGGAAGATACTGAATGGAGGCCAGTGGAGGAATTGGCAGAAAGTAGTGAAGGACACTGAATGGAAGCCAGTGGAGGGATCAGCAGAGAGGGGTCAAAGATACTGAATGGAAGCCAATGGAGGGATTGGCAGAGAGGGGTGGAGAACACTGAATGGAAGCCAGTGTAGGGATCAGCAGAGAGGTGTGGAAGATACCGAATGGAGGCCGGTGGAGGAATTGACAGAAAGGAGTGGAGGACACTGAATGGAAGCCAGTGGAGGGGTTGGCAGAGAGGGTTGGAGGACGCTGAATGGAAGCCAGTGGAGGGATTGGCGGAGAGGGGTGGCGTTCACTGAATGGAAGCCAGTGGAGAAATTTGCAGAGAGTATCAGACACTGAGTGGTTGTTAAGGTTGATGAGTCTGACGGCAGCATTCATGATGGACTGACGGGGGGATAGCCTATGTGAGGGTAAGCCAATGAGGAGGGAGTTGCAGTAGTCGAGGTGGGACATGACCAGGGAGTGAATTAGGAACTTTGTGATGTGGTTAGGAAGAGGAGCATTTTGGAGATGTTGCTTAGGTTGAGGCAGCAGGCTTTTTACAGTGATTGGATGTGGGGCCGAAAGGCCGAGATCAGAGTCCAGGATTTTACTTAGAACCTTGGCATGCGGGGATGGGTTTATAGTTGAGCCGTTGATTTCACGGGAGGAAATATTATGAGCTCAGTTTTGGATAGGTTGAGTTTGAGGAAGTGGTGTGACATCCCGGCTGATATGTCTGTTAGTAAATTAGTAATGCGTGAGGAGACCGATGGAGTGAGCTGAGGGGTAGTGAGAGATATTTGGGTGTCGTCAGCATAGAAATGGCATTCTTTTTTTTTTTTTTTAATCCTTCCTTTAGAATCACTTTAAGCTTCTTTGTCTTGAGAATTATGTTCCCGTGTACGAAGCAAAGGATGTCTGGGCTTCCACAAAAGTTCATTTAACACTGAAAGTCGCCCGACAAAAGACGAATGCCGATTGGCCGGCTGGACTTTCCTCTATCGAGTATTAAACGTGCCTGTTATAACTCGGTCAAGAGATTCCAACCATGAAAGAAAGCGGTGCCAGCCTGCAGTTATTAACGGGCTGCGTGAATTAATCTGTGTAAATCTCGAGCACACAATTTACAACAAGGCCACACAGCGAATGGAGGGAGTTTGAAGGACCTTGTCTCCACTCACACGCCACAAAACAAAGCTCATATTCACAGGCAGCCCGTGAATTGTGCCCTTCACACAAGCCGCCTTTGCTGGGAAAAAGGAGATGTGGAACGCACTCTAATTTTAGATATGAAATATTACCACCCAAGAAATTAACTCGTTAGCCTGATATCTAAAAGTCAATGAGATACGGTCAGTAGACGTCTCCATGTACTTATTCTTCTTTGTACTCAACAAGCTATAGGCCAACCCAAGGCCTTAAAATTTGGGTTGGGAGTCCCATCAGAAATACGAGTCGGTATCCAAACCAAAAAAAAAACAGAACCTCAACTGCGGACCTAAATAGTAAAAAAAAAAATGAACAAAATAGCCCAACTGGCACAATTCTCTGTGGTATATTCCCAGAAGGGAAAAACCGATTGGGTGATGATGGAAAATCGAATCCAATCTAAGGTTCTCCATTCTACCTTCTGGCTTTTAGGAAAAAACTCAAGACTTGCCTCTTTTAGCAGATGATCAAAGCTCGCCACAGTGCCTAGAGGCGATTCAGTTCGCATTGTGCGCTATACAAGTATTTCATTCATTCATACCTTAGATTACTTAGTGTGGCAAGTGCCAAGGCATAGGCCGTCTATCCACCCAAAGCGGAAGTAAACCCATCCATAAAACAGTTCAGTTTATGGCACGTAAACTACGTTTAATTTTTCCGAAGTTACAAATTTATTCAAAATAACACATTTCGTTCAGAACGAATGACCCGAAAAAAAATACGTAAAAAAACAAAACAAATGAAACTAAAACAATTGAATTTTTTGGCCGTGCGTGACTAATGCCGCGCACACATGACCGGACTTTGTAGCTGAGCTCCGCCGGACTTTCAAAACGAACGGACTTGGCCACACGCGATCACTCCAAAAGTCTGTCGGATTCTAAGGTGATGACGTAGAATAAGGAAGTTCATAGCCAGTAGCCAATAGCTGCCCTAGCGTCGGTTTTAGTCCGTCGGACTAGCACACAGACGACCGGATTTTTTGACCGGACTCCAAGTCCGTCGGAAAGTTTGGAAGCAAGTTTTATTTCTAGGTCCGCCGGACTTTTGGGAAGAAAAAGTCAGCTGGAGCCCCACACACGATCGAATTGCCCGATGGATTCCAGTCCGCCGAAAAAGTCCGGTCGTGTGTACGCGGCATAAGATTTACAAAAAAAGAAAATAGATCTAAAAACGCTTTAGATTGGCAACTGGTACTACTGTCCAGTAAACCGAGGCTGTAAAATGTAATCAAGGCACTGAAAGTTCAATGACCTCTGATCATGAAAGGGTTAAGCGCAACCAAATGTAGTTAGCCTTAGGTTGGCAGAAATGCCCCCCCAGGGTATGTAACGTAACCCCACTGCTTTCCTACAGGCGGTCCCCCTTGGACTGCACCGATCACCCAATCATGGTCCTGGTCACGGAGGGCACATCACATTCATTCTTTCAAGCACTGGAGGGACATACTATATACTGACCTCCCACAAACACATCGCAGTCACAACAAACAGGCGGCCATATTGTCCCCGGAGCGCCCCGGGGTGAACTTGTAACCAAACTCCCTGATTACTCAGACTGCCGGTGACTTCTGCAATGGCAGCACATCACTAATTGACCCGAATCATTAACCTCGCTCAAATACGTCTCCTCTGTTTAGATGTGAAATGTACGACGTGCAGCCTGAACGACGAGTCACTGACCTCGGACTGGAGAGGACAACACGGTCCCCACCCCTTGCGGTCCCGGGAGTTTGCAGCCCGAGGCGAAACTGTGAAAAGCAACCCCCCAAACGTCAAACTTTCTCCGACAGTTACTCTATATTACCAAAAGTATTGGGACGCCTGCCTTTACACGCACATGAACTTTAATGGCATCCCAGTCTTAGTCCGTAGGGTTCAATACTGAGTTGGCCCACCCTTTGCAGCTATAACAGCTTCACCTCTTCTGCGAAGGCCGTCCACAAGGTTTAGGAGTGGGTTAGAAGGGCATTTGTGGGGTCAGGCACTGATGTTGGACAAGAAGGCTTGGCTCGCAGTCTCCGCTCAAATTTATTCCAAAGGTGTTCTATCGGGTTGAGGTCAGGACTCTGTGCAGGTCAGTCAAGTTCCTCCATCCCCAACTCACTCATCCATGTCTTTATAGATCTTGCTTTGTGCACTGGTCCAAATCATTTTGTGGAGGGGGGATTATGGTGTGGGGGTTGTTTTTCAGGGGTTGGATTTGGCCCTTTAGTTCCAGTGAAGGAGGCCAGCCTGTAAGTTAACCCCTCATTTGCTGAAATGTACAAGGTTGCAGGGCACTGCAGCTTCATTCACTTGAATGGGTCATGCTTGGCAGGTGCTACACCCACCAACCATGACTGGGTGTATAACTCCTACTGTGGCTGCGACATGTGTATGCCCCTGGCCACTGCAGCTAAAGGAGGTTTCAGTTGAGGCAGGGGTGGTAAAAACATGGCTTAACTATAGGGGTTTTCCTATGATGAAGAAAAGGGAGGCGGCAGTATAAAAATTGTTTTTTTATTGAAATTCTATTAAAAACGAGGACATGACGTGACATGCAGCTAGCTCAAAAAGTTCAGCAATCGCATTTCACACACCTGTGCTTAGTCATTGCTTATGCCTATGAGGTTTTACTAAACCCCCCCCCCCCCCCCCCAAAAAAATAACTGAAAATTAACCCTTACTGCTCTGAGCCCCCTATGTGGCTGCTTTGACACTGATGCACTGCGGTTTACCTGCACTGCGGGTAAAGAACAGTGCATCTGCGACTTTCCTAGCTTAGCTGTGCTTTGCCATCTGCCAGCTGTGGGGCACTTTCTGAAAGAGCATCCAAAACTCCTGCATTCAGAAAGTGCACCAAACCCACAGGATCGAATAGAAGTCTATGGCTAAATACAGTAAGCCCGCAGGAAAGCTGCAGGTACACTGCACCCGGGTGTGGGTAAGCCGCAGCACATCAGTGTGAAAGCAGCCCTGTACTATTATGCCCGGTGTATTTCTTCACACTGACCTGAAGATCTCTTATTTCCTGCTGCCGGTGTTCTGCTGAGAAAGGTCCCCCCGGCGGATAATGTCCCCCCTGTACTGCGCTTGCAGCCACTGTGCTCAGCAAATACAGCCACTGTGCCCATCATATGTAGCCACTGTGCCCATCATATGTAGCCACTGTGCCCATCAAATACAGCCACTGTGCCCATCATATGCAGCCACTGTGCACATCATATGCAGCCACTGTGCCCATCATATGCAGCCACTGTGCACATCATATGCAGCCACTGTGCCCAGCAAATACAGCCACTGTGCCCATCATATGCAGCCACTGTGCACATCATATGCAGCCACTGTGCACATCATATGCAGCCACTGTGCCCATCATATGCAGCCACTGTGCACATCATATGCAGCCACTGTGCCCAGCAAATACAGCCACTGTGCACATCATATGCAGCCACTGTGCCCAGCAAATACAGCCACTGTGCCCATCATATGCAGCCACTGTGCACATCATATGCAGCCACTGTGCACATCATATGCAGCCACTGTGCCCATCATATGCAGCCACTGTGCACATCATATGCAGCCACTGTGCCCAGCAAATACAGCCACTGTGCACATCATATGCAGCCACTGTGCCCAGCAAATACAGCCACTGTGCCCATCATATGCAGCCACTGTGCCCATCATATGCAGCCACTGTGCCCATCATATACAGCCACTGCGCCCAGCAAATACAGCCACTGTGCCCATCATATGCAGCCACTGTGCCCACCATATGCATCCACTGTGCCCATCATATGCAGCTACTGTAACCATCATATGCAGCCAGACGCGTCCCCCGGCTGTCACTTCTCTAATCTGCCATAGAGATTCCATCACATACTGCGTCAGATTTAGCACCCGCACGGCCCAATTGTAGCAAAACAACCCTCAAACCTGCTGAATCGTCATTGGCTCAGCCAGACCCTTCAATCCCTGGCAAGGAGTATGGAAGACGCAGAGAGGAGCCAAGTATCCGGGACAACAAAAACTCTTTAGGCCGGGTTCACACCGCTGCGATGCGGGAACGCCGCAAATCCGCTGCGTTTTCCCGCATCGCATTACTCCCGCCGGCAGTTCACACTGCCCTATGCGGACGGCTGGGAGTGTCAATGATATGTTAATGACACCCCCAGATCCGTCCGCATATCGCAGTGCAATCTGCCGACTCACACAGGAATCGGATCGCATGGTGTGAACCCCCATGCGATCCGATTCTGTTGCGGACCAAAAAAAGGGTCCCGTGCGAGTTTGCTGCGGGACCTATGCGAATTCAGCCATACTATACCTTAAGGCTGGGTTCACACTGCTGCGGGGGGAGATCCGGATGTGATTCGCACCGCAAATCACATCCGATCTCCGTAGCGATGCGAGTACAGCCATACAGATAGTATGGCTGAATTCGCATCGGTCCCGCAGCAAACTCGCACGGGACCCTTTTTTTGGTCCGCAACAGAATCGGATCGCATGGGGGTTCACACCATGCGATCCGATTCCTGTGCGAGTCGGCAGATCGCACTGCGATATGCGGACGGATCTGGGGGTGTCATTAACATATCATTGACACTCCCAGCCGTCCGCATAGGGCAGTGTGAACTGCCTGCGGGAGTAATGCGATGCGGGAAAACGCCGCGGATTCGCGGCGTTCCCGCATCGCAGCGGTGTGAACCCGGCCTAAAATAAAAACGAATTTGGGGAAAAAAAAAGTATCTAGCCCCCCCCCCCCCCCCCCAAAAAAAATTGACAACTCGAAGAGCGTGCATTTTTAAGAAAAAAAAAAACATACATGGAAAGTAATTATATAAACTACGATTATTTCAGGAAAAAAAACCCATCTCTGTCCAGCTCTGATTGCCAAAACGGTGCCCAGCGAAGGGTCCGGGTGACAGGCGTGAAACAACCCAGAGCTCGGCGCAATCAGTGTCAAAACTCTTAGTATTATTTTCAGGGATAATTACAATGTGACAATTACAGCGATGGGGGGGGGGGGGGGGCAGAAAGAAAACACTTAGCACTGGCCCATAAATCATGTCAGGGGCTGATGGAAGGCACAGGAAATGGGGATAATGGTTCACATAAGAGGGCAGAAGAGAGGGCATTTTCCTTAGACAAACAAAGGACGGCCTCAGGTTACACCCAAAGCCGTACTACCCGGCTGGCCGCACTAATCAACATAAAACCCACTTAGATTTGTTTGTATGTGGTCATTGGTTATATACAATTTATTCATTTTATACAAACAAGGAAGACGACTGGGTATGTCTGCAGACAAATTCATGGCGGATCCGGAAGGAGTTTTTTTTTTTTTTTTTTTTTTAACCCCACTGGAGAAAATTGGACCACGCTTTATTGAGGTTGTTGCATGCCTCTGGATCAACAGTGGCTACAGGATTGTGTATATGGAGGTTTTCTATTGGCTAAACCAGTGGTCTCCATACTGTGGCCTGTGGGCCAGATACGACCCTTTGATTGCCCTAATCAGGCCCTTGGGGCACCATTCCTCCCAATGATACAAGACACTACTTACTGACACCAACAATGAGGCATCATTCATTTCACTGACACCAGCAGTTGGGCATAAATTTCCACTACTCAACGATGAGGCATTATTTCTTCTATTGGCACCAATGTTGGGGCACTGTTCCTCCCACTGACACCAATGATGGGGCACTATTCCTCTCACGGACACCAAAGATGGGGCACTATTCCTCCCACTGACACCAATGTTGGGACACTATTCCTCCCACTGACACCAATGACAGTGCACTATTCCTCCAACTAAAAGCAATGATGGAGAACTATTCCGTCCACTGACACCAATGTTGGGATACTCTTCTGTCCACTGACACAAAAATGTGTATCAACATGTTCCAACATGATTGCGCACCAGTCCATAAAGACACTGAGGAGGGAGTGTGGGGTGCAAGAACTTGACTGGCCCTGCACAGAGTCCTGACCTCAACCTGATAGAACACCTTTGGGATGAATTAGAGCGGAAGACTGCAAGCCAGGCCTTCTCGGCCAACATCAGTACCTGACCTCAGAAATGGGCTTCTGGAAGAATGGTCAAACATTCCCATAGACACACTCCTAAACCTTGTGGATGGCCTTCCCAGAAGAGTTGAAGCTGTTATAGCTGCAAAGGGCGGAGCCAACTCAATATTGAACCCCTACGGACTAAGACTGGGATGCAATTAAAGTTCATGTGCGCGTAAAACCACATGTCCCAATACTTTTGGTATCATAGTGTAAGCTGTCATAATGTGTTAGCAACTAGTGCATTGGGTGAGATCACTATTTATGTTGGCAGCTTCCTACCAGTCCCAGTGTGGTTGTGCGCATTAGTTACCCCTTGTGTAACTAGTGCATTATGACTTTAAGTGGAAGTAAACCCATGGATTTAAACAGTTAAAGCAGGGTTCCACCCTAAAGTGGAACTTCCGCTGATCGGAACCCTCCCCCCTCCAGTGTCACAATTGGCACCTTTCAGGGGGGTGGGGGGTGGAGATACCTGTCAAAGACAGGTATTTACACCCACTTCCGGGCATAGACTCCCGTGGGAGTCTATGCCTCTTCCGGTCTGCTGGGACACACACGGGTCCCAGAGACAGCGCGGACAATTCCTATTGCGATCCTCGGCTGCCGGCATCGCTGGACCCTGGGACAGGTGAGTGTCCATTTATTAAATGTCAGCAGCTGTAGTATTTATAGCTGCTGGCTTTTAATATTTTTTTTCCCAGTACAGTCCAGCTTTAAAAAAAAAAAAAAGGCATGCCGGGAATGGCTCCTCCCTGCATCTGATAACCCCCTTAGAGGAACGCTTCCCCGAGGGGAGTTACCTTGCGGGCCGCTCTCCCGAGTCCAGCATTCGGCGCTCATAGAGGCCGAATGCAGGACTCTATGGGTCCCGAATGCTGGACCCGACGCTCGTGTCATTGGATATGATTGACAGCAGCGGGAGCCAATGGCTACGCTGCTATGAATCTATCCAATCCAGAGCCAAGGACCCCGGGCAGAGAGGCAGAGCGTGTCCCCACCGGGTCAAGTTCAAGCTTGGGGGCCGCTATCAGGTGTTTTTTCACCTAAAACCGGGGGGGGGGGTTTAAGTCATGGGTTCAAATCACAACAGTGGGGATTTGCTACCGCTTTAAAGGAGGCGGTTGCAGAGACAACATATCATCTTTTTTCACCTCCTGTCATCAAATGCTCTCTGAAAAGCTAGGGATCCACCATGGATCACTTTTTAGAGGTGCAGCTGTACAGCCACAAATGTGAACGAGCCCCAGAAGAACAAAAGCAAAAATCCTCCAAAAAAAAAAAAAAAGTAGGCAGCAGGTGGAATTTTTAAGCAACCACCTTAGGACTCGGACTCCTGAAGGTCGGTCAAGCCTTGCACAGGGATGTTTAAAACCGGCATGAAAGTTATAGAAGCCAAATAAATCCACAGCGTGTATATAAGCATTTACTGTATATCCAATATAAAAATAGAATTTTATATGGTAAAAAAAAAAAATAATAATAATAATAATTTTACAAAAACTCTTTTTCTTCCTCTTCCCGCCATCGTACAAGAAAACGAATAACAGCAGCAGGAACGGCTCAGTTCTGCTCCAGCACTTTAGAATAACAGGACCCGTATGTCGTTGCCGAGTCCTCGCCACAATGTCTGCGGCGATCTCTGGTTTATTGAACGCCTCAAAGCGTCACATCGTTCACAGTACCCCATTTGTCAGAATCTAATTCCCCCTCCCCTCCCCCCCCCCCTTTCCTCCCCGCTCGGCTTGGTGAAGTGTTTTAACTGAGGCTCCCAGGACAACCTGCAATAAAGACGCTCTTGTTGAAGCCTTTCGAACTTCCTAGGGTTAAGAAAATAATAATTCAGTTAAGGGGAAAAAAAATAAAAAATTGCATACTTCTGTCTTTTTTTTTTTTACGCATTATTTCCAATGATCTAATCCTGCCGCCTCCGTCTCTGGTAAAAGCACTTGATTAAAAGAAAGGAATTTCGGAGACTTAAATATGAGTTCCCTCTGGGAGGCTCAGAGAGTTCATCCAACTCCAGCGCCTCGTACGAGAGGCCAAGCGGCCAGAGGGTCCTACCTAATGATGGAGAGCCTTCTGCTAAGGTTTTATGAAACTTGCGAGTTATGTAAGGCCGACATCGCGGCACTGGAAGACTTGCCGAAAAGGTTCAGGAGTGTGAGAATAATGAGAATGCCAAAAAGGATATTATGCAAGTCTGGTAAATCTTTATTGCAGGTGACAGAAAGGCCAACGCGTTTCAAAGGGCCCCGCCGGTTCTTCTTCATCAGGGCTTATGCGCAAGGCTGATCCAGAATAAATTACGGTACGTGATATTTCTGGCTGAGTATGAAGGAGCGTCTGGCACAAAAAGTTTGTAACACTTGAAAGTCTATTTAACCCGTTCCCGACCGGCGCACGCCGATGCAAGTCGGCAGAATGGCACGGGCAGGCATATTGGCGTACAGGTACGTCCAATCTTAAATGGCGCCCTGCCAGTCGCGTGCCGGTCGGGACCCCCCGTGAGTCCGGTCGCGGGTCCCACGGACTCGATCGCCGCGGGGATACCCGCGATCGTCTCACGGGGCGGCTGAACTGGGAGATGCCGTTGTAAACAGCATCTCCCCGTTCTGCCTAGCAACAAGTGACGCTGATCTCTGCTCCATGTGATTGGAGCAGAGATCAGTGTTCACTAAAAGAAAGCCCAGCCCCCCAACAGTTAGTAACACGCCCCTAGGAACACTTAACCCCTACACTGCCACCCACTGGTTAACCCCTTCACTGCCAGTGTCATTTACACAGGAATCACTGCATTTGTATAGCACTGATTGCTGTATAAATGACAATGGTTCGAAAAATGTGTCAAAAATGCCCTGCGACCGGACTGACGGGGGTCCCGACCAGCACACGAGCGGCATTAAAGATTGGACGTACCTGTAAGGCAATATGCCTGCCCGTGCCATTCTGCCGACATACATCGGCGTGCGCTGGTCGGGAACTGGTTAAAGCTTCAAAAAAGCTTAATTGAAGCATCAAAAAAGCATGTTGAAGGAGTAGATGTGTGTCAAAGTGCAAGCAAGTGTGAATGAGCCCTTATGGTGAATACCCTAGGGCAGTGACGACGACCTTGGCACCCCAGATGTTTTGGAACTACATTTCCCATGATGCTCAACTACACTGCACAGTGCCTGAGCATCATGGGAAATGTAGTTCCAAAACATCTGGGGTGCCAAGGTTCGCCATGACCACCCTAGGGACTGGCAACAAGGGCCAATGGTCGACTGAAGGACCTTACGCAGAATTCAGCAAAGAGGGCGAAAACAGGAAGTTCAGTTCACTGTAATATCCTGGGTGTCACCAAAAACAGGAAGTGAGGGAAAACCATCCCAGTAGGCATTTGGACAACAACAAAACGCTGTATAAAACAATTTCTGGCTTGCAATAGATTAAAGGAATTCAAAGCTTTTTAAAAATATATATATATATTACAATTTAAACATATGACCCAGACATTTTATAGATAGGCAACTCCTATACTCATATTGATCAGTGGTTCCAAATTAATAATAACTACTGCAGTAGGGCAAGGCTGCTGTTAGAAATAACGGGGCCCCTTACAGTCTACCTGACAGGGCCCCTCTGGCTGAAAGTGACTGAGGACGTAGATTTATCAGTCGCTTTCCCTACAGCCTCAGCTGTAGGCTGAATAGGATGTGCTCTGAGGTTTCCTGATCATTCACAAACTGAAGCATTGTAAACACAGTTTACTTTGCTTCAGTGATGAATGGACACAGGAGTTATTGGTACCGATCGCTTACTATGTTCATTCAGGAAAGAAAGGGGCTAGTAAATGACACCCCCCTGCCTGTGTGGCCGTAGGAGCTGCCACTGGGAGAGGAGGAAAGTCGAAAGCATTGCAGGGCAAAGTGGCACAAAGGGGGCCACGGACAGAAGAACGAAGGGGCGCATGTGCAAGAACCAATCCCCCTTGCAGTGCAGCCGGAGAGAGGGAAAGGAGGAGAATCTGACAGCGCTGCAGTGGGAGACAGAAGAGGATTGCTGTCTGCAATAAGAAAGTACAGCCGGCCCTCCTGCTCAGTAGGAGACTGGGCCCCCCTTTTGAACTGATGGGGCACGGGCCCAGTACAGGAGAACTGGCTGTACTGCCTTATCAGCTGCCCTGCAGTAGGGAACCGACACAAAAGATGCACTCTGTATCTTTCCAAATAACTGTTCTGCTTTATTATGACGCGATTGAAGGTTTTTATACACACAATTATGTAGGTATAACATTAATATTACAATTGTATATTTATGGTAACAAGGGGCGTAACATAAGCAGGCTAATTCTAATCAGGACTCGAAAGAATGCAAACATGTACTGAAAACATTATTAGTGTCGTGTGCACAGTGAGGGCAGTGTGCAATACAGATAAAATAGAATACAATTATATACAGAACTTACAAATTTCCTTTACAACGGCTTCATTTTTTTTTTTTTTTTGTTTAAACCCTGAACACTAGGCTGAAGAAGAACTAACTACAAATTGCACAAAACAGCAAGCTCTGCCAAATCAGGCATGCTGTTGAACTTTAAAAAACTTAAATTAATTGCAGACCAAAACCTTCAACAAGCCCACCCAGGGCAAACTGGGCTCCTGCCACAAGGGAACGTCATGCAGTGACAAGTGACAGACGCCGCGTGAGATACAGTTTGAACCAATTAACGTCTTTCAGAAGTCGAGAGCCAAGCTCGGGTGTGGGCAATTTATTTCCAACTTATTGCTGTACAGATGAAACCTGACGTCTGGTAATAAGGACCGCCGGTTGTCACAGATGTCCGGGCAAGATGGAAAACCGAAAATTATGTTTTTAATCTGAAAGATTAATAAAAAAAATTAAAAAAAGTGAAAACTTTGGAAACTGGATGTGAAGTGAAAAATTACAGCTTCATCCATTGAGCTTCGTGCTCGTCTTCTGTGTCACAAAACAAGGCCCCCGAGGGTGACAACTTTCATGTGGGCGGCCAGAATTAGAGAAGCTAGAAGTGTGACTTAATTGTAACCACTTCTGAGCCTCTTCTGACGTAAGAGTGTGCCTTCCAGGTATGACTTTTTATTCCCAGGCGTTAATCGCAGCACCAAGACTGATTGCTGGTCAGGCTAGTTTGGGTGGGAAGAAACAAGATATCTGACAATTACTAGAATACCAATAAGGTCATGTGCAAGAGTTATTTCCATTATTGTCTAAAATAGCCATGTAATACTTCCTGAACTGCTCAGCTAAGAGCAAAGACGGTAAATGGTTTACGTGCGTGCTTGCAAAAAAAATGTTTACAAGACCAATGGAGAAGGGTCCAAGGGACATATTTGTATCCACAGTCCAGTAGAGGGCTGCTTATATAGTAAATCATCTTTACAATTTCCAGTTGGCCTTAGTGTGTGTTTTGGAGCTGGTGGTGAGATAAGAGGGATGTGCTTATGACTGAGGGGACAAGATGACGAGGAGGGTGGGATGCGCTGTGACTAAGGGGACAAGGAGGGTGGGATGTGCTATGACTGAGGGGACGAGGAGGGTGGGAGGTGCTGTGACTGATGGGACGAGGAGGGTGGGATGTGCTGTGACTGAGGGGACGAGGAGGGTGGGATGTGCTGTGACTGATGGGACGAGGAGGGTGGGATGTGCTGTGACTGAGGGGACGAGGAGGGTGGGATGTGCTGTGGCTGGTGGGGTGAGGTGGGATGTGCTATACCTGAGGGGATGAGGTGGGTGGGATGTGCTATACCTGAGAGGACAAGGAGGGTGGGATGTGCTGTGACTGAGGGGACGAGGAGGGTGGGATGTGCTATACCTGAGAGGACGAGGAGGGTGGGATGTGCTGTGACTGAGGGGACGAGGAGGGTGGGAGGTGCTGTGACTGAGGGGACGAGGAGGGTGGGATGTGCTGTGACTGATGGGACGAGGAGGGTGGGATGTGCTGTGACTGAGGGGACGAGGAGGGTGGGATGTGCTGTGACTGAGGGGACGAGGAGGGTGGGATGTGCTATACCTGAGAGGACGAGGAGGGCAGGATGTGCTATACCTGAGAGGACGAGGAGGGCAGGATGTGCTATACCTGAGAGGACGAGGAGGGTGGGATGTGCTGTGACTGAGGGGACGAGGAGGGTGGGATGTGCTGTGGCTGGTGAGGTGAGGTGGGATGTGCTATACCTGAGGGGATGAGGTGGGTGGGATGTGCTATAGCTGAGAGGACAAGGATGGTGGGATGTGCTGTGACTGAGGGGACGAGGAGGGTGGGATGTGCTGTGACTGAGGGGACGAGGAGGGTGGGAGGTGCTGTGACTGAGGGGACGAGGAGGGTGGGATGTGCTGTGACTGATGGGACGAGGAGGGTGGGATGTGCTGTGACTGAGGGGACGAGGAGGGTGGGATGTGCTGTGACTGAGGGGACGAGGAGGGTGGGATGTGCTGTGACTGAGGGGACGAGGAGGGCAGGATGTGCTATACCTGAGAGGACGAGGAGGGTGGGATGTGCTGTGACTGAGGGGACGAGGAGGGTGGGATGTGCTCTAAATGAGGGGACGAGGAGGGTGGGATGTGCTGTGACTGAGGGGACAAGGAGGGTGGGATGTGATGTGACTGAGGGGACGAGGAGGGTGGGATGCGCTGTGACTGAGGGGATGAGAGGGGGTGGGATCCGCTGTGACTGAGGGGACGAAGAGGGTGGAATGCGCTGTGACTGAGGGGACGAGGAGGGTGGAATGCGCTGTGACTGAGGGGACGAGGAGGGTGGGATGTGCTGTGACTGAGGGGACGAGGAGGGTGGGATGCACTGTGACTGAGGGGACGAGGAGGGTGGGATGTGCTATGACTGAGGGGACGAGGAGGGTGGGATGTGCTATGACTGAGGGGACAAGGAGGGTGGGATGTGCTGTGACGGAGGGGACAAGGAGGGTGGGATGTGCTGTGACGGAGGGGACAAGGAGGGTGGGATGTGCTGTGACGGAGGGGACGAGGAGGGTGGGATGTGCTGTGACTGAGGGGACGAGGAGGGTGGGACCTCCCCCTTCAATCAGGGTCCCCAGAGAGCCCCCCACTTACATCAGGGTCCCCAGAGAGCCCCCCACTTACATCAGGGTCCCCAGAGAGCCCCCCACTTACATCAGGGTCCCCAGAGAGCCTACCCTCCCCTTGGGGACCCCTGCAGAGACTCAGGGCTATAGCCCCAAAAGCCACCCCTGGATAAGGGGGCACTAACATGGAGTACTGATAGGCGGCACTGATATGTAGCACTTATGGACACTGGTAGGTGGCACTGATGAGCACTGATAGAGAAAACGGGCAGAAATTTGAACGCAGTGAGGGAGGGGCACATCTGGTGTGAACCGGCTCTAAACCCTGGTGGACAGAACCTTTGCGCTATACACAAAGATGAAAATGGAACGCAATGTATGAAGAGCAGTTAACCAAATACTCTAAATAAGATCCTTTAAAACTTTTTTGGAATTTAAAGCAAAACAAAATGAGAGCGATGAGGGGCACTCTTGAGTCTCAAACAAAAAAGAAACAATCTGATAATTCCCCAAAATGACGAAGTAATAATTTTAGGTTTATAAAAAAAAAAGAAGAGAGAAGAGGAAGAGTATATTTAGAAGGTGAAACCTCCGGTCACATAAAACCACAAGTAAGACGCAGAATTAAATATTGCAGCGAGCTGGGTGGTGCCATCCGCTGCTGGAAACTGACTTTGCAATGCGAAGTACAAAAAAAAAAAATTAACCTCTTCCATTCTTCGCTGCGGCCAAGAAAAAAAAGAAAGATAGAGAACGGCTTTATGTTAGAGAGTCGCTGTCAACAAGCTTAAAAATCTCAGGTCAAAGCGCAGAAAAGTCCATTTTAAATGCTTACTTATAGAATTGTTTCTCTAAACATTTTTTTTTTTTTTAATTAACTTGCAATGGGCCTTTCAACATGCTAGCAAATTTGGCAACTCCAGGAAGAGTCCATTTTCTAGCACAAGCCCCTCCCCTTTTCACACGTCAACGCTCTCTCCTCTTCTGGATGTATCCAATTACTATCTGTGCTGGCCCAGCTCCTCTGCCCCTCCTTTCAGCTGGGAGAGGAGTGAAGGGGAATAAAGTATTATTATCATACAGGATTTATATAGCGCCAACAGTTTACGCAGCGCTTTACAATATAAAAGGAGACAGTACAGTTACAATACAATAAAATACAAGAGGATTAAGAGGGCCCTGCACAGAAGAGCTTACAATCTAATAGGGTGGGGATATATTATAGAGCAGTGATGGCGAACCTTGGCACCCCAGATGTTTTGGAACTACATTTCCCATGATGCTCTAGCACTCTGCAGTGTAGTGGAGCATCATGGGAAATGTAGTTCCAAAACATCTGGGGTGCCAAGGTTCGCCATCACTGTTATAGAGTTTAATTTAAAGCAGAGCTCTGCCTGAAAAAAAAAAAAAAACACACACAAATACTGCAGCTGCTGACTTTTAAAATAAGGACACTTACCTGTACAGGGCGCCCGTGATGTCCTCACATGAAGCCGCCCCGGGTGATTGCACCGGCATTGATCAGGAAGCGAAGCATTGCGGATTCACAGCCTGGTTCCCTACTGCACATGCGGGAGCGCGTTCTGAGTGGCCCCTGCTGTCTTCTGGGACCTGTGTGTCTCCCAGAAGATAGCAGTAGGGGGGACAACGGAGGGGGGGGGGGGGGGTCGGAAATGGCGTAGATCGCCGCGGATACTGCGGCCATCTTTCACCAGAAGTTGAAGCAAATACCTGGATTAGACAGGTATCTGCTCCGCCCTCCGCCCCATGAAAGGTGCCAAATGTGACACCAGAGGGAGGAACTGGATCAGTGGACGTTCTATTTTTTGGGTGGAACTCCGCTTTAAGTGACAGCTCTGAGTCTACTGGGCTGCGGATGTCACTTCCAAGATGGCGGGATCAGGGATGTCTGCAGAAGGGAGACTTTTTACATGTCTATAATATGCAAAAAATAAATTGAATGCACAAAGCAACTTCTGGGCAGTTGTTGTGGATATGAATGGTATAGCGTCTGGTTTTGCTTTAACCACTTGCTTACCGGGCACTTAAACCCCCCTCCTGCCCAGACCGATTTTCAGCTTTTCGGCGCTGACACACTATGAATGACAATTGCGCGGGCATACAACACTGTACCCAAATGAAATGTTTATCATTATTTTCCCACAAATAGAGCTTTCTTTTGGTGGTATTTAATCACAGCTGTTTTTTTTTATTTTTTGTTAAACAAAAAAAGATGGAAAATTTTGAAAAAAAAAAAATCATGTTTAACTTCTTCAGATCCGCGCTAAAGCCAAATGACGGCTACAGCGCGGACCTGCTTTGCCGGGACTACATCTATTGACGTTGTCCCGTGCACGAGCAGCCTGCGCGCCCCCAGAGGGGCACGCGCGGCGCGCTCTGTGATCAGCGAGTCTATGAGACTCGCCTGATCACAGATCGGAGCAAGGGGTCGATCCCGACCCCTTACCACATGATCAGCTGTCAGCCAATGACAGCTGATCATGTGATCACAACAGAGCAGGTAATCGGCCAAAAAGCTGATCACCAGCGGCCGTGATCAGGACATCAGTCCCGATCACGGCGAGCTGGGGAAAGCTCATCAGTGCCCACCTGCCCCCTGCCAGTGCCACCTAAAATATGGCAAAAAGTGACACCCATCAGTGCCCACAGTGCAACCCAGTGCCACCTATCAGTGCCCACAATATGCCTCGCACACACAGTGCTGCACCTCAGTGCCACATATCCGTGCCCATCAGTGTCATGTACCAGTGCCCATCAGTGCCGCCCATCAGTGCTCAGCAGTGCCACCTATCAGAGCCACCTATCAGTGCCACCTATCAGTCCCATCTATCAGTGCCCATCCGTGCCACCCATCCGTGCCATCTTATCTGTGCCCATCTTTGCCCATCAGTGCCGCCTTATCTGTGCCCATCAGTACTGCCTTATTTGTGCCTATCGGTGCCACCTTATCTGTGCCTATTAGTGCCGCCTTAACTGTGCCTATCAGTGCCCACCAGAACCGTCTATCAGTGCCCACCAGTGCCGCCTCATCAGCGCATTTCAATGAAGGAGAAAAATTACCTGTTTGCAAAATTTTATAACAAACTATTAAACATGATATATATATTTTTTTTTTTTTGCATCTTTTTTTGTTTGTTTAGCAAAAAATAAAACTCCCAGTTGTAATTAAATACCACCAAAAGAAAGCTCTATTTGTGGGAAAAAATGATAAAAAATTTAATTTGGGTACAGTGTTATATGACCGCGTAATTGTCATTCAAAGTGCATCAGCGCTGAAAGCTGAAAATTGGTCTGGGCAGGAGGGGGGTTTAAGTGCCCAGTAAGCAAGTGGTTAATAGTTTGTTATAACATTTTGCAAACAGGTAATTTTTCTGCTTCATAGATATGTGCTGATGAGGCGGCACTGGTGGGCACTGATAGGCACAGTTAAGGCGGCACTGATGGGGACAGATACATCGGTACTGATGGGCACTGATAAGATGGCCCTGATGGGTGGCACTGATAGGTACCAATGATAGATGGCACTGATGGGCACTGATAGATGGCACTGATGTGCAGCAGCACTGTCCAGGCACTGACTGTGAACACTGATAGGTGGTACTGTGGGCACTGACAGGTAGCGCAGGTGGGCACAGGTAGGCGGCACAGGTGGACACTGAGGAGCTGGGGCACATTGCAGTGATTGGGACTGATGTTCCACTCACTGCTGCCAGTGATCGGCTTTTTTTTTTCTCCTCGCGCTGTCAGCGCGAAGAGAAAACATAGCCGATTACCGGCTGTGTTGACATCATGTGATCAGCTGTCATTGGCTGACAGATGATCACGTGGTAATGGGTCGGGATCAACCCCTTACTCCAATCTGTGATCCAGCGAATCTCATAGACTCGCGGATCACGGAGCGCGCAGGCCGCTCATGCACGGGACAACGCCAATAGACGTTTTCCCGGCAATGCAGGCCCGCGCTGTAGCCTTCATTCAGCTATAGCGCGGATCTCTAGAGGTTAAAGAGTAACTTTCCCACTCAGGATGATCGCTGTACATTGCAGGGATTGTAACCAACTTTGTTGTAGATTCCGACCTTTTGTTATTTTGAAGATACAGCTGTTCGTTTCTCTGTGTCCATGTGCACAGTGAATCTGTATGCGAGCGATTTTATAATTATCAATCAGCTGCTGCACATGCAGGGTTCTAATGAGGGAAGTGGCAGGGTCTGCGTCCCTTTAGATGTGATTTCCCTTTCGGAGTATCTCACCAAAAATTTAATTTTTGTTGCAGGGGATGCCCAGAATCTGACTCGTATCTTAGTGCAGACTTCTGGGAAAATCAGTCAGCATTTATGGCATCACCAGTGAAAAAAAAAAGAAAAAAAAGAGTACAGCTACTGAAAGCAGATTTCTAATATTGTGACTGCAAACCATAGCAATTAGTAGAGTTCATAGAACACCTCCCCAGGTCAGTATTATGTCATTTATGACACTGTACTGTACTTATATAAGCTTTTGTGTGGATTATCACCATAGAATTCCTGGGTCACCGTGCGGTGTATCAGTGTGAAACTATTTGTGTTCTAAGAAGCCTCTCTGAAACCATGAGTACCTCAAACCTGACCCCCTTCCTTCCTGTTTCAACCATAAATGAAAGTAAATTCTACTACAGAGCACAGAGCACACTGTGTGCATTTTCTCCGTCAAAAGGAGTAAAAATCTGTCAATTCATTTGCAAAGACCAGTGACACCGAGATGCTTTATATTCATGAGAACACAGCCTATCCAATCACTAGAGACCAGTGACATCACCGAGACCCTTCATATTCATGAGAACACAGCCTATCCAATCACTAGAGACCAGTGACATCACCGAGACCCTTCATATTCATGAGAACACAGCCTATCCAATCACTAGAGACCAGTGACATCACCGAGACTCTTCATATTCATGAGAGCACAGCCTATCCAATCACTAGAGACCAGTGACATCACCGAGACTCTTCATATTCATGAGAACACAGCCTATCCCATCACTAGAGACCAGTGACATCACCGAGACCCTTCATATTCATGAGAACACAGCCTATCCAATCACTAGAGACCAGTGACATCACCGAGACCCTTCATATTCATGAGAACACAGCCTATCCAATCACTAGAGACCAGTGACATCACCGAGACCCTTCATATTCATGAGAACACAGCCTATCCAATCACTAGAGACCAGTGACATCACCGAGACCCTTCATATTCATGAGAACACAGCCTATCCCATCACTAGAGACCAGTGACATCACCGAGACCCTTCATATTCATGAGAACACAGCCTATCCAATCACTAGAGACCAGTGACATCACTGAGACTCTTCATATTCATGAGAGCACAGCCTATCCAATCACTAGAGACCAGTGACATCACCGAGACCCTTCATATTCATGAGAGCACAGCCTATCCAATCACTAGAGACCAGTGACATCACCGAGACTCTTCATATTCATGAGAGCACAGCCTATCCAATCACTAGAGACCAGTGACATCACCGAGACCCTTCATATTCATGAGAACACAGCCTATCCAATCACTAGAGACCAGTGACATCACCGAGACCCTTCATATTCATGAGAACACAGCCTATCCAATCACTAGAGACCAGTGACATCACCGAGACTCTTCATATTCATGAGAACACAGCCTATCCAATCACTAGAGACCAGTGACATCACCGAGACTCTTCATATTCATGAGAACACAGCCTATCCAATCACTAGAGACCAGTGACATCACCGAGACCCTTCATATTCATGAGAACACAGCCTATCCAATCACTAGAGACCAGTGACATTCCCGCAACACCAAGAACACAACTTATCTGTTCACTAGAGACCAGAGACATCACTGAGACTCTTCATATTCATAAGAACACAGATTATCCATTCCAGCCATTCTCATTGTGAAACCCTAGAGTTCCTCCAGAGGTTGCTAGAGGTTCCTTGAGCTATGGTGGCCCGTCCTCCCATTTTATGGTGCCTGCAAAGTCCCGGGTCCAATGCCACTTGGTAAAGCCAGCTGTATGACACCAATAATTGTTTTAGCAGTCTGTAAAGCGGGTATGCTATCCACTGTCCACGAATGTCAGGGGCAATTTTCCCAGTGATCCCCGATGGATTAATTTTATCAAGGGTTCCCCAAGATCTGAACATGATTTTAATAGTTAATCTGTAAAAAAAAAAAAAAAAAAAAAAAAAAAAGGGTTGAGAAAAGCTGATCTATTCACTGGAGACCAGAGACATCACCGAGACTCTTCATATTGATGGAAGCGCAGTCCATGCTCCCGCTGGACACCTCAGTATTTCATGTACTCCTCTGCACTGCACTTCCTCCGGTCATACCCGCTCCTGCTGAGTAAGCGGCTTCTGTTATTAATCCAGATACAACTGATACTCCTGCTGGAAATCTTGATGGAGAAGTAATTTTGAACGCAGGCCAGAAAACCATCTACAACTGTTGCAGGGACACCGCAGAAACCGAAAAACAAATCCTGGCCGGGACTTTCTGTTCTCACTTCAATCCAGATTACTGGATTTACAAATTAAAAGGTCAAAAAAAAAAAAAGAGAGAAGTAAAGAACATGGATTGTGTAACACGTGTTTTGGGTGGGAAGGAATACCCCCCCAAAAAAATCATAATTCTGTTTCCAAGGAAACAGAAGAAAATTTGAAACAATGTGTCCAATTCCGGGCTGTTTAGTGTTGAAATCAGTGAAACAAATACAAATAGCACCAGCAATAATACTTCTCTTGCTACCTGCAAGCTTCTCATAAGTAAGGTCCCTTTCATACTACTTCTGCGGTAAAACGTCTGTATTTTTAGTGGTGCTTTACCACCAATTTCTTGGTGCTATTCAGCCACTAGCGGGGCACTTTTACCCCCCCCCCCCCCCCACTAGCGGATGAGAAAGGGTTAAAACCACTGCTGCCGGTGGTATAGCCGCTCTGCCCCATTGATTTCATACACCGCTCCAAAAATGCTGCTGGCAGGACTTTTTTTAGCGTCCTGCCAGCGCACCGCTCCAGTGTGAGAGCCCTCGGGCGTTTCACATTGGAGGCACAGCAGCCGCTCATTCAGGGTGCTTTGCAAGGGCGCTATTATTAGCGATATAGCGCCTGCAAAGCGCCCCAGTGTGAAAGGGGTCTTAAAGCAGAACTAAACTGTATCTGAGCACCACAAAGCAAAAATGCTATTTCATTTATTTTTAATTTTCAGTAAACTCCCCCAACCATTCATATCATCCATGACACAGAAGACCGGGGCAAAGACACAGAAGACCGGGGCAAAGACACAGAGGACCAGGGGGAAGACACAGAGGACCAGGGGGAAGACACAGAGGACTGGGGGGAAGACACAGAGGACCGGGGGGAAGACACAGAGGACCAGGGGGAAGACACAGAAGACCGGGGGAAGACACAGAAGACCGGGGAAAAGACACAGAAGACCGGGGAAAAGACACAGAAGACCGGGGCAAAGACACAGAGGACCGGGGAAAAGACACAGAAGACCGGGGAAAAGACACAGAAGACCGGGGCAAAGACACAGAGGACCGGGCAAAGACACAGAGGACCGGGGCAAAGACACAGAGGACCGGGGCGAAGACACAGAGGACCGGGGGAAGACACAGAGGACCGGGGGGAAGACACAGAGGACCGGGAGGAAGACACAGAGGACCGGGGGGAAGACACAGAGGACCGGGGCGAAGACACAGAGGACGGGGGGGAAGACACAGAGGACCGGGGAGAAGACACAGAGGACCGGGGGGAAGACACAGAGGACCGGGGGGAAGACACAGAGGACCGGGGGGAAGACACAGAGGACCGGGGCGAAGACACAGAGGACCGGGGCGAAGACACAGAGGACCGGGGAGAAGACACAGAGGACCGGGGGGAAGACACAGAGGACCGGGGGGAAGACACAGAGGACCGGGGGGAAGACACAGAGGACCGGGGGGAAGACACAGAGGACCGGGGGGAAGACACAGAGGACCGGGGGGAAGACACAGAGGACCGGGGGGAAGACACAGAGGACCGGGGGGAAAAAACAGAGGACCGGGGGGAAGACACAGAGGACCGGGGGGAAGACACAGAGGACCGGGGGGAAGACACAGAGGACCGGGGGGAAGACACAGAGGACCGGGGGGGAAGACACAGAGGACGGGGGGGAAGACACAGAGGACCGGGGGAAAGACACAGAAGACCGGGGGAAAGACACAGAAGACCGGGGGAAAGACACAGAAGACCGGGGGAAAGACACAGAGGACCGGGGGAAAAACACAGAGGACCGGGGGAAAGACACAGAGGACCGGGGGAAAGACGCAGAGGACCGGGGGGAAGACACAGAGGACCAGGGGAAGACACAGAGGACCGGGAAAGACACAGAGGACCGGGAAAGACGCAGAGGACCAGAAAAGACACAGAGGACCGGGGGAATACACAGAGGACTGGGGGAAGACATCGAGAACTGGGGACAGATTACTGGGGACAGACACAGAGGATCGGGGGAAGACACAGAGGACCGGAGACAGACACAGAGGACTGAGGGAAGATAAAGAGGACATGGGACAGACACAGAGAACCGGGGACAGACGCCGAGCACTGGGGGAAGACAAAGAGAATTGGGGACAGAGCAGAGGACTGGGGAAAAACACAGAGGACTGGGGGAAGACAAAGAGGACTTGGGGCAGACACAGAGAACTGGGGACAGAGAACAGGGGGAAGACACAGAGAACTGGGGACAGAGAACAGGGGGAAGACACAGAGGACTGGGGGAAGACACAGAGGACTGGGGGAAGACACAGAGGACTGGGGGAAGACACAAACGACTGGGGAAGACACAAACGACTGGGGAAGACACAGAGGACTGGGGGAAGACACAAACGACTGGGGAAGACACAAACGACTGGGGAAGACACAAACGACCGGGGGAAGACACAAACGACCGGGGGAAGACACAGAGGACCGGGGGAAGACACAGAGGACCGGGGGAAGACACAGAGGACCGGGGGAAGACACAGAGGACCGGGGGAAGACACAAAGGACTGGCGGCAGACGTAGGAACACAGAGGAAGGGGGCAGTCATTGGGAACACAGAGGACTTGGGGAAGACATAGAGGACAGAGGGGGCTGGGGACAGACACATAGGACACGGGTAAGATTATGGCAGTGAATGGGCTTAACTTGGGTGTAATGACGCTTTGCACATACACCAATCCATGCATCACCTTGCCCTTTAAGCTGGTGCCAATCTAGAAAGTGGTTTGGTTATAATGCTGGCACCCCAGGTGCTGGAAAGAAGACCCACCATTATTGTCACTAGATACGGGGTGACTAATGAGGAGGACTCTTGAGGGAGGACAAGTCTGGGTCATTACCAAGGCTGCAGAAAATAATAGCAAAAGCTGCCCTGGTGTAACTCCACTGGTGTGTACTTATTGCGTCATGTAGTCTACACACAGATTATAATATTGCAGCGCTCGCACTTCTGTACTGTCTGAAAACATTTTCTGAACGTTTTGATGTTTATGCAGGAAGTTTTCTCTGCCGTTGTTACAATGTCTCACCTGCTCGTGTATCCTGTTTATCTTCTGCTTTCACTTTCACAACGCTGGACCATGGAATGAACTGTGATGGGTCAGCACACATCTGCACCTGGCGCCGGAGTATTGGCGCCATGCCTCTCCAAATAACAGGAAAGCATCTCAGCACTGGGGATGCTCGCTTCTCCCAGAATCCTTTGTGCCAGGACACAGCTGCCCAAGACACAGGCAAGGACCGAGGGCTCTTGGGAGGAAGACTCAGGGCAAAGTGCTGTGATGTCTCCAGGAGGCAGGTAAAGTACCCTGCCAGCCCCTCCCCTCCCCCCAGCCATGATCTGCCTGCATTGCATAGAGAAGCACAGTGATGAAATATCAGGTATGTTGTGAATATGTGAAGATTTTATTTAAAAATGGTGAACTCCAGGTGATTTGTATTGCGTATTTGGACCAGTATAATTATATTTCATATCCAATGGACCAATGGGGAAACAGACAATCACTGTACTAGTTGCCATTACTTACAGTGACAGCAATCTACCGGTTCCTGTGCCAAGCAGCGACACAGAGGAGATCACTCGCTCAGCACTGCCACCACGTACAGGACGTCTTGTATTGTTCCCAATGAATACAAGGTGTTGCCTGATTGGATGAGGTGGAGAGGAAAGGCAGTGATGTCACAATCTCAACTTCGGCCAATCAGAGAACGCAGTGTGGACAGTGGAAGCAAGTCTGACCTGCATATGAGGACCGTGGGGCCCTTCCTACTTCTCAAGAGTCATTTTTATTTTTACCTAGACACAGAAACACTCACACTGGGAAAGAGAAAGACAGCATTACGGACCAATCAGAAGTGCTGCATGCAAGTATGGCGCCAGTGGATATGCAGACATGAGGAGAGAACGTAGTGAGGATGAAAAGCAGCACTCACCTATATTTAAATACAAACGATATATATATATATATATATATATATATATATATATATATATATATATATATAGATATATATATAGATATATCTATATCTAGATATATTTATATATATAAAACCTAGTTAAAAAAAAGAGCAAAGATGTGGTGTGCTGTTACTTTAAATTTAAAATAAATCATTCAAATATTGATGCGCCACAGAAAAATATATAAAAAATGCAGAGTCCTAAATTCATAAGAAACTACACTGCGAGGTGAAATTATTTCTTTGTGACCCACACTACTATAGTGCACCAGCCACCATTAATACAAGCAGCCACCTACCAGAGGTTCATATCTTAAATATAAGTAGCTCTTACAGCGCTTTAGGGACAAATCCCAAATGCAAGGAGAGTAACAACACTCAACCCCAGATTGGGAAAATGGCACAGCATCCAATTTTCCAACAAACACTGCTTTCATGCCCCATTCGTAGGACAAAACACGTAGGGCGGAGCGTAGCGTCATCGCCCCTGCCTGAAAAAACCGGCAAGCGTCTGTGATACGTTTGCATCTCGTCTTTGCTTGTGAGCACATGCTGTAATCTTTTAATAAACTGAGTTTGGATGCACTTCACTATCGGAATGGATGGAGGGTAAAAGCACTCAATCCAGATTGTGAAAACAGCAAAGCATCCCAAGTTTCTAGCGAACACTTCTAGGATCCCCGCTGGACGGATAGCTCACATTTAAATTGGGGAGTATCATTCACACATATGAGTAGAGCAAGGAAAGTTCTGATAGTGAAGTGCATTCCAACTCAGTTTATTAAAAGATTACAACATGTGTTCACAAGAAAAGACAAGATGCAAGCGTATTACAGACACCCCGCAGGTCCTCCAGGCAGGCGTGAGGCTGTCACCGCTATGCTCCACCCTATGTGTTTCGTCTCGCAAAAGGGATGTCTTCCAAGGTGTAGGAAAAAAGCAGTGTTCATTGGAAACATGGAATGCTATGCCATTTTAATCTGGGATGAAGTGCTGTTATCATCCATCTACTTGGGATTTGCCCATAAAGCGCTATAAGGCCTCTTTATATTTGAGGTCTGAATCTTTGGTAAGAGGTGTGTAATAATGGTGGCTGGTACACTATAATGGTGTATTAATGGGTATTAATCTGACGGTGGACTTTTTACAAATTTGGGACTCATATATTTGGGAATATATATATATATATATATATATATATATATATATATATATATATATATATATATATATATATATATATATATATTCCCAAACTTGTAAAAAGTCCACCGTCCAATTATATATATATATATATATATATATATATATATATATATATATATATAGAGAGAGAGAGAGAGATCTATATATATATATATATATATGCAGTATTATTATTATAATACACGATTTATATAGCGCCAACAGTTTGCGCAGCGCTTTACAAAATGAGGGCAGAGAATACATTTACAATACAATACAGGGGGAATTTAGAGGGTCCTGTGTTCTATCAGATAGCCGCTACCCATCAGAAAGCAGCTACCCGGCCTACTACACATGTGCGATGCTCAGTTGAAGTGACGTTGACTTGCAGCCATCTTGGTACACCCTCACTCGTCCGCAATAAGCCTAGAGTTAGAAGTCGGCAAGCGAACATCTTTATACACCCACTGGAGTCTTGCTTTTCACAGTTAGTTTTAACAGTAAACTTGGCTTATAATTTGAAATGCAGTATGAAGAAGTCCGTAACACTGTTTTGCTTTTAAAATTCAAAATCAAAACAGTGTTAGAGACTTCTAAATACTGCATTTCACTATATAAGCAGAGTTTACTGTTAAAAATAACTGTGAAAACCAAGACTCCGGTGGGTGTATAAGGATGTCCGCTTGGTGACTTCTAACTCCAGGCTTACTGGGATGAGTGCAGGTGTACCAAGATGGCCGCGAGGCAACGCCACTTTGGCTGAACATTGCACATGCGCAGTAGGCTGGGTAGCTGCTTTCTAAAGGGTAGCGCCCATCTGAACACCCTGCAGTATATCTATATATTATATAAATTAGAATTATAAAAAAACTGGAATCATAAGAACATTTTATAATATTTTATTATTTATTTATTTTTAACAGCACAACGCACTCATTTGCATTGTGATTGGCTGTCACAATGGCCACAAGATTGGAAGCCAGTCCTGCCGAATACCGGTTATTAGCAGGGCCCCCAAGAGTTGTTTTTCAGAGTGCGGTCTCTGTGCTTGAAATGCACTCTCAGCACAGGAACAATGGCTGACCAGTGGCGTAAATGTGTGGCTTCTGTTAACCTAAAAAAAAATGAAAATGGATCCTGCTCCTTTACAGCATGAATAACAGCACAGTGTCCATGCTGTGTAATTTGGCCCCCTGTAACACCTAAAACATGTGACTGATCCTGCTAGTTTTTGCCTTCCCCTTTGTAAACTGACTGCAGTATATCATGGCTGCTGAGCCCTGACACTGTGGTCAGTTTACATGCCTCCGTCATCCGCAGCTCTCCTGTCCTGCTCTGTCCTTTCTCCCCCTCCTTGCCTGTCTTCCCCTGTGTCAGTGCACACCCCCTTCCGCTCCTGCTGCTCTCATAACTGTTAAACTCTTATATAATCCTGCTGGTTTCTTAATAACAGGAGCTCCGGTCTCTGTGTTTTTTAAAAAAAAATACCTTCTTTACCGTATTTCAGAGCGGCTCCCCGCAATCACGTGACTGGCTGGCTCCATCTCCTCCAGCTACGGTCAGCGGGGTGATGTCGGCCCCGGCCCACTCCATCTGTCAGCCGGGCAGATGGAAGAGCCAGCCGGCGACGTGATCACGGTGAACCGCTCCAAAATACTGTAAAGAAGGCATTTTTTTAATGAAGCGTAGAGACCGGAGCTCCTGTTATTAAGAAACCAGCAGAATTATATAAGAGTTTAACAGTTTTTTTCTTATAAAACACAAAGACAGGAGCTCCTGTCATTTGGAAACCAGGAGAATTATGCAAAGTTATATGAGTTGGTTAACAACCACTTTAAAGCCTATGCTTTTGCCTCTGCACGTGTGTGTTAGGTGGTCATGGTTAAAAAGACACACAAAAAAAAAAAAAAAAACACACTTTGTAGCCCTAGAACCCATAGTTAATCCAGAGATGATAAAAAAAAAAAAAAAAAAAAACATTTACAAAGTATCAACTTCCTCTGAAAGGAATGACTATGGGATATATCCCTGGAACCTTCTACTCTACATTTCTAGAATTGTAAGGGACCCCATATGATTTGGTCTTTTGGTAAAAAAAAAAAAAATCCCCCAATAAAATAAAGAAATCTCTCATGTCTGCTGGAACCAGTTCTTGACGGTAAATGAAGATGAAGGATGACGCTTTAGATCAAGTCGCCATCCATCCAGAATCCCTCTCCAGCCGTGGAATGGTTTATCTGTGCCAAGTTTGCCGCGTTTGCCCTCTGGTGACACCCAGAAGAAGAAGAAGTTGGGTTTGGTGAAGAAGTTAGTCATTAAGTTTCTGTTTCTCAATAAAGGAAACAGCTCGATTTATTTATAGCGTCTGAGTAATTTCTCCACTAATCTAAACTCTGATCCACCTTCCTGCTCCCCTCGCCTTGTCACGTTATCTGCAAAAAAAAAATTACCAGAAGCTCCTCGGTGGCTTTGGGTCACTGTCCCCTCCTTGCACCAACCAAGGTGGGAAATCTATATTTCAGAACAAGAGGACATCCAGTAAGGCGACAATACTATGAAAAGATTTTTGTATCTCTAATACCGCGTACACACGACCGGACTTTTCCACATCAAAGGTCCAACGGAACGATTCTGGCAGACCATTCGATCATGTGTGGGCTGCAGCGGACTTGCAAAAATCCGTCAGACTTTAGAAATGGAACATGTTTCAAATTTTTCCGCCGGACCCAGTTCCTACCGAGAAATCCGCTCGTGTGTATGCTAGTCCGACGGAACAAAAACAGACGTGAGGGCAGCTATTGGCTACTGGCTATGAACTTCCTTATTCTAGTCCGGTCGTACGTCATCACTTTCGAATCCGTCGGACTTTGGTGTGATTGTGTGTGGCCAAGTCCGTTCATTTGAAAAGTCCGTCAGAACTCTGTCAGAACTCCACCAAAAGTCAGTCGGACCTAGTCCCTCGAAAAGTCCGGTCGTGTGTTCGCGGCATAAAATACATGACCAGTTATATGACGGCGCTGGTACTGCACTGATGACAGTATGTTAAAAAATAAAAATGTGGAAAAAATTTAATTCTAATTTCCTAATCTTCCAAAAAATTGTGACAAAAAAATTATAACTTCAAAAATCTCTCGCCATGCCACTTACTAAATATCTTGAGCTGTCTACTTTACAAAAAGGGGTCATTTGGGGGATATTTGTACTGTCCTGACATTTTTGGGCCTCAAGAAACAAGATCGGTCATCAGTACGTCAGAATTCGTCGATTGCCACATATAAAATGCTGTGAAAAAGTATTACCCCCACGTTTTTTTTTTTTTTTGTTTTTTTTTTGCATATTTGTCACACATAAATGACTCCGATCATCAAACAAAATTTATTATTACACAAAGATAACCCAAGTAAATACAAAATGCAGTTTTTGAATGATGGTTTAATTTATTAAGGCAAAAAAAGCTGTCCAAAGCTGCCTGGCTGCTATGTGATTACTGGCTTTAAAGTAATTGCCCCCCTAAACCTAATAACTGGTTGCGCCACCCTTGGCGGCAACAACTGCAAATCAAGCATATGCGATAACTGGAAACGATTCTTCACATTGCTGTGGAGCAATTTTGGCCAACTCGTCTTTGCAGAATTGTTTTAGTTCAGCCACATTGGAGGGTTTTCCAGCAGGAACGGCCTGAGTAAGGTCATGATACAGCATCTCAATTGGATTTAAGTCCGGGTTTTGACTAGGCCACTCCAAAACCTACATTTTGCTTTGTTTGAACCATTTGGAGGTGGACTTGCTGTTGTGTTTTGGATCGTTGTCCTGCTGCATAACTCAAGTGCACTTGAGCTTGAGGTCACGAGATAATGGCCGGACATTCTCCTTTAGGATTTTCTGGTAGAGCTCAGAATTCATGGTTCCTGTAATTATGGTAAGTCATCCAGGTCCTCAAGCTGCAAAGTAGCCCCAGACAATCACGGTACCACCACCATGTCTGACTGTTGGCATGATGTTTTTGTTATGAAATGCTGTATTCGTTTTATGCCAGATGTAACGGGACACACCTTCCAAAAAGTTACATTTTTGTCTCATCAGTCCACAGAGTATTTGCCTAAAAGTCTTGGAGATAATCAAGATGTTTTTTGGTAAATGTGAGATGAGCCTTTGTGTTCTTTTCGCTCAGCAGTGGCTTTGGCCTTGGAACTCTCCCATGGACGCCATTTTTGCCCAGTCTCTTTCTTATCATTGAATCATGAACACTGATCTTACCTGAGGCGAGTGAGGCCTGCAGTTCTTTAGATGTTGTTCTGGGTTCTTTTATGACCTCCTGGATGAGACATGGTCGTGCTCTTGGAGTCATTTTGGTTGGCCGTCCAATCCTGGGAAGGTCCATCACTGTTCCAAGTTATCTCCATTTGTGGATAATGGCTCTCCCCCGTGGTTCGCTGGCATCCCAAAGCCTTAGAAATGGCTTTGTAATCCTTTCCAGACTGATACATGTCAATGACTTTTCAGTTTCTCATCTGTTCTTGAAGTTCTTTAGATCAGTGGTCATCAACTCTGTCCTCAGGGCCCACTAACAGGCCAGGTTTTATGTATTACCTTGGGGGAGATGCAGACTAGAATACAGCAATCACTGAGCAGCAAATGAGATCACCTGTCATGTATTTCAGTTATCCTGCGAAGCTGGCCTGTTAGGCCGCGTACACACGGGCGGATTGTCTGCCCAACTAAGTTCGTCAGACAATCCGACAGACAGTACGTTCAACTTTTGAATGAACGGACTTGACCACACACGATGAACAGACAGTCCGCTGAAAACTTGCGCGATGACGTGTACAGCACGTACGACGGGACTAGAAAAACAACGTCCAATACACTGCAATGCAACCTTCCGCCGTGTAAATCCTTTCTGAGCATGCGCCATACTTAGTCCGTCCAACTTGCCTACACACGAGCGGACTGTCCGCTGAAACCAAGTTTGGACGGACAAAACCAAGTTTGGACAGACAAAATTACGGAAATTCCGAAAGACAAAGTCCGTCAGACTGTCCGCTGAAAAAGTCAGCTGAAGCCCACACACGAGCGGATTGTCCGCTGAAACACGGTTCAGTGGACTAAGTTGGGCAGACAATCCGCCCGTATGTACGCGGCCTTAGTGGGCCTTGAGGACGGGGTTGATGGCCACTGCTTTAGATCACGGCATGATGTGTTGCTTTTTTAGATCTTTTATCGTGCTTCACTTTTTTAGAAAGCTTCTGATTTTTTTTTTTGATTCAACAGGTCTGGCAGTAATCAGGCCTGGGTGCGGCAAGTCAAAGTTAACTCAGCTTACCAAAAAAATTGTGGTTAATCACAGTTCATTCATGATTCAGCATGGGGGGGGGGCAATTACTTTTTCACATAGGGCCAGGCAAGTTTGAACAGCTTTTTTTCCCTTAATAAATGAAAGAATAATTTAAAAACTGCATCTTGGAATTACTCTGGTTATCTTTGTGTAATAATAAAATTAGTTTGATGCTCTGAATCGTTTAAATGTGAGAAATATGCAAAAAAAGAAAAAAAAAAATATATATATATATATATATCAGGAAGGGGGCAAATACTTTTTCACAGCACTGTACACATCCCATAGTTTGGAGCTTTCATTTACACTAAATAACATACACGGACTTGGGTTACTCTCACCAAAAAAAAAAGGTAGAATACATTTTGGCCTAAATTTATGAAGAAAGAAAATTTGCAAAATTAAAAAAAAAAGAAATGAAGAAATTTGTGTTTTTTGTTTAAAAATTTTCTGTCTTTTTATAGGTTAATTTAGCAAAAAAAAAAAAAAAAACTTTGGTGATTAAATACCACCAAAAGAAAGCTTTATTTGTGTGAAAATAATGATAATGATAGATTGTAAGCTCTAACGAGCAGGGCCCTCTGATTCCCCTTGTCTTGAATTGTATTGTAATGTAATGTCTACCCCAATGTTGTAAAGCGCTGCGTAAACTGTCGGCGCTATATAAATCCTGTATAATAATAATAAAAAAAAATGAATATGGGAACAGCATTGCATGACCGCGCAATTGTCATTCAAAGTGCAACAGCGTTGAAAGCTGAACGTTGGTCAGGGCAGGAAGGGGGGGGGGGGGGAGTGAAAGTGCCCTGTACCAAAGGCATTAAATGAATGAAATGTCAGCTATATTGGATCATGTTGGGCTCCTTGCCCGTGAACACTGGAAAAAACAGCAATAAAAGAATGTCCCTGCAAAAAAAAAAAAAAGAGCTCCCAGATTCAGGTTACCGCTCTGAACACCCACCATAAATAATATATATATACTAAGAACGAATGATTTGATTGACCTCTGTGGATGACCGGAGCGATCGTCCAGGCACGGCGGGGGGGTTAAGCCGGGCTTGCAGGCTAATGGTCACTTTGTTTCACTAATCTGGAAATAAGGGAAGGTTCTCTTGAAGTAAACGACACGTGTATTTAACACTTCATTCCTCCGGCTGCACACATTACAGAAGCTGCAGCTCCGCTCTCAAATGCCAGATTTATGCACAATTTCCTTATTCATTAAGAATTTACAAGCTCTGTTTTATATGAAACAATATTAAGAGCAGACCTCGCGGCAATCCCTCGCTCCGGCAATAACACCAAGCGGACGGGCTGCTTCACATTACCGCCATGAATGTGTGTGTATATATATATATATATATATTAGAGCTGCATGATTCTGGCTAAAATGAGAATCGCAATTTTTTTGCTTAGAAGATAGATCATGATTCTCTGACAATTCTCACGGCGTATCATCTTTCACATTAAAACAAAAAAAAAAAATTGTGCTAACTTTACTGTTTCATTTTTTTAAAATGTATTTATTGAAGTGTATTTTTTTCCCAAAAAATGGCATTTGAAAGCCCGCTGGGCAAATACAGTGTGACATAAAATATTGCAGCAATTGCCATTTTATTCCCTAGGGTCTCTGATTTTATATATATAAGGGCTGCAACTAAAGATCATTTTCATAATCGATTAGTTGGCTGATTATTGTTTTGATTAATCGATTAATCGGTTAATAACCTTAGAAAAAAGTGTGGTGTATAATTTAGTTAATGTGTAAAGTTTAAAAAAAAAAAAGGCTATTTATTCTTAAAGCGGGGTTCCACCCTAAAGTGGAACTTCCGCTGTTCGGAACCCTCCCCCCCCCCTCCGGTGTCACAATTGGCACCTTACAGGGGGGAGGGGGGGTGGAGATACCTGTCAAAGACAGGTATTTACACCCACTTCCGGGCATAGACTCCCGTGGGAGTCTTCGCCATTTCCTGTCCTGCCGCGCTGTCTGCTGGGACACACACGGGTCCCAGTGACAGCGCGGACAATTCCTATTGCGCTGTGCGACTCGCGCATGCGCAGTAGGGAACCTGGAAGTGAAGCCGATTCGCTTCACTTCCTGATTCCCTCACCTAGAATGGTGGCGGCAGCAGCTGAGAGCCGAGCGATCGATCGGCCTCGGCTGCCGGCATCGCTGGAACCCGGGACAGGTGAGTGTCCATTTATTAAAAGTCAGCAGCTGTAGTATTTATAGCTGCTGGCTTTTAATATTTTTTTTTTTTTAGGTGGAATCCCTCCTAAATATCTCTATATGCATATATGGTTAGGGAGCAAAATATCAAATCCACTCTGAGAATAACAGACAGAAGAGATATACTGTATATATTAGAGGGGATATACTGTATATACTATTGAAGATATACAGTACTGTATATACTATTAGAGGATATATACTGTATATACTATTAGAGGAGAGATATACTGCATATACTATTAGATGAGATGTACTGTGTATACCATTAGGAGAGATATAGTTAGAGGAGAGATATACTATTAAATGGTCAATCTAGTAAATATCATCAGACTCATTAACTTTAACCCCATTTTGTTACTGGCCGATTAATCGATTATGAAAATAGTAATTGATTAATTTCTTAATCGATTGGTTGTTTCAGCCCTAATATATATATATATATATATGTAATGTTTGGAGGTTCCAAGTAATTTTCTAGCAAAAAATATTGAATTTTAACTTAAGAAAGAAGTGTCAGAAAAAGATTTAGACTTTAAGTGGTTAAACTTCCTGACTGCCCAGATTATTTGTTTACACACAGAAGTTCTTTCCCTTTGATCTAAGAAGTAAGTTAGTTACAATGTTTCAAGTTCTACACTTGGATGCTTTCTTTTGACAGCTGAGTGAGCAGATAATCTCTCCACTTGTTTATATGAAAGAATCGCCTACTCTCAGCGACAGAGGTCGTCAGGGGAGTGAATCGAGATCGTGTTTTTTTAACGATTAATCGTGCAGCTCTAATATATATATGTGTGTGTGTGTGTGTGTGTGTGTGTATGTAGGTATATATATACACATACATACATACATACATATACACACATATATATATATATATATATATATATATATATATATATATATATATATATATACACACACAGGGCATTTTTTTCAGCAGGAACGTAGGGGGAACGCAGTTCCAGCACCTGCAGAACTGAATGTATGCAATGGCAAGGGGTGCTTGAGGATCTATTGATGCTGAGAGGATCTGTTTTTGCAAAGGAAGGAAGGGAGATCTATTGTGGTTGGGGTGTATTTTATGTTGTTGGGAGTATGTTGTTGCTGGGAGGGATCTACTGTTAAAGGAAGGTTTACTGATTGCTGGCTGCTGGGGAATCTATTTTTTCAGGGGGGGGGGTCTATTGTTCCTGGGGAGGTCTATTGTTGCTGGTGAGGGATCTATTGTTGCTCAGCGTGGGTATTATGTTGCAGGGAGTCAATTATTGCTAGGAGGGATCTACTGTTGAGGTAAGGGTCTGATGTTGCTGGCTGTTGGGAGGGTCTACTGATGCTGGCTGTTGGGAGTCCATTGTTGGAGTGGAGAGTTTTCCATCTATTTTCACCGCAAAAAAAATAAAATCCACAAATATGAACTACGATTGATAGATTTGTGTGAAAAGAGCAGATTGTGGAATCGAATGCCTAGCACACACGATGAGATTATCAGACAAACGATCGTCCTTTTCTTTGTTTTTTGTTTGCCTGCTAATCCTAGCTCACATTTATAATTTTCCTTCCACTTCACAATTATGTGCCGCTTTGTGTTGGTCCATCACATAAAATCCCAATAAAATACATTTAGGTTTTTGGTTGTAACATGTAAAATGTGGAGAATTTCAAGGGGTATGAATACTTTTTCAAGGCTCTGTACAGAGCATTAAGCAGGTAAGCATCTATGATAAACCACTAAAATCCTTGCAAGACGTACAATTCAACTGTAATTTTTTATTTATGTTCTTAAGATGGAATTTCATTTTCGAACCAAGCTCTACACCCCCCCCAAAAAAAAACAACAACCTTCTTATGAGTGTTTCAATGGACGCCACTAAACTGCAGCAGATGGAAAAACACATTTTTGTAGTTACAAGGAACAGAACAAATCATCTCAGCAATTTCTGCTTTAAAGAATGTGAAACTGAAGTCCGGTTTGATTAGTCAGATTTCTTTCCTAACACATTTTCCTCTAAATAAAATGTATGAGAGATGGGTGAAGATTGCAGGGCTCACCCGGTACATTTCCCTCTACAGCATGAGCCATACGTGGTGTGCTCAGATCTGTCAGAGGAGAAACACGTCGGCACTGAAGCTGGTTGACAGATTTAACCACTTTCAGCACCGGACCATTTTGCTGGCTTAAGACCAGACCGATTTTTGCGATTCGGCAATGCGTCGCTTTAACTGACAATTGCGCGGTCGTGCGACGTGGCTCCCAAACAGAATTGACGTCCTTTTTTTCCCACAAATAGAGCTTTCTTTTGGTGGTATTTGATCACCTCTGCGGTTTTTATTTTTTGCGCTATAAACAAAAATAGAGTGACAATTTTGAAAAAAACGCATTATTTTTTTACTTACTAAAATATATTAAAAAACAGTTTTTTTTCCCCTCAGTTTAGGCCGATACGTATTCTTCTACATATTTTTGGTATCAAAAAAAAAAATCGCAATAAGCGATTGATTAGTTTGCACAAAAGTTATAGCTTTTACAAAATAGGGGATAGTTTTATGGCATTTTTATTAATATTTTTTTTTTTTACTAGTAATGGCGGCGATCAGCGATTTTTATTGTGACTGCGACATTATGGCGGACACATCAGACATTTTTGGGACCATTGTCATTTATACAGCAATCAGTGCTATGCAAATGCGCCGATTCCTGTGTAAATGACTCTGGCAGTGAAGGGGTTAACCAGGGGGTGGCAGTGTAGGGGTTAAATGTTTCTAGGGGCGTGTTACTAACTGTGGGGGGCTGGGCTTTGTGTTAGTGAACATTGATCTCTGCTCCAATCACATGGAGCAGAGATCAGTGTCACTTGTTGCTAGGCAGAACAGGGAGATGCTGTTTACAACGGCATCTCCCCGTTCAGCCTCCCCGTGAGACGATTGCGGGTATCCCCGCGGTGATTGAATCCGCAGGACCCGCGACCGGACTCACGGGGGGTTCTCGACCAGCACGCAAGCGCGCCGCTGACGGCTCGCACGCGATGGCAGGGCGGCATATAGCAATGGACATACCTGTATGCCAATATGCCTGCCCGTGCCATTCTGCCGACGTACATCGGTGTGCGCCGGTCGAGAAGTGGTTAAATGCTTATATGCTGCATACAAGCCCCCCATAACCCCCCCCCCCCCCCCATTATTAACCAGCACTTTATACATTTACTGCTGCTCAGAATATAATATACAAATGCTGGTTAGGACAAATACATTATAGATGTGAAAGATCCCACTTTGTTTGGAGTGGAAAGAGGTACTAACATGTTTCAGGGGACAGAGAAGCCTTCTTCAGGGCCCTCCAAGTGCACTGCGTCATTTTAACTGACAATTGTGCGGTCGTGCGACGTGGCTCCCAAACAAAATTGACGTCTTTTTTTCCCCACAAATAGAGCTTTCTTTTGGTGGTATTTGATCACCTCTGCGGTTTTTATTTTTTGCGCTATAAACAAAAAAATAGCGACAATTTTGAACATTTTTAAAAGAAAACACATGATTTTTTACTGCACTCAGCACCTCGGTCTCCGACCAGGTGACAACTGGCTATTGGAGAACCAGGTTGCTGTTGCACCAATAGGGGGCTTACCAGCACTGCTCATCTTCTCCCCTCATGGGGGGTGCTCATGGGAAACTTACGTTAAAGTTAAGCTGTTAAAGCAAATCTTTACTGCATCTGAGCACCAAAAACACTATGTAACCCAATTTTAATATTTACAGAAAACTCCCCCACCCATCCATAAATGCATCTATGCTTTTCTTTTTTTGAGAAATCAGTTTGAAAAGCACCTCCTCACATTTCTGGCTGTGGCCATCTTGAGCAAGGGCAAATGATCCATGTAGCATTTACTTCCTGGACTCCACCTGCCCTGAGCTCAGGCATGCATAAGAGTGTGCTTGGCTGAGAAAAACTCTCCTTCCCTCCTGAAGAGTCCTAGGATGTATGACTATTTGCCTAGGCAAGTAACCAGGAAGTAACTGAAGAAATGTAAAAAGTTTAAAACAAGTAAATGTGATACACTTTACTAATGCTAGCAGCATAACGATTAAAAAATAACCAATGTGGATCGGGAGAGTGAAGTTCCGCTTTAATATCTGGGCTTCGGGAGTCCGCTTTGTCGCACGGTTTTTCTAATCGACACTGACAGCCCTCTATATCCCTATCCATGCAGATCCCATCTAAGAGAAATCAGATGCACCTTGTGACTCCAGAACAGCCGCCATCTCTCCTGTATATTATTACCAGTTGACTGATTGATTTCACTTGCAGACCAAAGTTGCTATTTCAACAAGCTGACCTTTAAAGGATTCATTTTATTTTATTTTTTCATTCTAAAAGATCTTTTCAGAAGACAGGCTTACAAATCTCCCCTCTAAATCCCCTGTCACTCAGTGACCCAGAGATGGGAGATTACTGGGGTCAGCGGCCAATAAGGCAACTCCAGACTTCAAAGAGACTCACTGAGTAGTTAAATGCATAACAGAACCCCCGGCTGCAGCGTGGAAAGAAAAACGAAAGCAGCTTTACAAAACGGAGAAGTGGATTGGAGGAAGTACCTTATAACAGCAAACAAAATACGTCAAATTTTTTCCATATTTAGGAGGGCTGGAAAGTGCCATCACCACAGCCACCACAGAGGATGAAATTACGCCCCAAGTGTATTATGAGATTCGAACCAGCTACAGCATCTGTGCCGTCAAGTTTCCCCTATCAGTTGAATCTTGGAAGACAAAGTTGTTATTGCAAATTTATAAGAGAGACCACCATTTCAAGTTGATATTTTAGCTATGTATGGTTGATGGCAAGCCGAGTAGCACGTTGTCTTCTCAAATCTCCGATGATCCTAATTCGATATTCCAGCTTTGCATGGTTGCCGGTAGGTTGCGTAGCATGCTGGCTTCCCAAATCTCCGATGATCCTAATTCGATATCTCAGCTTTGCATGGTTGCCGGTAGGTTGCGTAGCATGCTGGCTTCCCAAATCTCCGATGATCCTAATTCGATATCTCAGCTTTGCATGGTTGCCGGTAGGTTGGGTAGCATGCTGGCTTCTCAAATCTCCGATGATCCTAATTCGATATCTCAGCTTTGCATGGTTGCCGGTAGGTTGGGTAGCATGCTGGCTTCTCAAATCTCCGATGATCCTAAATCGATATTCCAGCTTTGCATGGTTGCTGGTAGGTTAAAGACCATGCTGGCTTCCCAAATCTCTGATGATCCTAATTCGATATCTCAGCTTTGCATGGTTGCTGGTAGGTTGAGTAGCATGCTGGCTTCTCAAATCTCCGATGATCCTAATTCGATATCTCAGCTTTGCATGGTTGCTGGTAGGTTGGGTAGCATGCTGGCTTCTCAAATCTCCGATGATCCTAAATCGATATTCCAGCTTTGCATGGTTGCTGGTAGGTTAAAGACCATGCTGGCTTCCCAAATCTCTGATGATCCTAATTCGATATCTCAGCTTTGCATGGTTGCTGGTAGGTTGAGTAGCATGCTGGCTTCCCAAATCTCCGATGATCCTAAATCGATATTCCAGCTTTGCATGGTTGCCGGTAGGTTGAGTAGCATGCTGGCTTCTCAAATCTCAGATGATCCTAAATCGATATCTCAGCTTTGCATGGTTGCCAGTAGGTTGAGTAGCATGCTGGCTTCCCAAATCTCCGATGATCCTAATTCAATATCTCAGCTTTGCATGGTTGCTGGTAGGTTGAGTAGCATGCTGGCTTCTCAAATCTCCGATGATCCTAAATCGATATTCCAGCTTTGCATGGTTGCCGGTAGGTTGAGTAGCATGCTGGCTTCCCAAATCTCTGATGATCCTAAATCGATATCTCAGCTTTGCATGGTTGCCGGTAGGTTGGGTAGCATGCTGGCTTCTCAAATCTCCAATGATCCTAAATCGATATTTCAGCTTTCAATGGTTGCTGGTAGGTTAAAGACCATGCTGGCTTCCCAAATCTCTGATGATCCTAATTTGATATTTCAGCTTTGCATTGTTGCTGGTAAGTTGAGTAGCATGCTGGCTTCTCATATCTACGATGATCCTAAATCAATATTTTAGCTTTAAATGGTTGATGGTAGGGTGAGTAGCATGATAACAATCAAGGGTTGATACTACCTTAAACCCCCGCAAGGATAATATACAATTAAGGTGCTTTAGAAAAAAGAACCAGAAGATATAAAATATCAAAACACTACCATAAAAAAAATGAATAAAATAAAATAAACTATATAGTGCACCATGAGAGGCTTCTCTTTTATCCCCCTTCTGAGTACAACTTGTCTTGAGAGTTTACAGGCGAAGGAGCGCTGCTACTGATGGTGTATCCAGGGATGCTAATGGACTTAGTAACAATTACCCATGCTATATTTGACTGCCTGTAATGGGGGTCCGATAATTCTGGCGAGTGAGCCGTGTGCTTATATGTTGGTGAAGAGACGTCACGGCACTGTTTGGTGTGGACACATCTTGTGTTGGTGGATACACATTTGCTGGAACCTTTTGGAACATTTAGGAAAGAACACGGTAATCACCAAGATTTTCTCACTGGAGTTTTTTATGGTTTTTTTTTTATGTTGTAATTTTGGTGGTAATGAGAGCGCGGGTCATTAATAAGATACAATAGGTTGAGCGGCATGCTGGCTTCTCAAATCTCTGATGACACTAAATCAATACTTCAGCTTCGCATGGTTGCTGATAGGTTCAGGGGCATGCTGGCTTCTTAAAGGGGTTGTAAACCTTTGTGTCTTTTTACCTCAATGTATCCTATGCATTAAAATGAAAAGACACCTGTTACCGACCCCCCAGCCTCTCCACCATTTTACTTACCCGAACCCTTGAACTTGACCCGGTGGGGACACGCTCTGCCTCTCTGCCCGGGGGGTTACCGCCCCCCAACCCCTCTCCCATTTTACTTACCTGAACCCTTGAACTTGACCCGGGGGGGGACACGCTCTGCCTCTCTGCCCGGGGTTACCGGCCCTCCAGCCCCTCCCCCATTTTACTTACCTGAACCCTTGAACCTGACCCGGTGGGGACACGCTCTGCCTCTCTGCCCGGGGTTCTTGGCTCTTGATTGGATAGATTGATAGCAGCGCAGCCATTGGCTCCCGCTGCTGTCAATCAAATCCAATGACGCGAGCGTCGGGTCCAGCATTCGGCACCCATAGATTCCTGCATTCGGCTTCTATGAGCGCCGAATGCTGGACTCGGGAGCGCGCCCGCAAGGTAACTCCCCTCGGGGAAGCGTTCCTCCAAGGGGGTTATCAGATGCAGGGAGGAGCCGCTGGGAGACCCCAGAACAGCAGGTTCGGGGCCACTCTGTGCAAAATGAGCTGCACAGTGGAGGCAAGTATGAGATGTTTGTTATTTTTATTTTATTTTTTCATTCTACCTTTTACAATCAAACGGTTGCAAGGGATGCAATTGCGACTGGGCGGTGACACCTGTCAAACTCTGCACCATGAAATAAATATCCTGCGGCTGCACCAAGTGAACAGCCCCATGTGGCTATTATTTTACAGTTAGGCCCCTTTCAAACGAACAGATAGAATGCTGTTTATGGTGTATGGCGTTAAGAGTCTCATCTGGCAACAAGTGTAAAATCGTGGCAGCCTCGTCACCGAGGGACTTTCCATTGTCAGGTCTGTTCATTAAGAGACCACAGAAAGGTCAGCTGCTTCCTCTCTCAGCCCGACCAGCTGTGAAAATACTTCCCATTGCCCAGAGAGGGAAGTGCCGACTCACCCCGCTACCACTGCCTCTTTTTATTTCTGTCTAAATCACAAGCGAAATGTCTAATGTCTATAGTGAATGCAGGCTCTTGGGGAGACCAGATATAGTGAATGCAGGCTCCTGGGGAGACCAGATATAGTGAATGCAGAGTCCTGGGGAGACCAGATATAGTGACTGCAGGCTCCTGGGGGGATCAGATATAGTGACTGTAGGCTCCTGGGGAGACCAGATATAGTGAATGCAGGCTCCTGGGGAGACCAGATGTAGTGAATGCAGGCTCCTGGGGAGACCAGATATAGTGAATGCAGGCTCCTGGGGAGACCAGATATAGTGAATGCATGCTCTTGGGGAGATCATATATATTGAATACAGGGTAATGGGGAGATCAGATATAGTGACTGCAGGATCCTGGGGAGATCAGACATAGTGAATGAAGGCTTCTGGGGAGGGCAGATATAGTGACTGCAGGCTGCTGGGGAGACCAAATATAGTGAATGCAGGTTCCTGGGGAGAGCAGATATAGTGACTGCAGGATCCTGGGGAGACCAGACATAGTGAATGAAGGCTCCTGGGGAGGGCAGATATAGTGAGTGCAGGCTCCTGGGGAGAGCAGATATAGTGACTGCAGGCTGCTGGGGAGACCAGATATAGTGAATGCAGGCTCCTGGGGAGGGCAGATATAGTGAATGCAGGCTCCTGGGGAGATCAGATATAGTGAGTGCAGGCTCCTGGGAGAGCAGATATAGTGACTGCAGGCTGCTGGGGAGACCAGATATAGTGAATGCAGGTTCCTGGGGAGAGCAGATATAGTGACTGCAGGTTCCTGGGGAGAGCAGATATAGTGACTGCAGGCTCCTGGGGAGATCAGATATAGTGAATGCAGGTTCCTGGGGAGAGCAGATATAGTGACTGCAGGCTGCTGGGGAGACCAGATATAGTGAATGCAGGTTCCTGGGGAGAGCAGATATAGTGACTGCCGGCTGCTGGGGAGATCAGACATAGTGAATGCAGGCTCCTGGGGAGATCAGATATAGTGAATGCAGGCTCCTGGGGAGATCAGATATAGTGAATGCAGACTCCTGGGGAGATCAGATATAGTGAATGCAGGCTCCTGGGGAGACCAGATATAGTGAATGCAGAGTCCTGGGTTTAGTAACACTTTAAATATGTGCCTAGCTATGTGTATGGTGGCAGCACACATTTTGTTCGCGCCCCCTCCTGTAGTATTCTGCGGGCAGCCTGTGGTGGGTGGAGCCGGTGG